>NW_017731484.1:3037229-3085401 GCF_001890085.2 Hipposideros armiger | reverse complement strand
CGTGAAGCGGGGGAGGGGGCGTAGCCACCATCCCATGCGGGAGTCGAACTGGCAAACTTGTTTAAACATTATTTTTTCATTCAAATAACACAGACATGTTTTAAAAGGAGATAGAATTCTTTGAATATTCTTCCAGGTTTTTCTCTACGTATACAGTCCCAGCTGTCCATGCTTCCTCTTAAAAAAGGCTCATATGTGGCCTCCTGCAACCAGTTTTTGGGGTTTTTTTTGGGTTTTTTTATGAATCTTGTATATCTCCCCATGTATGAACATATAGTTTTACCTCATTTATTTTAATTGCTGCATAAGATTGTATGAATGTATTATAATTTATGAAACCAGTTACCTATTAATGGATGTTTGGGTTGTTTCTTTTTCCTCTCTTGATGCCACAAACTAACATCTTTATTTATTTATAAACTTATGTGAAAACTTCTTTAGGAATCCCTAGAAGTATGTCAAAGAGTATACACACTTTAAGTTTAAATATGTGTCAAAATTTCCCACCAAAATGTTTGTACCAATATACCCTCCCACCAATTGGGCCTGAGGGGCCAGTTTACCCATATCCTTAGCAAGACTGTTTTCAACCTTTACCAATTTGAGAAGTGAAACTTTTTTCAAACTATTTTTTCTTTTGTTATGAGTGAGTGTATTTTTTAATGTATTAGTCAATTTTATTGTATTAATCACCTATTTGTATCCTATGTCTTTTTATTTTGTTGCTTTTTTCTTAGTAGTTTTGTAAAAGCTCTTTGTACTCATATATTAAAGATATTAACCATTTGTCATACATATTGCAAATATCTTCCCCAGTTCATGGAGAAATTTTAAGCAGTGATATTGGACTTGTGCTTGAGAAATCCCTCTGGTAGTAGCTTAAATGCTAGTATAAAGTGTTTAGACTTTATTATGGAAGCTATATGGACGGATTGAGCACCATGCTTTAGGAAGGTAGCATTGTCTGTACTAAAAACAGGAGAGAAGAAAAGTGCAGGTAGGGGAGATGATTTGTTTTGCATAGATAAATTGAGCCTATGGGCATCCACATGGAGATGCCTCTTAAGCAGTCAGGATACTGGGCTGGAACTGAGAGAGAGGCAGAGAGGCTGGCAATAGTTGGTGGACTCATGCCTATACTGGGTATGGCTGGAATAGATCAATTTCCCAGGGACAGTCAGGAGATAGTGGAGCGTGACAACACCTTGGACATTCACAGTGCTTAAAGATGACTATTATCATTCTCACTGTTGCCTTTTCTCTGGCTGTGGGCAGTCTTTGTGAACTCTGTTCCCAGGGCTTAAGGATGGTTGTGTTCTATTGGAGGAATAAACCATCTGTTGGATTTGGTGACTTTTCTTTCAGTGAAGACAATATAATCTATTCTGCTTGCCACAGTGCTTCACAGTGTACAAGCTAAAAAGTGAGCCCATTTTTTTCTTGTCATTATGTGAACCTTGTGAAGTAGGTAAGGACCTATCCCATTTTATACTTGAAGGAGCTGAGGCTGAGGAGTTTGAAATTTGCCAAAGGTCACCTTGGTAATAAATCACAGTGCTCAGAGGCAGATATTCTTTTTTTTTTTTTTTTAGCTGAGCCATCCTGCCACCTGTTGGCAGCTTAGCTGCTGCTCAGCTCGGGCTGGACTCGAACCACTGTTGCTCAGTGGCTCAAGCTCTTGAGCGAGCTCTTAACCAACTGAGCCACTCAGCCAGCCCTAAGAGGCAGATATTCTTGATTACAAGGTTAAGTGCTCTTTTTGTTACACCTTGGGGAAACCCTTTCAGCAATGTTCACTTCACAATATTTGTCAATGGTTTCGATGGATAAGGGTGTGTCTCCTTCAATGTTACAAGAGCAAGTTTTCTATGGATTTTATTGGTGTCAAGCAAACAAATGTTAGTCTTTTGGGGGTTTTTCCCTTCAATTTAAATTAGATGTCAAGTTGTGTATCTTTTTTGTTTTTGCAGCAAAAATCCACCTAAACTTAGCTCTTACCATTCATAAAAGTAGAGAGGAAGATGGAAGTCTACAGCTCAAGAAATATATAATTGAGAAAATGAATTTAAAATTTTAATTGATTTTGGCCCAACCTTCATCTGGCTGTGACCTGAAGGCAAGGGAGCATCCTTCTTAACCATGAATCTATCTCCAGGCAGGCTCCTCAGCCTCTGGGGTTGCAGAAATGCTGACTAGACACACAGCTCCTCTGTCCCTTCCTTTCTTCTGAGTATGGTGGGGCAGAAGGAGTCGCCAGGTTGGAGGTAAAAGTTAAAAAAAAAAAAGCCTAGGAGAAGATTTCTTTAACGCTTGGCAGGGTCTTCAAAAAGAGGTGACTGTGTTCCTGTGGTCAGCAGAAGCAGTGTCTGTCTGTCTGTAGACCTGGTTGGCTGACTTTTATGAGGTCCCAGAACTGGAAGTGCCCAGCACACAGTAAATTCTCAAACATTTTTATAAAGCTCTCAGCTACTATAGTGTAGTCTTGAAGAAAATGGGTCTTTGTTAGGGACAGGGAGGAGGAGTCATCAGTCCTACCACTCCAGCACTGTCACTTCTTACTGTCTTTTAACATATACAGGGGAGAAGGAAAAGGCTACTTCTCAAAATATAACTAATATCACAGGAGAAATTAAGCATTGGGTTTAAATGGCCATTAAATCTCATTTCCAGGGAAAAGGAATAACTGACTTTTCTGTCTCCTGAGACTTTTTTGTTTTCATGATTTTTCATAGTTATATTATGTACATGTCCCTTCTAAAAATCTAACTTATCAGATGACCAGTATCTTTCTTCAGTTTCCAACAATCTGGTTGTGGTAGGACAGGTGCCCCAGGCAGATGGTTTGAGGATGGACTACAGGGAACTCACCTTAGAGACTGCATTTCAAATTCTCTTGGCAGCGAGGGAGACAATGCTAGGGCTCTTGCAGGCATAATTCCTTACTAAAAAGTAAACTAGAAGTTTAAGTTACTTCCTTCCTAAGAGACAGTGTTTGTTGAAATACTGAACAGATAAACAAATAGAGGGAAGATGTTAACTGAAGCTGAAGTGAGGAGAAAGGATATGACCCTCACCTTGCAAGAGGGAGAGCCTTCATTCAGTGGACTTCTGTATATTGGCCTTGAACTAAACTATAAGGCCGAGGCCTGGAAGACCTGTGCTGAACTTTCCGCCTGCCTGGACATGTTGACAATGGCCAGTTCCTTTCATTACCTAATAAATGAGTAACAAGAATTCCTCTGCTTCATCTCACAATACCAAATAATAGTATTTGTGAAAATAATAGCAATCTGCCCTAATAAAACAGCCTCCAACAAAATCACTCATGATCACTGCACCACCTTGGTCTCTGCACTGGCATTTTGACAATAATATGGCTGACGATACACTTAGTCAAAATATATTCAGACACCCATTAGGACTACTATTAAAAAAAAAAAAACAGAGTAACAAATGTTGGCAAAGATGTAGAGAAACCAGAACCCTGTGTACTGCTGGTGGGAATGTAAAATGGTGCAACTGCTATGGAATATAGTGTGCAGATTACTCAAAAAATTAAAAATCGAATTATTATATGATGTAGCAATTCCACTTCTGTGTATATACCACAAATAATTGAAAGCAGGGGCTCAAAAAGATTTTGTACACACATGTTCATAGCGGCATTATTCACAATAGCCAAAATCTGGAAGCAACCCAAGTCTTCACTGATAATTGAATGGGTAAACAAAATATGGTATATACATACAATAAAATATTATTCAGCCTTTGAAAGGTAGGAAATTTTGATACATGCTACAACATGAATGAACCTAGAAGACATTATGGTAAGTGAAATAAGCCAATCACCAAAGGACAAATACTATCTGATTCTACTTATATGAGGTTCCTAGAGTAGTCAAATTCATAAAGACAGAAGGAAGAATGGTAGGTGCCAGGTGCTAGGGAGAGGGGGAATGGGGAGTTAGTATTTAATGGTTAGTGTTTCAGTTGAATTTGATGAGAAAGTCTGAAGATGAATGGTATTGATGGTTGCACAACGTGAATATACTTAATGCCACTGAGCTATGCACTTAATTTACATTATGCATCTATTCTCTTACCTTAGCGTGCCCAGATTTTACAAAGGAGATTTTCAGGGGGCAGATAGTGATGGGTTTGTTTGTTTATGGCATATATCTTCAGCTGGTTATTAACAGGCTGCCTGTGGTAGGGATTGAAGTCTATTTTTACAATGGTGGGGCAAACCGTAGCTGTTCCCATAGGAATCCTGAGCTCTGCCTCTGAGTTTTAGGAATCCAACAAATGTTCATGGATTCCAATGGAATGATCTGAGGTACCCTAAAATATTTTACTTAAGTCTTGAGCCAGCCCCACCTACCTCTACCCAAGGATCAGGTCATCTTTTAAAAATTGAATTTAGCGATTTAAAGCACTTATATAGCGCTTACTGTGTGCCAGAGACTGTCCTAAAGGCTTTTCACATACCAACTCGTTTAATCCTAATAACCCTATAAGTAAGTACTATTGTTCCCCATTTTACATATGAGTAAACTGAGGAACAGAGAGGTCAAGTTATACAACTATTAAGTTTTGGACCTGAGGTTCAAACTGAAACATCTTGTGGACTCAGAGCTCATGCTCCTAATCATTAGGCCCCCCGAAGTAATGTCCGAGTTAGGGACTTTAATGACCCTGAAGTGGACCTCAAGGTCCAGAATGGAGAATGGAAATTGGGGGTGAAGCTATTACTTGTGTATGATCCTGCCTCTGAGCTCCAGCAGCGGTTGGACCCCTGAGGGTTAATGCGAAAGCGAGGGGAAGGGGTTTGTGGTTTAAGGTCAAAATTTTTGAACCTATGGAATTTCCCTCCAATTCTGAAGCAGCCTCTTAATGACGAATCAGCTGCCTATCCCACAGGTTTTGCTCTTAGTGGAGTTTCTAGATGTTTAAGGCAGGAGAAATGAAATATAATTAAACTAACACTAAATGACATTCACCCCTATATAAACCTTTTTTTCTAGTGGTTCCAAGATGCGACCCAAGACGAATCTGCAACTCTGGAGTAGAAACCAGGGGGCGGGCCGACCAGCAACCATTTTTGTTTTGCGGCCGTGCGCTCTCAGAACATCTTGACTAACAGGACCCCACGGAGGAGGCGGAGCCTATCAGAAAGTGGGGCGGGGCGTAGGAGACGTGATGATTCAAACGGACTAATGAGCTCGGCGCATCTGGCAGAAACCGCCAATGACTGGGCGTGTAGGGGCGGAGCCCATAAGCCCTAGTGTGTTTAGTTGCACGGCGGCTTTGGCGCATTTTCGGCTGGTTTGATTCATCCATTTTGAAGAGACGGGGGAGCGGGGGGCTCGTCTGATTACGGGGCCCTGGACCTAGGAGCGACAGAGTTTGAGAAGCCAGCAGCTCGGGGTTCGGCGGCAGCGGCCCCCTCGGCCGAAGTTGGGGGGGGTGGGGCGCCGAGCGCGCGGGGTGGGGGGGGTCCTGGTCTTTGGCTTCTCAACTCGGTCCTGTTTCGACAGCGAACATGTCTCGGCCTGTCAGGTCAGTGCGGAGTCTGAGGCCTGGAGCGGGTTGGAGGGGTGGGGGGCTGGGGTTCGAGTGGTGAAGGAGTGGGGGACACAAGCCTAGATAGTTCTCTCCGCTACGCGCGGCCTCCCTTTTGGGGCCCGCGCGCGCCCTTGAGCGTAGGGGGCCTTGCTGGCGCGCGGGGCTGCGCGGGGGTGGCGGCCACGCGCCCATGCGCGCTCCTCCCCGCCCCGCGCCGCTGCAGGGCTTCGGGCTGCTTCACTGCCTCCCCCACCCGCCGCACTGGAGCGGGCGGGGTGTTCCCTGAACCGTCAGCGGCCGGAGGGGGAGGGGTGTGAAGTCAGCGCCCCCACCCAGGCCCCACCTACTTGGAGCCGTCCCCTTTGAGCTCGCGGGGAAGACACCAGTGGACTAGGGCTGGGTACCCCACCTTAAGTGTTGAGGGGGCGGAGACGCCCGTGTAGACCCCACCACTTCTGCTTGCCTGGGAGCCTGGGGGCACTCAGCTGTCTCCTGCAAGAACAGGGTGTTCCACACCGAGGGGGTGGGGCAGCACTGCCACCAGACCCCGCCTCCGTCCTCGGGGGTCGCTGCGGGGCCCCGCCTCCCAGATCGGGCCGGGCGTGGGCGGGGCGCGTCCTTCCCTTCTCTGGCAAAAGTGAGAGTTCGGAACTGGGCCCTGGAAAATAATGATTGCCACTTTTTCTCCACCTCGGAGTTCTGAGCGGGTTAATCTCCCGAGTTCGCCCTTTTCCTCCGTCTAGAAATGTCCTTCCTCGGGGATATGTCCTTTCTCCGGGAGGTGCGGGTTAACAGAACGACCCAAATCCCGTGTGGTTCTCGTTCCCGCTAGCTCTCTACTCAGCTGGCGTACACATCTCGGATGTTTGTGTAACCCTCTCTGCTCCGAATAACTAATAATAAAGGGGCTAGATTCCGTTAACCATTACACTTTATTCTGAGAATTTCAACAAGTTTGCTGTTCCCCAGCGGATAGTGGAATCGCCCTTTACCGCCCTCCTGGCTATTGTATGGAATGTGCCATTTATAGAGGGGTGTGGCTTAATTCAATCTGTTGTGGCCTTAAAAAGGAGAGCTGTAGTAATTTTAATGTGATGTCTGTTTCCGATGTAAGGAATTGGCTACTTTGCATAGTGTTTTCTGGATAGATAGATAAAGGTTTCGTTTTAAAATGTTTTAACAGTTGTTGCTTCCCATTCTTCATTCCAAGTTTTGTGAGAAACGGAAGTATTTTGACGTAGAGCTCTAAAGAGGTTTGGAACCCCGGAAAGGGTTTTGTTCCACACCGTTCTGTCTCCTGACTAGACCATCCGTCTCCAACTGGTGGTGGTATAGGAAGGACTGCATACCCTGCGATCTGGCTGGGCATGAGGAGAGTGCTAACTACCTGACTGCTTTTCTACCTTCTAATTTCAACCCGCGTCTCTGATAACTCACCATCGAAACCGGGAAGGCTTTTGCCAACTTTTTGGCAAGGCGTCTAAGTAGATGTTTCAGATTATAGTGTGCATACTCTTTTTTAGCGTAAAAATTGACCGATGTATCCCATTAATTTATGTAGAATATTTTATTTAGGATCAGGTTAAATAGACAATATAATAAAGATTTGTTTCATCTGGATTGGCTCATCTGTCTTCTGGAAGTAAATTACTGTGTGGTGAAATTAGACTTATTTTTCTCTGCCTTTTAATTTCAGTTCACTAGGTTTTGGTGACTTTATTATTGTGACTTATCTGCCTGAGTTTGTGTGTCCAGATTTAGACATTGGCTCAGGAACAGAACTTTTTTTACTTGAACACTGGATTTTTAATACCACCAGGTGGAGACATACAGAGGGTGCCAAAAAAATGTATACATATTTTTAAGAAAGGAAAATTGTATTAAAATTGTAATACTCAATATACACCGATAACAAAAGATGAATACAAGTCACGTTTGACTTCTGCAATTACAAGAGTTGCTCAAAGTGGTTACCATCTGCATCTAGACAGTTCTAATTACGGCGAACTGCTTGAGCAATGTTGACCAAAGTGTCCACTTGTATACATTTTTTTGGCACCCCTGGTATATTAAGAACATTCTATACGGTTTTTGGAGACATGGGGAATTTTGCACAACTTTTTTCTTAAGATGTTGTTAAAACCAATTTTAATTCTGTTGATTCTAATTGACGAATGAAGTTAATATATTGTAAGCTTTTTTGGGTCACTTTCACATTAATTTCAAAGCACCTTGGTTTCTAATTATATATTTCAGTGATAAAGTCTCTGTGTAACTATTTTTTTAAAGTCTTTGATATACTCATGACCAATAATAAAGCAGAAATAATTAAACTTGAGTTTGGTGGTTTGTTAAATTTTGCAATAAAAAGTCGTCTTAGGGAAGTGCTTTTGTTTCAAGGTGTAATTGAAGAATCTATGTACCAGAGGGCATTTAACAAAAAATTACTGATTGACATTGATATCAGAATAATCGGCCTTGTTTACAACAAACAACAAAAGCATGTAGGAAAATAATAGTAACAGCACATCTTTGGAGTATGTTTCTGCCCTTAAGCCTATATATAATTCTGAGGTTTTTCTGCTGTTTTCATTTTTATTGTAAATATTATTCATTTTTGTATTAACTTAAGCATTTAAAGAAGATTTAGAAATGGCTGCTTGACACCAGTTTCCAAATGAAGGGAATGATGGAACTGATCAGCTTCAACAGCGTTTTCCATAGATATGTGTAACATATCTAAGTAGTTTTGTTCATACAGTATTGTTATCCTTAACTTTTACGGCATCTGACTTACTGTGTATAAATGAGAGCTCAAATATCTTAGGCCTTGGCTTTAAACTTATAGCATCGTCTAGATACTTTTTTTTTTTTAGCTGAGCCATCCTGCTACCTGTTGGCAGCTCAGTGGCTGCTCAGCTCAGGTTAGACTCGAACTGCTGTTGCTCAGAGCTCAAACTCTTGAGTGAGCTCTTAACCAACTGAGCCACTCGGCTGGCCCTAAACTTATAGCATAAAATTAGCCTTGGAGCTTGAAAGAAATGTGTAGGCAACTTCATTTTACAAGGGACTTAATGGTGACCTGCACAAGTGAAGTGCCTTGTATCACACACTAGTAGATGCCAAGATTGGGCATAAAACCTAGAGTTCTCTCATGAAGTCCTGCTCATCACTCTGCCCCTTTCTGCACAATAATCATTTTACCTTCTTCTTGATAAGTATTGATGTTATTGTAGTATATGGAACCTTTAACTTATCAGAGTGCTTTCATGACTCATCTTTGTGAGGAAGGAAGAAAATGCTATTACTTGTAAAAGATGAGAAAGTTCAGAAATTTACTGACTTGCCCAGACTAGAAACCAGATTTCTTGAAATTCATCTTGGTATATTCTGCAGAGATTCTCCCCCCTTACTGAAAACCATCCAAGTCATTCAAATTTTCTGCTTTCTTTGTAGCATAAGTGTACTTGATATCTTGTTTTTTGTTTAGTATGTAAGATTGCAAGGAACCTTTAACGTTGAAAGTTTATATGTGAAAGCATAGGCTTTTGCAGGTTGATATAAAATTACTTTTTTGGGGGGTCATATTTATAATTATGTTGAGAATTAAAACTTTCCCAAGATTCCAGATTGCTTTCTTTTCCAAGAGAATTTTGTTTGCGATGTGTCTGGAAATTAATATTGTCTCTTACCAGAAAATTGTTTTGAAAAGTCCTCAGTTAAAGGGAAAACTTGGAAACCTGAAAATTCAAGATAGCTTGGGATTTATGATACCAAGTATGCACAGGAAGACTTTAAAATTTTAGTATCCTAGTATATATGGTTAAGGTGAGCCTGGTTCCTTATATCTCTTCTTATTCTCTGTTCCCAGGTTTTGTGTATGTGTGTGTGTGTGAGAGAGAGATTTTTATTAATCTTGGACCTGTACATTTTTTTATTACATGTCACTTTCCTCTAAAAAAGACAAACTGTTCTATAGACTTTACCTTCAAAGATACCTCATATAATAACTTGCAAAGCCTGAATAATGGGGGGAGTTAATTTTATAACAGTACTTTATTCAACATTTCCCAACATAATGTAGTTAATTAAGCTGTAAATTATAATACAATGTTTTAAGTGGGGTTTTTAGAGTAGTTTGCTGAACAAATGTTTACTGAAAAAACTGCAGTCACTCTTGCCTAGAGGCTTTCACTTTATCTTGTTTTATCCTTATTACAACCTTGTAAGATAGGATTTTTTTTTTCATAACATGATGAAATAAGCTTAAAGAATGTTACTCGTGTCAAGATTTGAACCCAGATTTTCTGAATACAAAACTGGCATTTTTTCCATGGTACCAATCCTTTTCTTCCTAGTATTGACATGAAGATGGCCAAATGATTTTTAGTCAGCTCTTCAGTGGTGAGTACATTCTGACAATTAAGTTCGCGAACTTGTTGCAACAATGTTGCTAACCTTTATTTGATATCAGGGATTATTCATTATGAATTTGTACCAACTGGACAGTTAAACTTAGTTTACTATTTGAAAGTGCTGAAAAGGCCTTGAGAAAAAGTTAGACAGCCTGAACTTTTCGCCAACAATTCATGACAGTGCACCAGCTCACACAGCACTGTCTGTGAAGGAGTTTTTAGCCAGTAAACAAGTAACTGTATTGGAACACCCTCCTACTCACCTGATCTGGCCCCCAGTAACTTCTTTCTTTACCGAAAGATAGAGGCAATATTGAGAGGAATACATTTTGATGACATTCAGGACATCAAGGGTAACATGACAACAGCTCTGGTGGCCATTCCAGAAAAAGAGTTCCAAAATTGCTTTGAAAGGTGGACTAGGCGCTGGCGTCGGTGCGTAGCTTCCCAATGGGAGTACTTCGAAGATGACCGTAGTGATATTCAGCAATGAGGTATGTAGCACTTCCTAGGATGAGTTTGCGAACATAATTGTCAGACCTCGTACATAGGCTTTTAGCTCTACGTAGAAAATATTTTAGGGAAAATAATGCCCAAATGTTTTAAGTAGGAGCTCTGTTCAACTATTTAAAATAATTTTTAGTGATACTTTTTAATTTATTTTTAAAAAGGAAACACTAGAACTTAAGAAATTAAGTGCAGTTCTTCCAATTTACCATTGATGACTTTGAAGCCCAAAGGAATTAAAAAGTGTAGGTGTAATAAATAGTAAAGCTGGATTTAGACAACATGAGTTTTAGCTGTTCTTTCTATGCTACCGTGTTTCCCCAAAAATAAGACCAGGTCTTATATTAATATTTGTTCCAAAAGATGCATTTTATTCATTTATTCATGTACAGAAATCTCCATTCAAATACAGTCATGTCTGGCTGACGATCTTATTTTGGGGTAGGGCTTATATTATGAGCACCCTGAAAAATTATGCTAGGCCTTATTTTCCCGTTAGGTCTTATTTTCAGGGAAACACGGTACATTTTCATTTACTGATACTTGATTCCACATAGAATGTATTACAGGTCCACATTTCCTTGTTTGAAACCATTGGAGCCACATACATTTGGAAGCTCAGATTTTTTCAAAAATTTTTAAAAGGTAACAGGGTGGGGCTGGCCGAGTGGCTCAGTTGGTTAAGAGCTCACTCAAGAGAGTGAGCGCTGAGCAACAGCAGTTCGAGTCCCGGCCTGAGCTGAGCTGCCAACAGGTGGCAGGATGGCTCAGCTAAAAAAAAAAGTGACAGCGTGTCTGCTGTGTATTAATGTACCATCACCAGCGAGCCTGGGGTAGTGCTTGTATATTACTATCTGTAGTAAAACTTACGAATTTTCACATACACAAGAAAACTAAGAAGCCTCTCATTGTTTAGGTCAAGTCAGGTTTACCACCATATAAGTTATGAAAAAAGTTTTGGTTTTCAGAACTTAAAATTTCTAAATTGTTATTAGAGGTTTTGGACCTTAAACAGAAGTCTCTTTCTCAACCTTCCGTTTTAGAAAAAATAAACTCATGTTGAAACTCAATAGAGTTATCACTTACTAAGCAACTCTTTGTGCCAAAATATCCTGCCCGGTACTTTACACATATTTCAAAACCTTGAAACAACTCTAAGAGCGAGGTATAAATTATCTCTTATTTCATATATGAGGTAGCTGAGGCTTAGCTAAATTAAGTGACAGGCCGAGTTCACCTAACTTGAAGAGGTGAAGCAGGAATTCGAATCCCAAGTGTGGCCAACCTAAAGCCAGTGTAACCTTTGCTATGAAGCACACTGCCATGACACTTTCTCATGTCAGTAGTGCACTCTGCCATCTCTGGAGGGGGTTATAGTTCATAATAGGACTTTTGTGGGGAAGACCAACTTGAATGTGAGCTAGGGGGAGGGGTGGTAAAGAAAAGGCCAATTTTGGGAAGGAATAGAATATGTGAAGGGATTAAAGAAGATACACCTGCATGTAGAGGGAAAAGCATTGAAGTAGTGTGAGGCTTCTGTGGGAAGAAATGTGAGTGTTAGATGAGTGTGACATTGCTTTAAGTTTATACATTTCATAGTACAGGGCATTTCCCCCTGACTAAAGTAAGTGAATAGATTCCAAAGCCACCTAGCGGATATTATAAGAAAATTAATGGGCTCATTTTACATAGATGTGTAGAGCAAAAATGCCAAACAGAATATTAGCTAACTGAATCCAATGTGTATTAAAATTTACAGAGGGTGCCAAAAAAATGTATACACATTTTAAGAAAGGAAAAAAACTATTAAAATTGTAATAACATATACCGATAACAAAAAATGGATACAAGGCACGTGTGATTTCTGCAATTACAAGAGGTGTTCAAAGTGGTTACCATCAGCATAATTTTAATACAGCTTTTTCGTTTCTGAAAATGTGTATGTATATGATTGATTAGGATTTGTCACAGGAACAAAACAAAATCTATCACTGATTCATCATATTAAAAGACTAAAAGAAAAATGATGGCATTTGAAAAGATTCAACACCTATTTTAACACTCGTTAGTACATCACAATTAGAAGGAAATGAAGGGTAATTAAAAATGGAGTTTATTGAACTTGACAAAAGTTACAAACTAAGATAAGTTGTTGAGTTTTTATTGTTTTAAATCAATTAGCAATAAAACTATTGGGGGAAGTTATCAATGGCACAGCAAAAGAAACCTTGGGTATCAGGAGACTTGGATTTCAGCCTCTGTTTAGGTTTATATAATGGAGATGTTAAACTCCGCTTGAATAATAATTCCTTGCATTTACAAAGCATTTTACAATTATCAAGCTTTTTCTTTGGTTTCTCGCAGCTCTAAAAATTAATACGGAGAAAAATAAGGAAGGGAGATTGGTTTTATTTATTTATTTTTATGTATTGGGTCTGTTTTTCTCAGAAATACAAAACAAGGCCACCATACTGTGTAACCTTGGGACACCATCCACAGTATAGTCCATGTGAATGGTACCGCTCTGGGGTTAAGATTTAGAGTCTGCATAGCCAGATGGTTGCAATGTAAACTTGGTTACTTGAACTTAATAACAATGAAGTTATTGAGCATGCTGTGAACTGTTACGTCTATTTGCATTTTTTAAATTCTTGGCTGCAAAGATAGAAACAAATGTTACTCATTACTCTAGATTAGAAAGAAATATCTAGAGATAGTCTCAGTTTCAGAGGCTGCCATGTTTTGCACAATAGGAGAAAACATTTACCACAGGATCACTTTGGTCAAACTGCAGCATCCCTTTGTTTTGTCTTAAAAAATGACAGTCTGAATTCTAGGAAGAGGAACTGATAAAGAATCTCATTGCCGTGTTTTTAAATAACTACTATAAAAATAGCCATAATAATAGGCTGTAGAAATACTTTAGGTGAAGAGACCACAAATTGCTAAAGAGTGTTTCAACTGGGTAAACATTTTCAGGTGCTTCTTAGTAAGCATCTGTTTTGGTTTTTTATTTTTGTTTTAGCTGAGACATCCTGCCACCTGTTGGCAGCTCTTCTCAGGCCGGGAATCAAACCGGCGACCCTGTAGCTCAGAGCTCACACTTTTGAGCAAGCTCTTAACCAACTGAGCCACTTGGCTGGCCCTGAGTATCTGTTTTTTTGAGTTGTGCACATGTTCAGTTACCTGCTAAGCAAGGTTGTATTCAGAGAGATTGCATCTGTCGAGACAAAATGACCCAGAAGATGAACTACTTGAGAAACTAAAAATTAGCTTGACTGAGAAGTAAAAGTCCACCCTGCTTCTCATTGGGCTAGGACAGGGGTAGGCAAACTTTTGAGACGAAAGTGCCGCCAGGGGTCAGCAGACTGCGGCTCGCAAACCACATGTGACTCTTTGGATACATACATGTGGCTCTGAAGTAAAATTGAAAAAACTTTTTCATTTATAAAATTTTTAAAGGATATTCACATAATGGTGATTATGTAAAAACATATTTATCGCTCACGAATAATTTTTAAATTGTTGTGAGGGACAGGATTGGCTCTTCTAGGGGTCAGTAAACTTGAGACGGAACGTACCCAAAGAGCTGCATGTGGCTTGCGAGCCGCAGTTTGCTGACCCCTGGGCTGGGATAACAGACACAGCTGTCTGTCTTCCACAGATAGGCTGCAGCTGTAAAGATTTATAATAATTCTCTAAAATCAGAGATTTATCAGAAACTTTGCTGTTTGAAATTATGTCAATAAGAACGATGAAACCTCATACTTGTCAGAACTAAGTTTTTGGTGTTTTTTTAAAGATTTTATTGGGGAATTGGGGGAGGGGAACAGCGTTGGGAAATCAGGGAAGGGGAACAGAAAAGTTGCTGTCCTTTTGTTCTTCAGTCTAGTTGCGGAGGATGTGGCTTCACTGGCCCATGTTGGTATTATCATTGCGCTCTTCCCGGATGAGGCAGATCGGTCGCTGGCCTCTGGACGGCCGCTCACACTGGCTGCTGGCCACACACAGTAGCTTATGGCAGCCCACTGCAGCAGGAGCTGCAGCCTATGCCATCGCCGGTGACTCATGATAGCCCAGCTCCGGTTGAGCTATTGTTCACCATCTTAGCTGTAGAGGACAGTGTCCATGGCCCTCATGTGGGATCTGAACTGGGGCCCTGCTGCTCAGAGCTGGTGTCCCAAGCCAGCTCTTAACCAAAACGCCACTCAGCTGGCCCAGAACTAAGTCCTTTTGACACGGAGAACCAGCCTTAATATACAACTTCAGAGCTTCAGAGGAGGGGTTGCTTAGACACAGAATTCCACATCTACCTTAACTTTGCCAAGAAGTAGGATGAGAGGTCCACTTTGCAGTCTAGACTTAATGTTGACCCCTTTTACACGCTGTCCTATTGTACTTTGAGCCTATCAAGGCACTGCTTTATTTAAATTTCACCTAAATTTTACCCTTGCCCAAATCCTGTAAGTGTTCCTATTGGGTTAAGTTGCTCCACACTCCTGATGTGCCGTCTCCTTCATTGTAATGAGTCAATAAACCTGACTTTGTAGGTGTACAGATGTGTCCCTGGTGATTGGGTTAAGACAACTGGGAAAGATCACTGAGGTTTCTGACACCCTCTCTTATATCAGGCAGGACTCTGCTTGGTAATATGCACATCTGAGACCCCTTCAGTTTCACCTGTTTGAGGTTTCTCTGTCCCTAATTGCATAGGATTTGCACTGAACTTATATTGGCAAAAATCTAGCCTATTTCATTTATCTAGTACTTTTATTATACTCACTGAAATTTATATGTGACTTTTAAGTGAAATGGTGTCCTGTATGGAGGAGACTATATGATGGAACTGAATATATTTTGGGAATAAGGACTGCCATACAAGAGCTAATATTTATCTGGGCTAAAACATTAGCATGTTTTATTTTTAAAAAAAAGTTTTAATAGGGGATTGTGACAATCGTCTAATAAACAGACATGCCTTGCTCATCATTCAGTACTTCACTTTGTTCCCTTTTCTGTAGAAAACAGAAACTTGCTTTTTCCATTTGACAAACTTGTCAAAGCACTTTTAGGAGGGCCAGCCGAGTGGCGCGTTGGTTAAGAGCTGGCTTGGGATGCCAGAGGGCCCCGGTTCGGATCCCACATATGAGGGCCAGTGACACTGCCCTCTACAGCTAAGATGCTGAACAACAGCTCAACCTGGAGCTGAGCTGCGTGAGTCGCCGGCCACGGCTTAGGCTGCAGCTCCTGCTGCAGTGGGTTGCCATGGTCTCCGTGTGTAGCTAGCAGCCAGCGTGAGCGGCCAGCAGCCAGCGTGAGCAGCTGTCCAGAAGCCGGCAACTGATCTGCCTCATCCAGGAAGAGCGCAATGATGGTGCCAACTTGGGCCAGTGAAGCAACGTTCTCCACAACTAGACTGAAGAACAAAAGGATAGCAACTTGTCTGTTCCCCTTCCCTCAATTCCCCAATAAAAATCTTTTAAAAAAGCACTTTTAGGAGCTCTTTCCTATGAATTTTTTTTGCTTGTTTTTTTGCTTTCTTGTGTCTTGTGACTTTTTAAATTTTGTGTTTAATTGTAAGTAACTGATATAATATGCATTCAAAGCAATATATCTTAGCCAAAAGGAACTTAAAGCTCAAGGTAAATGAAGCAATTGTAAGAAATTACCCTGAATTAAGTATCCTGGCTTCTATGAACCAATATTCTTATATGCTGAGAAAATTTGGCATATGAATAATCTTTGAGGGATAGAAGAATAGAGGTAAATGTCCTAAGTTTTGAAGGGGGGGGAATGTTAATGTGCAAAAACTTTAATGGTGTCAGTTCTGTAGAGGAGTTAGGTTTGTGAATCTTTAGAAAAGGATTTGAGAGGCAGCATTTACAGTACCCTGTAAAGGTGTAGGGTTGGGTGGGATTGAGTTGGAAAATTACCAGTTCATGGCTTGTAGCTGTAATAAAGTTACTTAGCCTTTCTGAGCATTAGATTCTTCAGATAAAATTGAATTAATGTTAATTAGCTCCTCTTGGGAGATTATTATGAAAATTTAGGTGAAATGTCTGGCACATAGTAACTGCTGTTGTAATTATTGATAAAAGTCAGCATGGATTCACAAAAAACCAGTCTCGTAGATCAGTGTTCTTCATAATGTTGGCTTTCAGGGATATCTCAAGCATTTGATCACATTTTGTTTTTAAAATATAGATAATTTAGCAGGTTTATTTAATGCAGAACTTTGAAAGTTTTAACATGTTTAAGGAGGTGATAATATTCAAATTGATCTGACCAGGAAACCTTTAGAAAACCTATCTTGACAGAACCCAAGTTGGAAAATTCTGTAATAAGAACATTTCTTAAATTTGAAATTAGAAGACAAGTTTATATTCCTAAAATTATGCTTTTACTTTTAATTAGCTGTGTTTTATTTTGTGGTTCCTGGGAATATTTTGTTTGAACAGAAAAGGTTTATTCCTAAAGAGTTTTTAATTATCATTGATTTAAAATGAATTCATGCTTTTAAAAAACTTTTAAGACTAAAAGAATACTGTTAAAATACTGGGCTTCTCTTTCAACAGGAGTTTTGACAGAGCTTCACATGAGGTCCTTGTGGGGAAAATGAAATGTAGGTAGAACGGTAGTTCACTGTGATGGACTTGTACCTCAGTAGCCATACCCAGAGAACGCTGATTGTCAACCTAGGAGAATATTTCCACCGATGCCTTTAAAGGGCTTTGTTCTTGGCCCATGCTGGTGAAGTTTGCGGATAATATGAATTTGGGAAAGAAAAAAATATATATTGAAGTATCAGTATACAAAAAGGTTTCAGATTTTGGGAAAAGGAAGTTTTAGTCATTGTTATTGCAATATCCAGTCCATTGTGTAAAATAACTGAGGTCTTGGATTGCATTAGTACAAGTGTAAAGTAGACTAGGAAGAGGACAGTCATAATCCTGATCTGCCTCCCCATCCCCACACCTTTTTAAAACCATACTATGTTTAGATTGGGACACTGCTTGATATCGATAGACTTTACTAAATCTGAGGTCGTGTGTAGGAAAGCAACGAGGTCCTGAGGATGCTCAAAATATGTCATGAGGAAGCATTAAAGAAACCCTGGAAGAAGAAAGCAGAAACTCATAAATTTTAAGAGCTGCTCTGTGGAGGAGGGGTTAGATTTAGACCATAGTAATGCCAAGAGGTAGACAAGATAGAAACAGTGAGCAGACTTTAGAGCAGATTTCACCTTATTGAGAACTGTTTCATTATTGGAGTTTTTTTACAGGTTGCCTTGGGAAATCATGAGAGGTTTCCAGTCATTCCCTTCTAGGGGCATGTGGTGGTTTTTTATTTTGTTTTTTTAAGATTTTATTGGGGAAGGGGAACGGCCAAGTTATTGTCCTTCAATCTTAGTTGTGGAGGGCGCAGCTAGCTCAGCTCCAAGTCCAGTCGCCATCCGGCTGCTCAAGGTGCCGTGTTCAGTCTTAGTTTAGGGTGGGCATAGCCCACCATCCCAAGCGGGAGTCGAACCGGAAACCTTTTAGTTAGGAGCACATGCTCTCACCAGCTGAGCCATCCTGCCACCTGTTGGGCAGCTCAGCTCGGGTGCAGCTCACTGGCCCATGTGGGAATCGAACCACCAACCCTGTTGCTCAAGAGCTCGCGCTCTTAACCAACTGAGCCACTCAGCATTTGTTGACAGGGTAAGTTTTGGGTATGATTGGATTTGATTGTCTAAAGTCCAGTAGCTCTGGTACATGTAATACATTTGGTATCATCATCATATCACCCTATCCCCAACACACACATTGGCCTCCAAACTTTGATAAGTTTTATGAGTGCTAAGCTTGAAAAAAGTGATTTAAAAAAAAGATGTGGGATTTAAATAGATGTTATTTTTGCGGCCGTGGATCATAAGTTGTTTTTTAGTAAAGGTAAAACTAAAAACTTTGGAAATCTCTTTGCAATCCACTTTTTAGTCTAAAGCAGTGGCTCAGATTTTTTTGATGAGGTTCTAATAAGAAATAAATTTTACATTGCAATTTCCTACACACAAGAACACAAACACCAGAAACAAGTTTAGGAACTTACCATTATTTGGGTACAGTTTTCTCTGATATTTTCTATTTTTCTATGTTTTTTCTTTTTAAATGCTGATTATATGCCAGTAAATTCATTTTCAGACCCAATAGTAGATAGTGACCTATAGATTAACATTGTCCTACAGGATCTCATTGATCTGATGAAATGAGCTTTTTTTTTTTTATCACCTAGGTGATTGGTGAAAAGAGCTATGCTGGCTATTTTGAGTTTCTCAAAACTCAGATTTCAAATGCACTTTTAAGTGCCTAATGAGAAACTTGTTAAATTATAGAAAGTTCACAAGGTGGTTTTTGTTATTATTCGCTGCATTTACCAGAACAATATAACTTCCTTCAGGGTAAAAATGGAAGTACAGTCAGCTTGACTGAGCTAAATAAAGTAGTAGATTGTTGTCACTCTATTTACCTGGAGAAAATGGTTTTGTGCTTTTTAAGTGGTATAAAGCTTAGGGTGTCAATAATTAAATGTGGGTTTCTGTTTAAATGTTCTGCTTCCTCACCTGGAGCTTGCTTGTTACCTTACTCCATATTTTGCCATGCAGGTTTATCATAAAGTAAAACTGGATTGTGTGGTCTTATTTGTTTTCTTACCTGTAAAGCTAGGAAGTTAGATCGTATCTCAAAGGTGTGGTAATTTCCATCTGAAATAATTGTAATCCTTGACTCTTCAGAATGTTAGTTTTACATACCTCACATTTCAGGAATATCTTTTGGTCTTAGATGGTTGCTGCTACTAGAAAGAAAAAACATTTGGAGGGTAGACATACCAGTATTTAGTAGAAAGAAGTTGATGATTAAGAGTGGAAGAGGAGGCCAGCCAAAGTTGGTTAAGAGCTCACTTAAGAGTGCAAGCCCTGAGCAACAGGGTCGCCGGTTCAATTCCTGGACTGAGCAGAGCTGCCAACAGGTGGCAGGTTGGCTCAGCTAAAAAAAAAAAATGAGGGCCGGCCGAGTGGCGCATTGGTTAAGAACTGGCTTGGGACGCCAGAGGGCCCCTGTTCGGATCCCACATATGAGGGCCAGTGACACTGCCCTCTACAGCTCAGATGCTGCACAACAGTTCAACCTGGAGCTGCGTTGCCGTGAGTCCCCGGTGTCGGCGTAGGCTGCAGCCCCTGCTGCAGTGGGCTGCCATAAGCTACTGAAAGTGGCTGGCAGCAGGCGTGAGCTTTCGTGAGCCGCCGTGAGCCACTGTGAGTGGCTGTCCAATGGCCGGCGAGCGACTGCCTCACCCAGGAAGAGCGCAATGATAATACCAACATAGGACAGTGAAGTGATGTCCTCCACAACTAGACTGAAGAACAAAAGGACAGCAACTTGTCTGTTCCCCTTCCCCCAATTCCCCAATAAAATCTTTAAAAAAGAGAACAAGGATAGAAAAAATATACTAAATAGTTGCCTTTTTAATTTGTTAGATTTAAAGTGACAAGTTCTTTAATATGGAAGAAACTAAATTTTCCTCTGTAGTTAGGGGCAGTAATGACTAAATGTCTGATAGGCTGAAAACTCCAGTGGCGCACACGTCCTCTACTGATGATAGCCTTTTCACCCCCAAATCTTTTGCTGATGCCAAGTCTGCACTTATCAAACACATCTCTTGAATTTGGTGTTCCGAATGAAAGAGAGACGACCCCTGTCCTCAAGAAATTCAATTTAGTAAGAAAGACAGACATTTAGTAAATTATATAGTACCACAGGTGAAAGGTGTGGGGGTGAGATTATATCTAATATGAGTGTGATTGATATGAACAGCATTTTAGGCCAAGGAGCAACATGACCAGGTGGTAAGAAACTATGATTGGAGAATTTTAAAAGTTCCTGGGTTGCTTGATTGTTAAGTGGCAAGAGATGAGAATTTAAAGAGATGGGATATTATCCTCTAAACTATTTTACAAAATTAGGCTCCTAACAAAGCTCTTAAATTTGGCCCTTAGAGCAAAAAGTTCAGAAAACACTTGAGTGCCTAGTTTTACCTTGCTCTGTACCAGAAATGTGGATGTAAGATATGGTTTTTACCTTCAGGAAACTCTAATGAAGAAAAAAATTATACAGCAATACTAAACTTTAATATAAATTTATTTAATTTACAGAGCAACTTTTTAGATCTGTCAGCAGCTTAGGTCATCCGTTTTAACAGAGGAGGATCTCAGGCCCAGAGAAATTAGTGATTTGCTTGAAGTTCTAGAACCAGAACCCAGGATTCCTACTAACAAAGATTCTGTACTTTAGAATTCCTTCCTGGAGTGTTCCACTACTAGCGATACACTAAAACGGTAACTATCATTGGCAAACTGTTAGAAAGTTCTTTATGTTGAACCCACACTTAATCTGCTCACCAAAGCCAAGCAGGTATATTTACTACTGCTTTCATTTCAAAGCCATAAAGTAACTAACACGTTTTCTCTTATTCAAGTTAAAAATCTAGTTTATTCAATTGTTCTTAGTATGACATACCCTTCACCATTCTAGTTACCCTTCGTTATATAGCCTCATAGGATGTATTTCTTGACTTAGGTACCCAGAAATTATAGCAATGTTTTAATGGTGATCTCACCAGCATGGATAAGCTACTATAGAATAATTATGGCTGCAGTTTCACAACCTATACATTAATTATTAGAGATAAAGACTTAAAACTCCCTCTTCTGGATACTTTCCTTCACCTGGTTCCATGTCCTATTTTCCTTGATCATAAGTAATGCAGAAAATGATCATCTTTGTGTTATGATCATAATACTGTTTCTCATGGCATCTATCATTAAAAATCACTACTTTGCGAGAACATGGGAGGCATTTGATTTCTAGCCCACCCCCCAAAGTACTTCAGTGTTTTTAGGTTTTTTAAAGATTTTATTGGGGGAGGGGAGCAGACAAGTTGTCCTTTTGTTCTTCATTCCAGTTGTGGAGGAAATCGCTTCACTGGCCCATGTTGGTATTATCATTGCGCTCTTCCCGGGTGAGGCAGATCGTTTGCCAGCCCTTGGACGGCCGCTCACGGCAGCTCTTGGCAGCTCATGCTGGCTGCCAGCCACTCATGGTAGCTTACCGCAGCCCACTGCAGTCTACGCCGTCACCAGCAACTCATGGCAGTCCAGCTCGAGCTGTTTTTCACCATATTAGCTGTAGAGGGCAATGTCACTGGTCCTCATGTGGGATCTGAACCAGGGCCCTGCTGCTGAGCTGGCGTCCCAACCAACGTGCCACTCGGCCAGCCCTGTACCACAGTTTCTTGATCCATTCCTCTACCAGTGGGCATTTCGGTTGTTTCCAAGTCTTGGCTATTGGAAATAGCGCGGCAATAAACATAGGGGTGCATATATTTTTTCAAATTAGCATCTTGGGTTTCTCTGGATAGATACCCAAGAGTGGAATTGCTGGGTCATACGGTAGTTACATTTCCAGTTTTTTGAGATACCTTGTGCTTGAATTTTGACCATCCTGTCTGAATTTAACTGGTGTCTTAATCTATAAAACCAGGAATATCCCTCTGCTCAGGTTTAATGGCATGTTTCTTTTAATCCTTTCAGTTTACTTGTTCAGTATTCATTTAGTTACAGTACACCTAAGGCTTTTGAAAGTCAGGCTATCTGGATACTTTACATGGAAGCTCGTGTGTGTGTGTGTGTGTGTGTGTGTGTGTGTGTGTGTGTGTGTGTGTGTGTAGTCTCCAGAGAAGGGATTTTAAACTTCTAGACTTAAAATGTGAAATAGGAAAATGGAATTAAGGTTTGTTCGAGATGTTAAAAAGATGCCTTACCTAGTAGGAAGTAGTTAACATTGAGTCAAATAGATTCATGGATTTGTGAGACTTTTGTATTTTTCTTAATTACAGACCCTTTAATAAAAAGCATCTCTTGAATGGATCAATTTTTTTCTTCCTCGTTTTTGTAAGGCATAACTTGCTGTCACCATAATTTGTATATTGTAATGTAATTAAATTTACAAATCACTTTGCCTTGAAAAAACTCAGTAATCTTATTTATCAGTATGCATGTGTACGTATGTATAGCAATAAGAAAAAGTAACTTTCACAGTTTTGGTTTGTGCATGTGATATCTCTATAAAATACAAATGGGAGTTTGGTTTATTTTGCTGTTTTATGTATATATTCGGGGTGTGAGGTTGTTTTGTGGAAAAGAATAGTATTTGAGCTATCACTGAGATGAGCAATATAAGAATTGTAGTTTAAAATACTTTTGGCTTAAGCCACACATTCCTGTAACAAAATGTGAAGCTTTTTGGCTGAGGTGTGAGGGCTTATTGAAAAATAATTTTCAGAGAGCTACTTCAAATTCTGTTTGGGAAAAACATGTTCTAATATCTTAGGGGAAAGTCCTACGTACTTTATGATCTTGATTAGAATCTCTTTTTACAGAAATAGGAAGGTCGTCGATTATTCACAGTTTCAGGAATCTGATGATGCTGGTAAGTTTTACGATTTTAATAAATTATAAATTGGGCCCTGCTTACTAGTAGAAGAATCACCAGCTTATGTACTTTTTTATTATGCTTTTGGAATGAGTTTTATTTTTTACTTTTAGACTGTATGTAAATTACATCAGGATCTGTGTCACCCAGAACAAAAGTTGAACTTGCATGGATTTTAACTTTTTCTTAGTAAATCATTGATAAAAACACTTGAATAATTTTTTTCTTACCAGTTTTGGCGTCCAAAGTTTAACTGTGCAATGATTCCGATGCAGTGTTTATTAGTTAATATATCTCCTGCTATAGTCACAGTTAAAACTTGTACCTTATAAATAGGGAATATTTTAGTTTTTGCATAGTAACGTAACTAAGATGAGAGTATTTTGTGAAACAATTTTGATTTGTGAACTGATTCATCATAGAATGAGTAATATATCTTAAATATTAGCCATAAAAGGTTGCTTTAGAATATGCCTATAATCTCATTATTTTCCAGATGCATTTATTATTCTTTTTTTAAATGTAGTATTACTTAGATAATAAGTGCACTTTGGGAAAACTTAAAAATGCAGAAATGTATAAAGAAGAGTAAAAAAATAACATATAATGCAGCCTCCAGAGGGAATACTAACATTTATTAAATGCTTGCTAAATGTTTGTATTTACTCGTTTAATCCCTCAGAACAATCCTGTTAAAATGGGGTATATATTATTTCCATTTTACAGATAAGGGAACTTGAGGCAAAGATTGGACTCTAGTTCCTTTAGCCAGCAAATGGCTATTTTAACCATTTTGTTGAAAAAGCTTTTAACTTTTTTTTTTCTTTTAAAAAATATGTTGAAGTCTTGCTATAGAATTTTTGGGTTCTGTCTCTCTCCCACCCTACCCCTACTTAAGAATGTCTTTCTCGTGTTATCAAAAGTTACTTGAAAAATTCCTATTAATGGTCGTATGATATTTCATAATAGAATTTATAATGTATCCAACCATTTAATTGCTGAAGTCCCAAACTACTTCCAGATTTTTGCCCTTATATATAATGGTGTAGTAAACCATTTTGGAAATAAACACCTTTAAGGTGTGGTAATTGTCTTTAGTTTTATAGGGCTTTTAAAATTGGAAGTATTTTCCTCAAATGCCAGAGTACTATATTTAATACTTTAATTTAAAAATAATTTATTTGATAACAGAAATTGTATTAGAATTGTAGAATTGTGGGATCTTTACATTCTAAAATGCTTATAATATAACCTAACCATATTACTAATAGTTTTCAAATTAATATGAAGATGTGGAAACATGGGGAAATCTTTAGTAAAAGGGTAGGATATAAAATGATAAGAGATATTTGGCTATAGATATATTAAAACAGACATGAGGACAAGTGGGTAATATGCAAAAATGGAAGTGATTTAGCTAAGGTGGTAGGACTGGGACAGAAAAATAATTTCTTTCTTTTTAATGAAAGAAAATTACTTGGGAAATCCTGCCGCCTCACCATTTAAATAGCATGACAGATAATTATCTCAGTAAATGCAGTGGTAATTTCTACATGTAGAAATCATAATATAGTTCACTGAATTTGAAAAATGCTCTGTTTAGATGAAGATTATGGAAGAGATTCAGGCCCTCCAGCTAAGAAAATTCGATCATCTCCCCGAGAAGCTAAAAATAAGAGGCGATCTGGAAAGAATTCACAGGAAGATAGGTAAGAGACATGGTTAATTTGTTCCTGCTTACACTGTCTACCACTCTGAGACGAGGGTAGTTTCTGACCTCTAAATTGGTGGAATCTTCATTTATTTTGGGAAGGCACTTATGGTCTACTTAATGTTATTTTGCATATTTCATCTTAGGCAGTGCTTTTGAGTCTAGAGGTTAGCCTCTTTAAGGTCTTGAGGCTTGCTTGGACTCAGCCCGGAATCAAAGGTGATCTTCAAGAATGCCTTTGTTGCTACCCAAACCTCTGTACATAAGCAGAAAGATAATTATGTAATTTGTTACCTAAGGTTAATATTGACATTTTCGTTGTAGTGATAGCAAATAACGAGTGGACCTTTCCTGTTCAAGACACAAATCACTGGTAGAATCATAACTAAAGCTTATAGTTTTTTAAGTTTTACTGTCTATAATCAATTATCCTTTGTTTAGATAATTGAATCATTTTGGGCAGTTTCCTTTTCCTTAGTTTTATAAATGAGTTCAGACGAATTGTAATTTTAACTAAAATTGCCTCATGAGACCCAGGATATTGTAACTTTTGCCTCTGCTTTTACAAGTATACACATACATTCTTATACTCAGTGTGGCATAATTGTAAGACCTCCTTGATGATGGTGAAAACTACCATTTATGACATTTCTAGTCTCTATTATGTGCTAATTTATATTCATTATCATTTAATTTTTACAACACCTTTATTAGGGAAAGTAGGTGTAACTTAAAGGGATTCAGTGATTTATCCAGGGTTACCCATCAAATAGACCCAGCAGGTTTTGAAACCATGTCTGTTAGATTCCGAAGTCCATTTTTTAAGTATGAGAAGTTCAAAGATATGAAGTAATATTTCTTACTAGTTCTTCTAAAATACTTACCTTCAAGCACTAAAATCACTATAATAAAGCCCTAGGCAAAGTCTTTTCCATTCTTTCCATTTACAGGATGGTAAATTTGTAGAAAGAGCAATACTAAATATATACTAAATACAGTATTTTTTTTATTGTTTGCTTGTACTGCTAACCTCTGCTATTTTCTTTCCTGGAAAATTTCAGAAATGTGGCTTTGAAGAGAAATAATGCAAAATTATACTGTGGGGACAGGTCTTCCATAGTTTCACAGTATGTCTCTCTAATACAGTTTTATACAGCAGCCCAACTTAGAACTATCTTTCATTATATTTGACTAACAAGTTCTATTTCTTCTAGGAATGAGCTTCTTTGTGGCCTGTTTTAATGTCTCCTCAATGTAATTGATATCTAGCCTAAATTTTTCCTTGTTATAGTCATTTGGCTTTATTATTCTCTCCCAAGTGTCAGGAACGGTTGAAAATAAATGTAGCTTTTATTGCCATTTGTATTAAGTGCCTTTTATGTTTATTCCCTTAGACCATATTATTATGTTGATTTTTCTCTTGGTCTCTACTTGATAGTTCAGCTTTTACTTGACTTTGTTGTAATGGGACTCGAGAATTAATGGTTTCTGTAAACTCAAGAACTAGAGAAAATGATATAATTCTTTATCATTGTCATAGACTTGTGAATTGAATGCTTGTTTTGCATAAAAACATTTATATAGAACGTCAAGGTTTCAGAATTATAGTGTTTCTTGGATCGGATTGCTTAGTAAAGAAATATGTTTGGTTTTCTCTTAACTTAGGAATCTTGGGTTCAGTAGTTTGTCATTTGAGTGTGGTCTAGATTATGGGAAATACCCAAAGAGATTAAGAAGACCTGCTATTTGAGAAAGGAAAGCTATGCAGGCAGTTTTTATATATGAGTGTTTTCTTTTTTTGTTTGTCAGAATTTCTCATAGAATCATAAAATTTTAGTACTAAAGAGGAATACCAAGAGATTTGCCTGAGATCATAAAACTAATGACAAAGATGGGACACTAGAACCCAGATTCCCGAGTTAAGATTTGTGAGGACATAAAATGTGCATCTTTGTGACTTTAAAAATTGTTTTATAAAACTTTGAAACTTCTCCTTATTTTTTTTACTTTGCAGTGACTTTTTTTTTTTTAAATTGGGGAACAGTGTGTTTTTCCAGGACCCATCAGCTCCAAGTCAAGTAGTTGTTTCAATCTAGTTGTGGAGGGTACATCTCAGCGGCCATGTGGGGATCGAACCAGCAACTTTGGTGTTATGAGCACTGTGCTCTAACCAACTGAGCTAACCAGCCTCCCCTTTGTGGTGATCTTGAGCTCACTTTATGATACAAGGCAGGCCTATGTGCTCATGTTTCTGATGCATAGAAATATTGGAGGCAAAAAATATTTAGTTAATTTTTATTTTCATTTTGCTTTAGTTAAATTTTTAGGCATATTATAATTTATATAACTGAATTCCAGTTTCCTTTAATAATTTAGATTTTGTTTGCATCTGTATTTTGTGCTCTCCATTTATTTGCCTACTTTATTACCACCATTGAGACATTATATAATTGTAGTATTTTTGTAGTCTGCCTCTAACAACAAAGAATTTTTTTCTTATGAACTAAGCCTTATCCACAGGTGAGTAATTTTCAGCCTCTATTGAGATACCTTCTTTTTTCCCTTGGGCCTCTTAGGAAGCAGTGGTTTCCTAAAGTAGATAAAATTGTGCTTATTCACCAACATCCCTATAAAATAGGGAAATAATAGAAGCAACTTTACTCCTCAGCATCTGTTTGACTATTTTATGTATAAAGGAGGTTTTCTTCAGTGTTCTTCTCCAGTCAGATACCAGAGATCCGTGTTCACTTAGATTTTGATCTAATAACTTGCAAACTTTTTACTCCTTCCCCTTGTAGTGAGGACTCAGAAGAAAAAGATGTGAAGACCAAGAAAGATGATTCTCATTCAGCAGGTAATAAACAATTTTTAATGTAATAGGTAATCTTTATTTATTGGACACTTTAATAAGCAGTTTTATAGTAATGCCTGGCGCTATTGTAAATTCTGGCATTACAGAGGTGTTTCCATCTTTGAAGAGCTCATAGTGATTCTCAATCCTGGTGGTGTATGACAGTTACCTGTGAAGGTTTTTTCTAACATACTTATGCTTCTCCCCACCCCAGGATTTCTGATTCAGTGGGTCTAGGTGGGATATTGATTGGGGCTTTGTTTTTGTTTGTTTGTTTGTTTGTTTGTTTGTTTTTAAGTATTTACAGGTTATTCTTATACATAGTCAAGATTGAAAACCATTTATATGAACAAATAAAAGACATCAAACTAAGTAGAATAAGAACATATATAATACTAAGTGAAATAGGCATAAACAGAGGGGAGTGATCAACTCTGGGTTGAGAAGCAAACAACGGTTAGTTTCAGTCCTTTTTTTTTTAAGATTTTATTGGGGAATTGGGGGAAGAGAACAGACAAGTTGCTGTCGTTTTGTTCTGTACATGTTTGTATTATCATTGCGCTCCTCCTGGGTAAGGCAGCCGCTTGCCGGCCATTGGACAGCAGCTCACGAAAGCTCACGCCAGCTGCTGGCCAGCCCCACTGTAGCCTACGCCGTCACTGGCTACTGACGGCAGTCCAGCTCCAGGTCGAGCTGTTGTTCACTATCTTAGCTGTAGAGGGCGCAGCATCACTGGCCCTCATGTGGGATCCGAACCGGGGCCCTGCTGCTCAGAGATGGCGTCCTAAGCCAGCTCTTAACCAACGCACCACTTGGCAGGCCCCCAGTCCTACTCTTTTTTTAGCTGGGAAGTAATCCTTTGAAATAGTAGCCACAGGGAACACTTTTTTTTTTTTTTTTAGCTGAGCCATCCTGCTACCTATTGTCAGCTTAGCGGCAGCTCGGCTCGAGCCGGGCATTGAACTGGGGAACACTTTTTTTTGCAAAAATTTTAATTTAATGTTGCTGAGCTGCCAACAGGTGGCAGTATGGCTCAGCTGGTGAGAGCACGTGCTTCTAACAACAAGGTTGCTGGTTTGACTCCCGTTTGGGATAGTGGGCTATGCCCACCTGCAACTAAGATTGAACTCGGCACCTTGAGCTGAGCAGCCGCAAGCTGCCGACGGGGCAGCCAGATGGCGACTGGCGCCCTCCACAACTAAGATTGAAGGACAGCAACTTGGCTGTAACCCCTTCCCCAATTCTCCAGTAAAATCTTTTTTTTTTTTTTTTTTAAGAATTTTAAAAGAATTGATGAGGACATTCCATGGCCAAATAAAATATTAAGTCTTGATTACTTATTGTTGGCGTTTTATTATTTTTTTTAATTTAACTCTTCTAAGAATTGAGAGTTTATTCCATATTGCTCCCAACCACTTTGGTTTTGACCTGCAGCCCACTACATCTGCCTTACTGGATCTCCCTTTAAAACTAGACTGCTATTTAGCTGGTATGTGGATGGTAGAGTTCCCCTGAACACACTCCACTAGGCTGCTTTGCTTTCATTCCTTTTCAAGTCTGCTACCTGACTGTCGAAATTGAAAATAAATTGTAGTAACCTTTTGTGCTATCTAGTGATGCTATGATAATATAATATGCACTTTTATTCATCTGCCTTGTGCACTTGAATTTGAATCTCTTGCATTTATTAGCTTATTGAGCACTTCAAGAGAAATAACTGTACTAGTACTAAGCATACCTCCTACCAGGTGGGTTTAATTTTGAGTTTACCAAGTCAGCTCTTACTCCCTGTGTCTATTTGTCTCCAGATGAGGTTTTTGGCAGTGAAAGTGATGACTTGAACACGCACCAAGGCAAGGCTTATAGGACTACAAGTGCTTCCAGAAAAGAAACAGCTAAACTTGAACAGAATAAGGGGGTCTCAAGTCCAGGAAAAGGGCTGTAGATAGAGATCAACACAGATATACCTTGATCTAGAGCCAGTAGGCTTGGCAGCCTGCCCTGTGACCAGATTTATTCACAAACACAACTGTGTTGAATTTTGTTTTAATTAACAGACTATTGCATATGAAAGTAATTTTATAAACTTGTATTAAGAACTAATTGATTTAAATATGTGCTTTAAAGATTTACCTCAATCCCCTCTAAATTAAAATGGCCACGTCTCACTCATTGGAAAGGATAGTTTTGCTTAATTTTAGGGTCTTCAGATGTTTTGTATCTTAGAATAAATATAATTGGAAGATAGTCTTACCCTCTTCCACTATTTAAAAATATTAACTTCAGATTCTAAAAACTGAACATATATTTAAATATAATTGAGAATTTTAGGGCAAAGCAATGATATAAGTTTAAAGTGTGTTACAGGAAGCATATGTTCACACCTAAATTCAGCTTTATTATTACTTAAAACTACATGCCTAAGTTATTTTACATGTAATAGTGGGGCACATAATCTTATTCAAGTTCATTCTTTATGTTTTAGCTCCTCTTTTGTAGGCATTTTAGATGATCACCTTCACCCTTTTTTAATGAAATAAAGCTGCAGGTTATATCATATTGACCACTGCATTGGCTTTTCTAGTTAGCTGTGAAATAAACACAACTCTTGCATCATAACTTGGTATTGCAGAGGACAGTGAAGATGAAAAAGAAGATCATAAAAATGTGCGCCAACAACGGCAGGCAGCCTCTAAAGCGGCTTCTAAACAGAGAGAGATGCTCATGGAGGACGTGGGCAGCGAGGAGGAGCAGGAGGAGGAGGACGAGGCGCCATTCCAGGAGAGTACGTAAAGCTGGCGCGTCGCTGTGCTCGTGGTTGTGGATGCTAAACGTTACAGACGGTCCCGTAAATCACTCACTGTTAGAAGAGATGACAGCTTTGACATCGGTTGATATTTTAAAAGGTTCAGAGGTTCCCATCGTTATGGTGCCCATCATTTGTACGCACATACTTAATGAACAATTGTTAAAGTTACATGGTCAGTGTTGTGATTAAGATTTGTGTTTTAGCCCGGAGGAGAAGGGTGTAGACCTCTTTCCCTGACAAAAAAGTGTTAATAACAGAATTTACAAGTTTCACGGGTTACCCAGATTAATTAGTTACGTGTATTATTGCTTTGTATGTAGTTTTATTGTTTCATTTGTTCATAGTTGGACCGAACACACCAAGTCAGTTTCATTTCATTTCCCTGGTCTCATCAGTACTATATGGGAATGATATAACTACTGAAAGTTGTTTGATGGCTTCAATTTTTATTCAGATTTAATTCTGTCTCTTCCTGCTTTCAAGCAACTCTTCAAACGAATCAGTCATATAACCCTCATGTGCATGCTAAACCCATTTTACAGGTGGGGCCAGTGACAACTCCCACCAAATTGGTAGTACAGCTGCAAATAGAATCCAAGCGTGTTTGACTCCCAACTCCCATGCTCCAGTCATTCTTAGCACTCTCTCCCTTTGTTCACTTGGAAGGATGTATACATTAAGTTGGACGTTGAAATTCTTCTTTCCTCTCAGAAGATTCCGGCAGCGATGAAGATTTTCTAATGGAAGATGACGATGATAGTGATTATGGCAGTTCAAAAAAGAAAAACAAAAAGATGGTTAAGAAGTCCAAACCTGAGAGAAAAGAAAAGAAAATGCCCAAACCCAGGCTAAAGGCTACAGGTGAATTGAAATTAAATTACTGCTTTAAAAAATTTCAAAAACCAATAAACTTTCTCTATAGAAATTCTTCATTAGGGCTTGGCATTGGCCACATAGTTAATAAGAATAAACTAATTCTGAAAGGATCCTGTCTTCTGCACATGCACCTGGAAATATCATTTATTTAGTAATAAGGACTTCAGCCCATCTAAGAGTCTGCTGGCTTAGCCTTGTTCTCATACATAAGCAAGATTTGGGAATGACCTAAGTGTGTTAGGCAAGGTGTTAGAAATACTGTGTCAACATAGCTATGACTGCCCTTTCTTCCTCATCAAGATCCCAATACCAGCTGCTAGTGAAGACTTGAAATTGTGGGAACGCACACCTACATAATACATTTAAGTTCTGTGTTCTGATCCCTACACCATCCTCTGTGCTAGCAGAATAAAACCACACTTGACGACATGCATTCATTGTGCTTGTGGTTTCTGTCAGATACTCTCCTAGTCAGAGCTAAGTTTGTCATTAAATCAGAAAGCTAGATTTTTTTTTATTCCTGCAAATAGAATTGGTGATTTTATTTATTTTATTTTTTTTTAAGATTTTATTGGGGAATCGGGGAAGGGGAGCAGACAAGTTGCTATCCTTTTGTTCTTCAGTCTAGTTGTGGAGGACATTGCTTCACTGGCCCATGTTGGTATTATCATTGTGCCCTTCCCGGGTGAGGCAGATCGGCCGCCGGCCTCTGGACGGCCACTCACGGCAGCTCTTGGCAGCTCACACCAGCTGACGGCTGCTAACGCTGGCTGCTGGCTACACACAGTAGCTTATGGCAGCCCACTGCAGCAGGGTTGCAGCCTACGCCATTGCCGGCGACTCATGGCAGCCCAGCTCCAGGTCGAGCTGTTCACCATTTTAGCTGTAGAGGGCAGTGTCACTGGCCCTCATGTGGGATCCGAACCAGGGTCCTGCTGCTCAGAGCTGGTGTCCCAGGCCAGCTCTTAACCAACACGCCAATCGGCCGGCCCTAGAACTGGTGATTTTTAAACTTTTTACTCATCACTCTTATTGGGAATCCTGGAACTATCAAAAGTTATTCGATGGCTTCCCTTTTCACTCAGATTGTCATATCCTTCTTGACTCACTTTTTAAACAAACAACTTTTAGTTTCACAAGCCACTAAGAATGATGTGTAGCTCTGTCCATTCTGTTGCTGTATTATGAGCATTACTGCTAACAATATTACAGCAGTGCTGGTAAAAAGTGATTGGAAACCAGTGTCCACCTCAAGTTTTAGTAAGCTTTGGGGTGCTCGCTATAGATTTAATCTTACCAGATTGGTTTTGGGGAAAATGGGCGGGGGGGGGGTTGTAGCTTATTTTTATTAAAGACATGTTTTTTTCTTTCCTTCCCCACATTGGTTCTTCTCTCAGTGACGCCAAGTCCTGTGAAAGGCAAAGGGAGAGTGGGCCGCCCCACAGCTTCAAAGGCCTCAAAGGAAAAGACTCCTTCTCCCAAAGAAGAAGACGAGGAACCGGAAAGCCCTCCAGAAAAGAAAACATGTGCAAGCCCTCCACCTGAGAAGTCGGGGGATGAAGGGTCTGAAGATGAAGCCCCATCTGGGGAGGATTAAAAGTGATGGTGGTTTAGGGAGAGATTTTATTAAAAAAAAGAGGGGGAAAAAGGAAAAAAAAGAAAACCTACTTAAGATAGAACATGGTTTTGGCTATGGCTTGACTCATGGGCTTTCAGTGCTTTTTTTCCTTTTGTTAAAAGTAACATTTTCTCTTTTTTTTTTTTTTTTTTTTAAGGAAACCATTGTATGTTTAATTTACCTTTTTGTCTATTGGTCTGCTCTTTGCCACCACCCTCTCTTCCCCCTCCCTTTTTCCATGTCAAATTAATCACTGGATTGACTGCTTCATCTTTTTATTTTTGATGGAAGGTATACATACCACAGTTGTAAAACAATAAGATTTGAGATGAACACTATGGAAATGTTGCTTTTTCCTAAATGGCAGCAAGTTGAGCAGTAATCAAAAACATAGAAGCGTTTTAGTTAAAAATGATTGCTTCTTTCTCTACTTGGACTTTTTAAAAAACATGAATTGTCATCTAATACAAGTTTATATATCTATATACGCAAGTATAGATGTCTAAAAAAATCATGACTACCACTGATGGGGCAGGTAGGAAAAGGAGATGAATTCTGAATTGTTACTAAAAGTATCCATATTTTTTACCTTGGGGGCACATGAGGGAATGGGGTTACCTGATCTTGTTTGGGGGGGGGGGATTGTTTTTTCCCCCCATCACTTGTTATCTAAGAGACTCAGAGCCAGTGATCCCTTTATCCTGCTACAGTCTTTAAGGAACTTAAAAAAGAAAAAAAAACAAGGGCCGCCAAAACGTAAATCACTCTTGATTTCCTATTTCATTCTCTAATGATTCATGTTTTAAAATATATATGTATCTATTGTTTCTTGAATAGAATTTTACCAAGGGTCAAAAAAATAACCTGAGGATTTAAATGGCAAGAACTATACATCACAGTGGATTTCTTCTCAAACTGACAATGTTTAGGTTTTAAGCAAATAAAGTACCAGTTAATGTGAAACTCATTCACAAAAGACTTGAGATTTTTCCTTTATGAAAACAATTGAAATTCTTTTATGCCATAAAATGTGCATTAAGATCTCATGAACCATGCTGAGTTTTTATTTGGGATTAGAACATTTTCCTATTCATACACCTATCTGCCCATTTCTTCATAGAAGTGTGGGATGAAGTGCATCTGGGCTTCCTGCTGCTGAGTAGGACCCCTTTGCACGCCCCCTCTGGCGCCTCCCAGTCCAGCTACAGGACACGCCTTCTCCTGGCTCTGTCTCCACTACTTCACAGCCTATGCTGAATGCTGCTTCCACACGATTCTGTTTGCTTTTGTCTTTTTACTGGTGCCCCAGCTTACTGCTCATGTTGCTTAAAGCGGGAGTTTAAGGGGCCCAGCAGGACTAGAGAACGGCATGCATTCAGGAAGTCGATGTGCAGTTGATAACAGACTACATGCCCTATGAAAGCAGTCGGGTTAGATCTGTAAGTTGGAGCCTCCACATTCTGTTACCATGAGCTTCTGGGAGCAAAGGTTAGGCGCCTTCGTGCGCTAAGAAGTTGAAAAATTAGTTTAACCTGTCTTTATCTAGACTTGCTTCCTCAATATTATATGTGTGTGGTTTACTTTCTTTAATTACAGCATTTTTTTTTCAGACAACATGGCTTTCTTGCAGATGTTCCTAGAACAAAAAGTTATTTAAGGAATATTTTTACTCTGATTTTTAAGACACTTTAAGGAATATTCTTACTCTGTTATTTTAAAAAAGAAAAAAACACACCCAGTGGCAGAGTCATTTCACTGTTGCACTATGTGTTAAAGAATGAATTTGAAGATTATAGTACTTGGCCAAAAATGGAAAGCTTGAACATAAGTAGCAGTTGGATTGTTAACTTTCATGATGGTTAACTTTATCATCGTTGTGAACTTGGTATGAGGGTTTTAAAGATTATTCTGTTTGCTTTAGTGGGTTTGTTCAGGTGTCCAATTTTAACAAGGTTTCTGTTCATCTAGTAAGAGACCTATCAGTGTTTCCACCATGCACTTCTATTTTTAGGGGTTTATAACTTAAGTCTTACATTCCTAGTAACATTTGGGCTTTTCTTAGATTAAGTTTTGTGAATATTGCTGGGAAGGGGTCTTTTAAAACTTTAGCTTCAGTACTTGATGTAACAGCCTCTTTAATATATTAATCTGCACTAACAACTCTGATACACGCACATGCTTGAGACGTCATCCTGTCTTCTAGATTACTTGTGTGCATTTGGTTGGGCTTTTTGTTTGGGATCCCGTTTTAAAAAATTAACTCATGAGATTGAAAAACGTGTTATATTTTTCTAATAGACTGGACGAAAGGATCTATGTCCCCAAGTGAGACAGGCTCTGAATGACCTTGGTTTTCTCCACTTTGTATTGACGATTTAAAACACTCTGGTCTTCCCCTCAAATCATGCATGCAAATAGGGCAGCTGTGGTGTCTCAACTGGAAACGGGTGCTCAATAGTCAGGCTTGATAATGATGTCAGGACGGGTTACAAGCTGTTTAAACCGATAGTGGCTGGCATTGGCACCACCCTTGACAACTCCCTTTCTCTAGTGTGCCTATGGTGAAATGGCAGTAGCGTTCCCTGTCTTGTTTTGCAGTGCTCAGGAGGTGGGACATGAACTTTGAAGGCTCTTGTTTGTGTTGCCTGAATTCTCTCTTAGGCTTCCCTCTAGAACATGGATTTCAGCAGCTATGCTGACTGACACTACATTCTAGTTCTTAAGATTTTTTTCTTTTTCTAGACTTCCCAACACACACAACTAGACATGGGTAGCTTATATCTTATTAAATCTACCTGTAACTTGCTGCTGCTTTTAGCCCTCCCCACTGCAGATTGGGATAAATGGAGTGGGCCCAAAGGATACGTTTTAATTTCAATAATGGTAGATTGGTCCTTTCTAAAAACGTCTCTCGCTTTCATCTCTCCACTCGCTACTGAGTCCATAAAGGAAAATTAATGGGTGTGTCCTCCTTTATGGAGATGAGTGGACTTCTTTTAATTTGGAAAAATAGTTGATTTCCCATAAAGGAGCTTTGGTACTGGTGTTTCTTTCACGATAACTGGTTTGCCCCAGGTTCAATCTTCAATACTTATTCTTGGTACTGGTTCAAATAGCATTTTCTTATAAGTTAACTAATCAAGAGTAGAATTTGAAGTTACAATCCAGCAAAATTTTTGCCGCTCTTAGGGATATAGTCTGCTAAACTGAAATTGATACTTTTTTTAAGAAAATATATTTTATCCATGACCAAGTAACAAGTAGATTTTAGAGGACTGGTTGGGGAAAGGGGACTGTGCTTTTCTTTAAACAAACCAGTTTAGGAGATGCCTTGAGAGTGGTCGAAAGGCAAGCGCAGAAGTTAATGCCTGTAGCAACGGGGAAAGCTTTATGAAAGCTCAGGTGGCCATTGTCGAAGTGCAAAAGGGCATGTCTGCATCACCAGCAAGCTGCACTGAGAAGCAGAAACTTATCCCAGGGGGGAAAGGAAGAAACCTGGGCGCTGGTCTTGCCCTCATTCTGACTTAGATACTTAAATAGAACCAGTAATACACATTTCCTGCCACGGGACTGGAAAACTGACGAGCTGGTTGCTCTTCAGGTTAAAAAATTGTCCTTTTCTCTGGGATTGGAGCTGGATTATTTGGAAAGGGAATTAGTTTATTGTTTAAATATTGGGACATCAGACTAGCCAAGTTTCAATCTGCAACCCATTTTCCCTTTGTCTTGGGATAAACTTGATGCAGAGTGACTCTGAATCCCAAGTCCCTAAGTTACACCTCTTTTTCAAAGCCTAATTCACAAAATTCACGGTGCTGACTGTGTATTAACCACTATTGGGAAAAGTCCCATAAACCTGCCTGTTGCCATGCCAATGGAGTGACTGAACTGGTGACATCTGTTTGAGCATGCTTTGTGTGGCTGGTGGAATGCCACCATTGTGCATACACTTTGTACATCAGGGTTGAAGGGAGGGTTTTCTAGATTTACTGGGGGAGGGTAAAATTGGGATTTTTTTTTTTTCCTTTTTCAATGGGGTGTAGGGGTATAGTACTCAGCTTATGCCCTAAATAACATGTATAAAAACCCCTGAAGTATTGTGTGGGTGTGTGTGTGTGAGAGTGTGTGTATATGTCTGGCAAACCTTTGTCTTCTGGAAATTAGTGAATTCTTTTTTTTCCTCCAGAAGTATTTGTTACAAGATTTGTAAATAAGAGCTCTACTTAGTTTGTTTACCATGAACATGTTGCAGCAAACCTTATACACCTAGTTCCTGGATTTAAGGAGAGACTTGCCAGGTTAAGCAGCAGCCACGTTCTCAGTAATTGCTTGCCTCGATTCATCTTTCAGACTTCATTTTGACAGCACTAAAATTCCCAGTCTTCCTTAATTTTAGTCCTTAATCTTTTATGTTCTGAGCAGGAAGTGTAAAAGAGGAACCTGTTTAAATGTATTTAATTATAAGTCCATGGGCTGAGACCAGGGCATCCTTTGCTTAATACTGCAATGTTGCTAAGATATATGTGATCAGACAGCAGAGGGTTGGGCATTCCTGCAATACCTTTACAGTGCTGAGATCTGCAGCATGGTACTAAGGAAGTTCAAGTTCGAATGTAACCACTTTATTTAAAAAGTTTTAATTTAAATGAAATGGGATCGAAGTGAACATGATTTTGTTGACCATGTTCGTGAATTATAGATGCAACATGCATTGGTAGACTTGTGTGATGGTCTTTTGTGATACTTAATTTTTACACATCCCAGTCTGTATGTATCTGCATAGACAAAGAAAAAAACAAACTCCTGCTTTCTTTTATTGAAGGGTTTCCAGGACTGCGTGTCTGCTCCTGAGCTCTGTTTTAAGTATGTGTATCCTTTGCTTGTATTTTGTATTAAAAAATAAGAAAAAGAACCCTTTATTGTTGAGCATGTTGGCATTGTCCCCTTTATTTTTTTCTCTTTTTGGGACATATGAAGCAAGTTATTCTTTTTCTGTATCTTTTTTTCTTTTGTAAACTTTTTTGTTTTGTTTTGTTTAAAAACGGCTTTATAAAAGGGCTTTTATAACCCAGATGTGTGCTCTGTGTACTTCTTGTAATACTCCCAAGCAAATACACTGACCTATAGAGCTGACCACCTTGGCTTGTCAGCTCCCAGTCCAGCCTGACTTTGTGGTGGGGATTGGAGGAGGCCACTGTTTCCTGAATGAATTCTTTAGAAGCTGACAGTGACCATCACTCTCTTTGGTAACAAGAAAAGCATGTCTTGTCTCAAAAATCAAAAAGAGTAATTAGCTAATACTTCAGAGTATGTATTCAAGAGGCAATAGATTCACTAACAATTTGTCAAGGCATGAGGATTCCTAGTTAGCATGTTTCTTCATGTTTACATCCAAGGTTATGAAGTGTGGAGGGCAAAATTCAACAATCATAATAAAGGATAATGTGTATACTCACAAAACACATTTGCATTCAATTTCAAATACCCATAACTACACTGTTGCAATTTTAGAATTAAATATTCTTAAGTGGTCAAAATGCTACAAGATCCTTCTTTAGAATTGGGCTGATAATGTAGCTTAGGGCTTTTTTTCAATCTGCCCCTTGTTTATGTTCTTGCCTTGTCATGCAAATATTTAGTTAATGTGTAAACTCAACTTGACTTTGAAATTAAATGCTTTCTGCATGCCGTTATCCGTGGCTAACTTGACATCATTTCTTAAGAGAGTTGTTTGTACCAGATCAAAGTAGACCGGAAGAATATTAACTAGCCGTTCTTATAATATGTAGGTGTTTTATGATTAACATACCAGATTTTTGTTTCAGTAAAATGCTGAAGAAGTACAGTCTTTAAAGGATTTCAAAAACCAGGTGGACAAACATCAGAGGCGTAATAGAGGATTGGTTTGGTAAAACACACGTGGAGCTGCCTGGACTACACATGAGCATTACTATACAGTAATTTAATACTAGCTACACAGCACTTGGCAGTTTATGAAGAGTTTATTTACATATTATCTTAGTTTTCCCAACAACCGAGATGGGCCAGATGTTTGTTACTCCAATTTTGCAAAAAATAAACTGGTTCAGGTAGGATGTGTTTTGATGTGACTAGGATGTGATACAAGGGTTTGAATCAGGTTGTTCTGTGTGCTTTAAATTGTCACAGCTCCCATTGTCTTGTATAAATGGGTCCCTTGAGCCTTCTTCCTGATAACCTTTTGAGCATTTGAACCAGTCCAAATGAGTTATACCAGAGATTTAATGGGAAAAAAATTCTTTAATGTGAGATAAGAAAATTTCTCATTAAATACTTAAATTTACTTGAAAATTCCTGTTGTCTCTAGATATGAAGTTGCACCTTATTTTAAAAGCACTTATTTTCTGATTATATTTTATAGTAATACCTAGGAAAACATCATCTTGACTATACAGCCCTTATCCTCTGCCAGTAGAGGGCAGTGTTAGTCCTTCATATACTTAGCTAGTGGGACCCTTCTCACCCCATCTCATTTTTAGATAGGTTTCTCCTGGGCTCAGTGTCCTGTATCAGGACACCCACCTACTTGGGTTAGAGAGGTTCCATCATCAGTGTGCCCACTCAACATCCTAGAGTATACAGCAGCAATATTTTCTGGATTTTAACTGCAAAGTAGAATCTCTTGATTCATATACATCTGTCTTCTTAGGTTCTCTTTTCAACTCCCAAATGCTATGTGGATGACATCCCAAAAGGAAAGTACGCTTACGTTGCTTTTTAAAATGCAGCTGTGAATGGGCCCTAGTTTGAAACAGGTGTTGCCTTTTGAAATAACCCTCCAGCTCAATAGCCTTGTCACAAAGAAGCAGCTCAGATACATGCTCACATACAATGAATACTGAGGCATGTTTTCAGGGTAACAGGGTACGATGTGTTCCTTTACCTGGATGGTGTGCCTCCCTTTTCCTCTTTTAATAGAATGGACAGGTACCTATTTGACACGCTTTGGCTGGGCTACCTACCACCAGGAGGAGTTACTCATGGGTGTGCTCCCTGTTTCAATATTAAAGTCCTGGACAAATATTGTGAAATACATGCTGTGTTAATTCTGAGGTCAGGGACTTAGGGTGCTGCCAGAGTTTCCATCCTAGTAAAGCAAATAATTACTTAAAATATGATAACATAAAATGTTGGAAGTAACAGTTTGCTTTGATTTAGGTCTAAGCTGGCACCCAGAAATGATTTGTTTAAAAACCTAAGGACTAAGTAGAACAAGGAAGATTATATATAACGATTATTGGTAATGTTTTAGCTATTAAGTTGAACACACACACAAGTCCTTTTATTAGAATGTATGAGACCACTTCTTGGCCGACATGGAATGTAACATGTCTAATAGATACACTTTTTGCACCTTGGGTAGGAACACGAATATGTAGTCTCTATGCCCTCAGGACTTGCCTGACTACAAGAGATTAGGGTGGACAGGTTAGGTAAGGCTCTGAAGGAGGTAGAAAGTCATTGGAACAAGAAAAATGGCCTAAATTTTAGGATAAGACAGCTACCAGTTTGGTAAATAGCTGATTGGTTATGTAGTAAGAAGTTAGTCTCACCTACGACAAACTGAATGTACAGTGATAAAATTTAATAAAAAGTAGATTGCAAAAGCACTTGTCTTTCCCTCAGAAAGTGTGCAGAGACAGTGACATACACTGCATCCTCACTTTGTGACTATAAATTGGTTCTCATGTAGTTCACTAATTCAGCTTATTAGAATAACATGCTAAGCATTTTAAAAATATGGTTTTACTTTTGAAGTAAAGTATAATGATATATAGCAAGGCTCTTATTATAAATAAGATACTGAATGTCTTTAGGAGTCACGAAGGACTCAATTGATATTCTATTTAGATCTTGGAACATAATCTGGGGCTTCAGTAACCTAACTTCATATCTAATGCATGCCACGTCTCAGTTACAAGCGCCAAGCTCCCCCTGTTTATTCTTCCTCCTGCTTCTGACCTAATTTACCACTATCTCACTTTTCCTTCTTTTACTTTTGTGAATGAATAGTTTCCATGGGGTTAGTGTTTTTGAGGCAAACATATTGTTTATACCCGAACCAGGTAGTCCTAGGAGTGGTTGGGGAACCAGCTGTCCTATAGAGAACCACACAGTTGGCTCAAGTACAAGATAAAGAGCATTTCCTGGTAAACCTGGAACAATGCAGAGCTTGGATTCCAGAGCTCCATTGTAGAAAACTGCTGGGGTAACATCAGGGACACAGGAGACACAGCACCTAGTTAGAGAAAGTAGCTGTTGTCCTAGACCTTGCCCAGTGGGCCGGTCTTGGGCCATTAGCAAAGCATTCTTTCCTTCTCTCCTCCTGGTTTCTCTTCATTCTCTTCCCACATCCTCAAGTGAAGCAATAAGACCTAATATTTGGCTCATGGTTACTTATTCTCCTTTCGAAGTCAATTGGGCAGTCACTGAGAACCAGCACCCCACTCTGATAGTCCTCTTTGTGAGTGTCTAGCTGTGCTGTCGTGGCTGCCTCAATGTCCTGAATCAATTCAAAATGTTTTCCTTTCATGGTCATTTAGACTTTGGGGAAGAGCCAGAAGTCTCACGATGCCAGATCCAGTGAATAAGGTGGATGAGGACACACCGTCATGTTTCTGTTTGACAGAAATTGCCATACCAGAAGCCATGTGTGACACGGAGCCTCGTCATGATGGAGGATGAAGTAAAGACACTCATGACAGGAGTTACAGAACTGCTTCAGAAAGTGGCAATAATGATGGGATAAGTGTGTTTGAAGCAAGGGGAGAGTATTTTGAGGGGGAGTAATGGCAGTGTGTCTTTCATTGTAATAATTTTTTTAATTTAAATATTCACCGTATCTTTTGATCACACTTTGTAGTGGGGACACGCTAATAATGCCAGACAGTGGAAATGGGAATTCGTAGAACATCTGTTGCTTCTAGAGTTCATCTCTGAATTAGCCAGCAATATTTATTGACAATGAAAACTATGGTGATGCGTGAGCGGCCAGCAGCCGCCATGACCGACTGTCCAGAAGCCCGCGACTGATCTGCCTCGCCCGGGAAGAGCGCAATGATGGTGCCAACTTGGGCCAGTGAAGCAACGTCCTCCACAACTAGATTGAAGAACAAAAGGACAGCAACTTGTCTGTTCCCCTTCCCTCAATGCCCCAGCGCTGTTCCCATCCCCCAATTCCCCAAATTAAAAAAAAAAAAATCTTAAAAAAATTAATTAAAAAAAAAGATGGTTTAAAAAAAAAAAGAAAGAAAATTATGGTGACCATATTACAAAAAAAATATTGGGGCCTGTGCTCTAATGAAGAGTTTTGTCCTACTTCCCAACTGAGAAAACAGTCTAAGATAGAGTTTGGATCTCAGAATATTGCCATTCCTGGGATATTTTTATGGCTTAAGGAACTAAAGCATGAGATATTTAAAAACTGGATTATTCCAGGAAATGTATGTGACAAGTATAAAAAGTGCAGCAGGTGTTAAGCTGCAGAATTGAGACTAGCACATGACGCTCACTACTGCAGGAGCCCTCATTTGTTTTACTGAAACCCCTGTGTGCCATTCCTCATCTTGTGACCTGCTTTAGAGAAGATTTTTCTTTTTTTATTATTTTTTTAATCGAAGTTTATTGGGGGTGACAATGGTCAACAAAACTATATAGGTTTCAAGTACACAATTCTATAACACATCATCTATGTATTGCATTATGTGTTCACCACCCAGAGCCAGTTATCCTATCACCATATATTTGATTTAGAGAAGCTTTCTGGCTGGTAGTGAGTGAAGCAGGTCAGTTTCCAGGGTGATTCGGGGCAAGTCACCTACCCACCCACCTCCTCATCTTCCCCCACCCCTCGCAGATTCTCCTTTTTATATAATGGGGATAATAAGCAACTGATTACCCTCCGCTTCAAAGAGACACTGTGAGAGTGAATGAGGCTGTGTGCACCTAACGCTTGGGAACGAATCCCTCTGTGCACCTGACTTGCTGTTGGCATGGTAGATCGACTGGCCTCAAACTAGCAGCAATGTCCCTCCAGGGAAAATCGGCGCCTGTGGAAACCTCATTCCTGCAGAACTGAATTCCTTTCAGCTTTGTCTCTGAAGTACAAATGGGTTATTTATTAGTAAGCACACTCTTGCAAAAGGGTAAACTTTAACCAGCCCACAATTTAGAGGAGAGGGAAGAGTGACAGGAACTCCCAAGTCACCTGCATGAGTAAAAGGTTTTTTTATGATAGTGTAAGTTTGCAGGACTTATAGGAGCTTGAATATTTCTTCAGCTTCTCATAGGAAAACAAAATGTCATCCAATGGTTACAAACTGTATTCCTAGTTATGGGACATACATTTCAAATGAGGGAATGCTCATTTGGGCTGGAAAACTGATTAGAAATACTTGTCAGTGGCATATTTTTGGCGTATAAGTCACCCTATTTTTGTATCTTGGGTCTTTCAAGTTTAATACCAGAAAGGAAGCCACAGAACTATCTATCGGAGACATTATGTATCAGGGACAGAAACCTGGGGCTCAACTGAACTGTCTGACTAATGCCGTGTGATATCCTGTGTTCTCGATACTGGAGTGTCACTAGAACACTTTGTGGAGAGCTCCTATCAGGAGACTCTTTTATAGACAAACGGCATCTTGGCAACTGAACCCCAGGGACAAGCTACAAGATGGATGCCTCCCTCCTCCACAAATTCTCTTCGGTCTTCGGGGAAGAAAGACCCAATGTCAACAGATAGTAAGGAGGTCTTTAAAAATCAAGTTTGATTTACATAACTTGAGTAATGGTCAGACTGTATAAATACTGAAATTCTGGTCAGAAGCCTGTTATCTTGTAATCCCCTGTTCCATCTGATTTTAAAAACCTCATTTGTGCTTCTTGTTTAGATAAGATAACTCCCAGAAGTCGAAAGTCCCTCTTGTCATGTAATCTTGCTTAAGGAGATAAAACTGGTCGTTTTGGCTATAGTAAAATTTTCACATTTCTGAACCCAATTACCATGACTGAGTTCTGTTAATGTGCATGACACATGCTTCCCCCTCATTAGGCCTTTTGGACAAGTGTCAGGCATTTAAGGTCGTGAGAACTGGATTTTTGGTCTCTCTAAAGAGTGTGGTATTAAAAGAAAACTTAGCTGAAATCTAGGATAGCCTTCTTCCTGCCCCTACCACGCCATACAAAAGCATTTGATGGTGAAGGAATAAGGAGTCCTGTTTCTGGAGGCCCCTTTTTCTACTCCCCTGACAGGCCAAGGCAGCTCTGGTATATTTCAATCAGACTTTCAAGAGCGGTTTCTTTGTTTTGGGTGTTTGTTTTTGTTTTCTGTTTTCAACATAATTTTTTTTTTTAATTGGGGAATTGGGGGAGGGAACAGCGTTGGAGAATTGGGGAAAAGGAACAGACAAGTTGCTGTCCTTTGGTTCTTCAGTCTAGTTGTGGAGGACGTCGTTTCACTGGCCCATGTTGGTATTGTGATCATTACGCTCTTCCCGGCTGAGGCAGATCGGTTGCCGGCCATTAAACGACTGCACATGGTGGCTCACGGCAGCCCACTGCAGCTCCACTGCAGCCTACACCATTGTCGGTCACTCACTCACGGCAGCCAGCCCAGCTCCAGGTGGAGCTGTTGTTCACCATCTTAGCTGTAGAGGGTGCAGCATCACTGGCCCATGTGGGATCTGAACCGGTAGCCCTGCTGCTCAGAGCCATGCTCCCAGGCCAAGTCTTAACCAGCGAGCCACTCGGCCAGCCCTCAACATAAAATTCTTAATTGAGAATACACATCTTCATTTTCTTTTTGTGGTAAAAGAGAGTAAAAGGCTAACTAAAGGCAACTATTATATGTATTAGAAAGCAAGACATTAAGATTCTGCAATTTGACACACCTTGGCTGCCCATAGAAAAGTACTTCAAACCAGTGGTTCTCAAAATGTGATCTCCACGCCAACAGCTGGGAACTTGTTCAAAATGCAAAATCTTCGGCCCCATCCCAGACCTATTGAATCAGAAACTCTGAGGGTGGGTCCCAACAGTTTGGGTTTAACAGGCCTTCTGGTTGGTTCTGATGCACACTAAAGTTGGAGACCCATTGCTCATTTCTCATGCCAAAGGATCATCTAGACCAAACCCTCACCCTTTTCTTCGTATTGTAAAAGGCAACTTGACCTAGGTGATGTTACTGAGACAGACCAGTTATTATACCCGTCTGGATTTAGCTCAACAGCACCAATTAAATCCTATGGTTGCATCCTTCTTCGTCTTTTCTGGGAATAATTTTCTTCACTCTCGGATGCTTCTTGCCTCTGAAGAAGACACCAGGGATAAAACCGGTCCTTTTGTGGTCAATGAATCCCCTGTCACACACTGCCTCTGGCACCTTTGCTTTTTACCGTGTGACTTAAGAATGCTGCCTGCTATTGAACTTCTTACAAGTTCAGGCCTTGATTTTGAGTTTGTTTTTTTTCTTCATTTCATTTTCTTCCTGGAAAGACAACTGGTCCCTGAAAACGTCTTTGACAAACCACTGATGTCCAGGTTGAGTGGCGCAAAGAGAACATGCATATAACCTCCTTTAATAATCTGCATCTCACCCCGGAAAACTCATGTTGGCTGTTAACTTGTACTTCTTCCTCCAACATTAAGTCTTAAGAATAACAGGAGCTTCTGTTTTTGAGTGCTTATGTTTGAGGAATCGTCTTGAACATTTACCATGCCTTCTGCTACTGAATCCTCATGATAGTCTCATGAGATACAGGCAATATCACTATCCCCAATTTACAGAAGTTAAAATTGAGTTCCAGAGGTGGTTAAATAATGTGCCCCTGAACACACCGCCTGACAACTACAATGCTCTGCAACCTTTTTATTGACTAAGGTTTACACTGATCAATTGAATTTTGGTCCCTTCACTTGCTTCCCAGAATATTTAGCCTCTAGCAGAAGCATCAGGGAACAGCAAATTGACCAAAAATAGATGAAAAGGGAAATATGATTTTTTTAAAACCCAAAAAACCTCTAGACAGAAAGTCAGAGACTTTCTGTTTGACTAACAGCCAGGCCCTTAGCAACACGCCTTCCCTGAGCCTCAGTAACATCTGCTGCTCAGAGTTGTGAGGATCAGAAGTGAAGCTGCCCAGCAAGAAGCCTAAGCAAGGAGTAGCCTCAGCTGCTAAACACAGGGCCTTGCATTCTTGTTGCTGAAGGAAATTACATTTCTCTGACTATTTTGTCTTGAGGGTGGGATGATGATGCAACCTAGGTAAACAAGGGAGTGGGAAGAAGGCCTGGGAACCATCCTTGCCTTAAAGCTCCTGGATGCCGATCTCCAAGTGCCTTGCTTCAGGCACTATCTGTTTATTTATACTTACCCTTTTTATGGACATTTGGTACTTGTGGACGGAGCCAGACAGAGGTCTCTAACATCAGGAAGGGCACAGAGCAAGCTTGCCTCAGAACAACATTCTTTTGGCTGGTCAGATCTCCCTGGGTAGGTGGTGGGGGTGGTGCACGGTGAAAACGATAGGTAGCTAGCACTCTTCATGAAACATTTAATATGGGAGCTCTGCCTAGGAAATAGGACTATAATAATGATGGCTAAAGTGGTGTGAGCTCTCACTCAGCCCTCCTGTCTAAGGCAGCCGTGGATTCCTGTAGGGAGTGGGGGTGGGGAGACCTGGAATTTACATCCACAACTAGGTGGATAGACTACAATTGCCAGCCTAAGACAGACCTGTGGAGTCTCAGTCATGGGAGGGGCAGGGAATAGCTGATGGTGAGTGGAAAAGTGAGCATGAAACGTGAAGTAGGGGAAAATGGATGACAAGGTAGTGCCTCTAGGAAGTGGCTCATGGAGAGGGCTGGTCCAGCATCTGCCTGCTCCCGTCCACAGCATGCTCCTAATTCAACAAGATTTCAAAGGTATCCCATATATTCTAGGGCACCTAGTGCTTCTTCTTCTTTTTTTTTTTTTTTAAGATTTTTATTGGGGAATTGGGGGAAGGGGAACAGACAAGTTGCTGTCGTTTTGGTCTTCAGTCTAGTTGTGGAGGACGTTGCTTCACTGGCCCAAGTCGGCACCATCATTGCACTCTTCCCGGGCGAGGCAGATCAGTTGCCGGCTTCTGGACGGCCGTTCACTAAAGCTGCTGGCCGCTCACGCTGGCTGCTGGCTACACACGGTAGCCCATGGCAAGCCACTGCAGCAGGAGCTGCAGCCTACGCCGTCGCTGGCGACTCACAGCAGCCCAGCTCCAGGTTGAGCTGTTGTTCAGCATCTTAGCTGTAGAGGGCAGTGTCACTGGCCCTCATATGTGGGATCCGAACCGGGGCCCTCTGGCGTCCCAAGCCAGTTCTTAACCATCGCGCCACTCGGCCGGCCCTAGTGCTTCTTTTCTGAGTGTGGCCTATGTGTGTGTATAAGAGAGAAACAGGCAGAGTAGCAAGGGTTTGTGTGCTTTGGAGGCTGGAAGAGGGGCTCCTCATCTCTCTGGGGCTCCTCTCTTGCCAGCGTAGCCAGACAACACGTTCACTCTCTGGGGTCCTCCCATTTCCCCAGGCTAATTACATGCTCTTTATGGAAGGAAATAGTTTCTCAGCTGAGCTGGGAAACTCAAGTCCCTCGTGCCCCCTGGTCGTGGTGTCATGGGAGGGACAAGAAAGGAAGCAGCTGCTGGTGCTCCTTGCCTTCCCTGCCCTCCCCAGAAGGGCCCAGCCCACGCTGGAGACAGGGAACAGTCCCTCCTTCCAGCAGAACCCTGCAAACCTGCCAGTGGGCATGGCTGTGACAGGGATGCTTCAAGGAAACCCAAGGAAAGGATGAGATTAGGTGGTGGATACAGGCTATGTGTCAGAAAGGCCCCGGAGGGAACGGGAGTTGTTTATTCACAGCCCCTCCGCTGTTGCCTGCCAGGGAGAGGCAGTGTGGCTGTCCCCACCCCTGCTGTGTACAGCTGCTGGGGACAGAGCCGGCTGCTTCAAGCTTGGCTGGGGTGGGGGTGGGGGTGGGGGTGAGATGGGACACCGTGGGGAGGCAGGGGAGATTGGCTGAGGCCTGGGACTGGGCTCAAGAACTTCCTCAACCCCCAGGGCCTCCCTCAATCAGCACAGTGGCTGGGAGCTGGTTTTAGAAAATAGTCCCAAGCGGGACTATAGGTGAGGTGGCTGGGAAGGGAGCAGTTATGGGGCAGGAAACACCTGGGCTGCTGCTTCCCTAAAAAGGTTACTCATGAAGCAGATTCCAGAATGTGAGG
>NW_017731484.1:3028517-3036829 GCF_001890085.2 Hipposideros armiger | reverse complement strand
AGGGAGGGAGCCCACATGGTTCAGTAGTGACTTCAGCACCTACAGTGAGATGGGCACTGGTCAGCTGGGAGGGAGCCGGGCACTGTAGAACCACACAATTCTCCTTTCAAAAAAAATGCCAAAGTTGAGGAGGTTGGGATTGAGAAATCAGGAAAAGGAGTGAAGATTAACCTGAATTTATGGTCCTTCACTGACCATTCAGCAGTTTCTTCCCTGAGGAAAATCATTTACTATGCCTCAACTACATGCAGCCCAGAGCTAGAAAAAGAGGCAGAGAAAAGAAACAGGGGACACAGTACAGACTGGAGAGCAGGAAATCTCTCCTCTTTTTTTTTTTTTTTTGTTTTTTTGCAATTGAATTTTTTTATGGAGATCATTGTAAATTTACACGCAGTTATAATTATAACAATAGAGAGCTCCCTTGAGCAATTTGCCCAGTTTTCCCCTATGGTAATGTAACCAGAGGCCAAAAGAGTTGGGGCTCATGCTGCCAGCGCCGTTCAGCGAATAGATCACAGGACTTGGGTCATAGAATAAGCGTTTATTATCCGACCACCGGTGGTCCGAGCAGACAGCGGGTTAACACCTCCAAAAACTGCCTTATTGAGAATGAGCAGACAGGCTGGGTATTTAAGGGAAAATCAGAGCATTCTCTCAGAGGCTGCATGATGTTCTGGAGGTCTGTTTTCCTTTCACGATACCCCACTCTGTCATCGTCTCTTGTGGTGCCAGCGGTCCAGGAACAGTGGGGTATAACCTGGGGAAATGCTAAGTGATAGAGTTTGGAATTAGCAAGCATCTACAAGGTGATCTTCTAATATAAGGAGCCGGAGCCGGAACCAGGACAGGGAATCCCGGAGGCATTCTGAGCTCAAGCCACAGAATAAAGCCAACCAGGATGTGGGCAGGGCATTTGGAGGCATTCTGAGTACAGGGGGCCCAGCTGAGCCCTGCTTCAATTCCCTCCCCCCTTGTCTTGTATTCATTTTATTTCTATAAAATTAGTATGGTTGCAAGGGTAGGGGACAATGCCCATTTTTGGCTGCTTCTTGCTGAGAGCGGGCGTTGTCCCTGCCTATGGGCACTAGAGTTTCTTGCTATGTGGCAGGGAGCCCTAGACAAAGGCTTTCCCAGACCACATGGACACCAAGATTTCCATGTTTAACATTTCCTAATTCCTACCTCACCTGGGAGCCAGTCAGAAACTAACACAGTGCCACATGCCCTAATAAGGTATCCTAGCCGCTAACCCGGAAACCTCAGGGTATATAGCTCCGAGTCCTGTCCGGATTGAGGCTCAGCCTCTGGATGTGAATTCGCTGAGCTGGTGCTGGCATCAATAAACATTGCTTCTGGAGCCTTGGTGTCCATCTCTCTGTCCAAGTATCCTGCAACATAATTGGGGGCTCGCCCGGGATATGGAGATGGTGATATTTTCCACCTCCCTTGTCCCGGAGGCCCAGCTCTCCTGGACAAAAGGGGACACGAACTCTACTCAGCGCCAGCGGACCCTTGTCCATCAGTGGGGACGTCTCCCCTCCCGGCCATGGGGGACCAACCCGGGAGCACAACAGAACCCGGAAGGCTACGGGAACCAGCTTGGGAGTGCCGCTCGACCAGACAGGTAAGGACCTGGGTCCCTTAAGGCAGCCTGTCCATCAGAGGACAGAAGGGGAGACTGATCACCTCCCAGAGTTACCCAAGTATCTCAGTTTCTGAGAGAAACTGTGACTCCCAGGAACAGGGTGATAAATAGAGAATGAATCTGTTTGAGTCTGTGTGAATGAGACGCAGTCTGTCTGCAAAGTGAGAGTTGACGCCCAACCCGTGGGTCTGTGGCAAACCTCATATGGCTTAGGGTGGTATTGTTAAATTGTCTTGTACGGTTTAGCGATCCGAGTTGGGGTTTTATACTGACCCACCAATTGCTAAGAGGCACCTGATATATCCCCGCGAGGGGAGAGGCCGGAGACGGACAAAGCAAATCTCTGAATGGTTGTATGTTGTACCAATTTCGGGTGGTTGCCATGGGTGGGCGACAGAGTACCCAGACTCAGTTAAGATGTATGTTAAAAAATTTTAAGAAGGGGTCCTCGGGGGATTACGGCACTGAGATGACCCCTCAAAAGCTCCGTACCTTCTGTGAAATTGATTGGCCGTCATTCAGCATTGAATGGCCAACAGAGGGAAGCTTCAACAGGGAGCTCATTAGGAGAGTCTACCTTGTCGTTACTGGCAGTCCTGGTCACCCCGACCAGTTCCCATATATCGACACGTGGAAGGCCATTGTACATACTAGACCCCCCTTGGTTGAGGTCCTGTTTGGAAAGTCAGAGTAGGGTTCTTTTAGCCAGAGCTATGGTCCCCTCCCGGAAGCCGCTAAAGGACAAAACAAAAGGACAAAAGCCAGTCTTGCCTTGACCCAGAAGAGATCCCGCCACCCTATTCGCCTATCTACCCATCCCTTCCATGGGCCCCTGTGCTGCCAGCCCAGCCCTCAATGCCGCCCTCGCCAGCCCCACCATCTCCACCCACTACCCCCTTTCCAGACCCTCCTGCTATGCCGCTGCCTCTAGTCCTGACCCCATAGGGGTCCACAGATGGGCGGTCGCAGACAAAGGGCCCTGAGGCTGACGCTCTCCAGCTCCCCCTACGGGAGAAAAGAGGCCCCGTCTACTATGATCAGGAAGGCCAGATTCAGGGAGGCTGACGCATGTTTGTGTACCAGCCCTTCTCAACCACTTATCTCTTGAATTGGAAAAATCATATCCCATCATATACTGAGAAGCCCCAGGCTTTGACTGACCTCCTTCAGTCAATCGTTCAAACGCATGGGCCCACCTGGGCTGATTGTCGCCAACTCCTAACTCTCTTCAACACCAGGGAGCGCTGGCGGGTCACCCAGGGAGCCATAAAGTGGCTGGAGGAACATGCAACACCCAGGATCTTAAACATTCAAATGTATGCCCAGAACCATTTTCCTGAGGAGGACCCCAGTGGGACCCCAATGACGACAGGGACTTCCAGATGCTGGAACGATATCAAGAAGCCCCCTTATAGGAGGCTTAAAGGATGGTAGCAAAAAAGCCATCAATATAAACAAGATCTCTGAAGTCCTCCAGGGACCCGAGGAGAGCCCAAGCCAATTTTAAGAAAGACTCTGTGAAACGTTCCATCTCTACACTCCCTTTGACCCTGCAGCCCTTGAGAATAAGCCACAAAAGGGGGTGAACATGAACCTTTTCTGTGGGAGTCTCCACAACAAAAGGCTTTTAATGAGATTAAACGGGCTCTCACTCATGCTCCTGGCCTAGGGCTCCTGGACATCACCAAGCTTTTCTTCCTCCATGTACATGAACGTATGGGAACAGCAGTAGGAGTCCTTTCCCAACTGCTAGGGGATTGGCACCGGCCGGTAGCCTACCTCTCAAAACAACTCAACTCAATGGCATTAGGATGGCCACCTTGCCTGAGGGCGCTCATGTCTGAGGCTGACAAGCTGACCCTGGGTCAGGAATTAACTGACCAGGCTCCGTACTCGGTCCAAGTCCTATTAGATCATAAGGGACACTATTGGCTTACCAACTCCCGGATTGTCAAGTACCAAGGGCTACTGTGTGAAAACCCACGAGTCTGCCTTGAGATAATATGGACCTTAAACCCAGCCACTTTACTGCGTGTAGGGCCTGGGCCCCCAGACCTGACTGCATCAAAGTCATGGACAAAGTGTTCTCCAATAGGCCGGACCTGACTGACCAACCTCTTACGGACCCCGATGTAGAATACTATACCGATGGTAGCAGCTACGTCCAGGGAAATAGACGGTTGGCCGAATACGCTGTGGTGACTCTACACACCACCATTGAAGCGAAACCCCTCCTACAGAGGACCTCGGCACAAAAGGTGGAGCTCATCGCCCTGACTCGGGCCCTTCAGCTAGCAGCTGGGGTAAGAGCCAATATTTACACCAACTCTAAGTATACCTTCATTACCCTCCATGTTCATGGGGCTTTATACAAGGAAAAGGGATTAATCAATTCAGGAGGGAAGAAGATCAAATATGGACAAGAGATTCTAGATCTCCTAGAAGCAGTATGGGCACCTAAGAAGGTAGCAGTCATACACTGCAGGGGCCACCAAAAGGGTGACACCATTGCAGCCCGAGGCAATCACAAGGCGGACCAAGCAGCCAAGTTAGCTGCAGCTGAAGAAACCCTCAAACTTCCAACGTTCACAGTTCCCCTCTTTCTCAGCCCTTTTGGCTGAGTGGAATCCCAAATAGTCCCACCAAGAAGAGGCCTGGTTTGAGACTGAAGGGGAAAGCCCTCTCCGTAACGGATAGTGGGAATTTCGAGATAGCCGTATTGTCATATCAGAAACCCTAGCCCTGGCTTTCGTCAAACAATTCCATCAATGGACTTGGTCGGACCATCCTAGAAACGACCCTCAATAGGTACTTCTACATACCCCAACTCTCCAGTATCTCACAAATAGTCTATGAAGAATGCCTTGTTTGTGCTCACAATAACCTACGTCAAGGGCTGACCCTATCCCCCAGGGTCCAATATACCGGTGGCGCCCCATTTGAAGACCTCACAGTAGGTTTCACTGAGATGCCATGCTCCAGGGGTCTTAAATATCTCTTAGTATTTGTATGCACCTACTCGGGGTGGGTAGAAGCCTTCCCCACCTGGACAGAAAAGGCACGGGAAGTCACCTGGCTATTACTGCAGAAAATAGTCCCTCACCTTGGGCTGCCACTCTCAATAGGCTCTGACAACAGCCCCGCCTTTGTGGCTAAAGTAATCCAGCTCTTAGCCAAGCTCCTCTGCATCACTTGGAAGCTACATACGGCCTATCGCCCACAGAGCTCAGCACAAGTGGAACGCATGACCCTCAAGTCCCACCTGAAGAAACTGTGCCAAGAGACACACCTCCATTGGGACAAGGCCCTTCCAATAGCGCTCCTGAGGATACACTCAGCTCCTACCAAGAAGACGGGACTTTCCCCTTATGAAGTCATATATGGAAGACCACCTCTGCTCATTAGGGGTCTCTGAGGGGACTTTAAAGAAATAGGAGACCTAACCTTAAGACAATAGCTTGAGGCGTTAGGGTCTACCCTACAGAACCTCAACCAATGGGTACAGAAGAGGCTCCCCATCAGCTTAACAACTGAAGTTCATCCCTTTAAGCCTGGGGATTCTGTTTGGGTTAAGGAATGGAACCTTCAGTCCCTTAAAACCCCTGTGGAGGGGCCCCTTTTGTCTACCCCCACGGCAGTCAAGGTTGCAGAGATTGCCTCATGGATACACCACAGCAGATTGAAACCTGTGGCCGCTAGCTGGGACTGCACCTCTGACCCCTCCGAGTCCCTCAAGATCACTCTCCGGAGGAAGATGGCCAGCGATGTTACCGGTCCTTAGGAGGAGATCACCAGCCCTGCTTTGGTCACACTGGAAGCTGACCAATCCATGCGTGGCCAAAGCTTGAGGAATTCTTCCTTGCAAGATGCTTATCCCAAGGACTCTAATCCTTAACCTCACCCTTTTCTTCCCAGTCAGGAATGGTATCACTACTTCATGCCCTAAATCATGGTTCCAGTCCTTTCGACTAGAAACAACATCTTAGGTTACAGGCAGTTCTGGAAATAATCACCAATGAAACTGCGACAGCTTTAGAGCTTCTCACTACCCAACAAACCCAGATGCGGGCGGCTATTTATCAGAACCGCCTAGCACTGGACTACTTACTGGCTGAAAAAGGTGGTGTCTGTGGTAAATTCAATCAGACTGTTGTCTACAGAGTGATGACACTGGCAAAGCCGTCTCTGCCATTGCCACAAATATTAGAAAACTTGCCCATGTCCCAGTTCAAAAATGGATGGGATGGGACCCCGAAAGCCTCTTTGGAGGATGGTTCTCCACCCTCTGGGGATTTAAAGCGTTAATTGAAATCGTCCTCCTGCTCCTTGGAGCATGCCTCCTTTTACCCTGCATTCTCCACCTTGTCATTCGCTCCACCTCTCCCCTCATAGAGACCACTGTAGAATGTAAAACTGCCACTAAGGTCCTCATGTTATGGAAGTACCAACCCCTAGACCAACAGCCGGTCGAAGGAGTTGATGCTCTCTAACCCACACATGGGTTTGAGCATCAAAGAGGGGAATGTGGCAGAGGACCCTAGACAAAGCGTTTCCCCGACCACGTGGCCACCAAGACTTCTGCGGTTAACATTTCCTAATTCCTACCTCAGCCAGGAGCCAGTCAGAAACTTACACAATGCCACATGTCCTAATAAGGAATCCTAGCTGCTAACCTGGAAACCTCAGGGTATATAGTTCCTAGTCCTGTCCGGATCGGGGCTCAGCCTCTGTATGTGAATCCGCTGAGCCCTTGCCGGCATCAATAAATGTTGCTTCTGGATCCTTGGTGTCCCATCTCTCTGTCCGAGTATCCCGCAACAGTTAATCTATCATAGTGGGGAGGGGGGCTGTATATGGCATATCCAGCAGTCAGAGAGGCTATTGAACCTAGCTCTTATATTAGCTTATTCTCCCTAGAGGAGCCCTGGGAAGAGGAGAGCCAAAAGGCATTCAATGGGCTTCCCAGATGGGGCACAAGTAGAGCGGCAGTAACGAGCAGCTCCAGCAGTTCTATATGAAGAGGAGCTTAAGGTCTTCAACTGGCTCAGGGGAACAGGAGCGACAGTCTTATTTCTGGGGGAGTCCTGTGGACACTTAAATGAAATAAGTTTGATTTGAGGGACGTGGACCCAGCCACTGACTCTCTGAAGCCCAACAACAGCTGGGGTGCTCGGAAAAACTGCAAAGCGTCCCTTCCATGTAGGAGCTAACTGATCTGTTAGAGACCCTTCGGTCTCTAGGCTTCAAATAGTACTTGGTCCCCTGGCATTCCAAGGCTACGATGTAGGTGTCTGTCCCATATATATACATATATATTTTTTTTAAGTGCCTGCTGAACCTCTCTCAAGTTAATATCATAGGAAATAATAGAATTAAGGTCAGAATCTAAAGTAATGAGCAGCAGTTAGAGCCAGGGCTTAGAGGTCTCCTGATAAAACTTTTCCAGAGTCCTTCTTAAGTCTGATTTGCCCGTTTTACATTTCCTCTAAAGTATAGGCCAATGGGAAGGAACAGGTTGAATAAAATGAGCCCAAATCTAAGGGCTTTTTATCTCCACAACCGAGTAGGTTTTAGAGGAAACAAATAGGTCCAGAGTGAGTGGTCAAGAAAGAATAAATGGCTTCCATATTAATCAGGAAATCAATAGGCTTACCTGCGACATCAAGAGTCACCCGCAGTTCCTCCCCTGTGATGAGAACAGCTTGGGAGCCACCGGGAACTTCAGGCCCAACAGTGATTACAGCCATTTGTGGGGAGGGAGCTTGTCCCTGCTCCCTTCAGAACAGGGGGCAATTCCTCCTCTGGGGCCCTTTTAATTTGCACAAGGGGCACGACTGCTTTGGAGGATTAGAACAGTCCTTACTCCAGTGGTCTGGGCTTCCATATCCAAGGTAGGCTCCTTTTATCTGGCATTTCCTCTTCTGGGGCTGCTGGGGATTCACTGAGGTGGCCCTGCACTTGGCCTGTCTATTAACTGCAGCCAAAAATCTGGCCTGTCTCCAGTCTCACTGTTTCTTTCTTTCCTCATTTTCCCTGTCTCGGTTGTTAAAGACATTCAAGCAAACTTCCTGGCCTTTTCCAGGATCTGAGCCTCTTTATCAGGGATATGATAGTGGGCCAGAACCATTAAAATACCTGTTAGGCTAAGCTTCTTTACACTGGCCTACACTCTGAGCCGAGGAGAACACATGAACTCCAGCAGTCCTAAAATACAGACGTTTACAAAACTATTAACAAAACTTGGTTCTTAGATTTAGTTCTCTTAAGTAACTAAAGACCTAATTAAGACAATATAAAACATAGAAAACTATTTAGATGACACATAATTGTTGCTTTTGAGGCAGAAAACTTTTTCATAACATCAGTAGCAGGCCAATAGTCTTGTAACAAACTTTGTCTTACTTAACAGAGAGAGAAAGCTTAACTAATTTTGCACCAGCTTACTTCTTTTTTTTTTTTAGCTGAGCCATCCTGCCACCTGTTGGCAGCTCAGTGGCTGCTCAGCTCGGGTCGGGCATCGAACCGCTGTTGCTCAGAGCTCAAACTCTTGAGCAAGCTCTTAACCAACTGAGCCAGTCGGCCGGCCCCTGCACCACCTTACTTTTTTTTTTTTTTAAGATTTTTATTGGGGAATTGGGGGATGGAAACAGTGCTGGGGAATTGGGGG
>NW_017731484.1:3019999-3027567 GCF_001890085.2 Hipposideros armiger | reverse complement strand
GGGCCAGTGAAGCAACGTCCTCCACAACTAGACTGAAGAACAAAAGGACAGCAACTTGTCTGTTCCCCTTCCCCCAATTCCCCAGCACTGTTCCCATACCCCAATTCCCCAATAATAATAAAAAAATTCTTTAAAAAAAAGATACCATATTTAATATTACTAACCTTAAAAGACATATCTAATTCAGCCAAGAGTTAAACCAGCCTTGGTATGAAATGTTTTCTTAGATCACATGATCCTGAAAAGTACTTGGGTTAGTTTTTTTATTATTTATTTCTAATTTATATAAGCGCTTAACTTTTGTCTTTAAGCCAATCAATATCATAAACTGGTACTACCATCCAGAGGCAAAAGCATTACTTATATATGTAAAACACGGACAAAGCACAGATATCAGAGATCATACACATATAAACAGAACTATTAGCAATTTCAGAGAGGACCTAAGATCTTAAAATTACCCTGTAGAATTTCAAAGAGGCCGGAACAAAAGGGTGGAGGTCCGGATTGAGAGGCTGACTAGTGGCTTGTTTTTAAAAATGCCACCTTTTTTCTTTCAGTTACTTCAGCCTCAGGCAGTAGTAGCTAGCTGTGTTTACACTTCAGGTTATTTGCCAGATCTTGAAAGTCGCTGAGAGAGAGGAAAAAAAACAACTTGTAGGAGCTCCACTTTTGCCAAGTTTCTGAATATAGAGTTGGTGTCTAATCCATACCAATTCCAAACATTTTTTTTTTTTCAGTCATCATGCTGCTGCTAAACTTAGACAGGCCCACCAGGGGTTATGCTTTCTTTTTCGTGGTGGAAGGTGTAATCATTTATTTTTTACTTTACATGGAATATTCCAACACCCTTGACCATTAGGCTTGTACATAAATTTCATCTTATTTCCCAGACCTGTAACAGAACAATTCCAGTTACAAAATAGTATATGAGTAATAATTCAATGAACTATTGAGCGACCAGTGTGCCCCAGAATCTAATACATGGCATTGGCCAAGCAGTATTACAATAGAATGCTAATTTCTTTTTGGTCAATGGCTTATAGCCATAATCTTGCCAAGGCCTAATATCCTGCCCAGTGAGCTCCTGGCCGAGGTTGAAAATTTAGATCCCGTTATGAGTTGGAACAAAGGCAGTCACACCTGACACACAGACCTAAATATTCCCTGTATCAGACAGACAAAACCCAGACAAATACCAGGAAAAAACAAAATCAAATTCGGATCCGAAAACCAGTTACAAAAAACAGACCTAGCTAGGTGACAGTTTTGGACCCAACTTCACCTTACTCCATATATATATGGCCCGTCGACCATCAGACAGTCGGCCAGTGGGCTAAACCAGAAACAGATGTGGCCTTAAGACCACCAGATGCCCAAAGACCGAACCCAGATGTGGCAGCTTTTACTGTGCAGCAGGTGGGACCTTCTTCCCGGGGAACAAAGTTGCCAACTACAGGCACACTTCCAGAACCAGAGCAAGCTTGCAACCAGAGCCTCTTACTGGTGGGGGCATTATGTCCTGTTGGATATTGCAGTTCACCTATTTGGTGCCAATGGGTCAGTACGACCCCCAGATGGCCCTCAGAGAGGAGCCCAGATGCTGAGTGCAAAATCCCCCAGCTGTGCATTCTGGGGCCACCCCTCTTCCGGAAGCAGTAACTAGGGGCAGGAAAACAGAGCAAACGCTTATTCTATCCCAACTGATCAGAAAGGCGTCCACACAGGGCAGGCCCTGACGCAAGCCCCCTCTGGCGAGCAAAATCGCTCTGCAGCTGCTTCCAGAGGTTTGTCCCGCACCAAGGAATCTGCCCAGTCGAGGCAGCTCCCGAGACCCTCTGCAAGCTAAAGGACTCATCGGAGATACCCCAAGGCTGTCCCATTTGGGTCTCCAGAAACTGTAACCGGAGACCAAACGAGTCCAGGGCTCGTGCTGCCTGCGCCGTTCAGGAAATAGATCGACACAGAAGTTGGGTCATAGAATAAGTGTTTATTATCAGAGCACCGGTGGTCTGAGCAGGCAGCGGGTTAACATCTCCAAAAACTGCCTTACTTAGGGGCCAGCCAAGTGGCAAGATGGTTAAGAGCTGGCTTGGGACGCCAGAGGGCCCCAGTTCGGATCCCACATATGAGGGCCAGTGACACTGCCCATTATAGCTAAGATGCTGAACAACAGCTCAACCTGGAGCTGGGATGCCATGAGTCGCCGGTGATGGCGTAGGCTGCAGCCCCTGTGGCAGTGGGTTGCCATGGGCTAACGTATGTAGCCAGCAGCCTCAGTGAGCGGCCGTCCAGAAGCCAGTGACTGATCTACCTCGCCCAGGAAGAGCACAATGATGGTGTCAACATAGGCCAGTAAAGCAACGTCCTCCACAACTAGACTGAAGAACAAAAGGACTTGTCTGTTCCCCTTCCCCCAATTCCCCAGCACTGTTCCCATCCCTCCAATTCCCCAATAAAAATCTTAAAATATATATATATATAATTAAAAAAACTGCATTACAGAGAATGAGCAGACAGGCTGGGAGTATTTAAGGGAAAATCAGAGCATTATCTCAGAGGCTGCATGATGTCCTGGAGGTCTGTTCTCCTTTCACGATGCCCCTTTCTGTCATCATATCTCTTGTGGTGCCAGAGGTCCAGAAACGGTGGGAAAATGCTAAGCGATAGAATTTGGAATTAGCAAGCATCTACAAGGCGATCTTCTAAGATAAGGAGCCTGAGCCAGAACCAGGACAGGACATCCTGGAGGCATTCTGAGCTCAAGCCACAGAGTAAAGCCAACCAGGATGTGGGCAGGGCATCTGGAGGCACTCTGAGTACTGGGGGCCCAGCTGGGCCCTGCCTGCTTCAGTAACAGTTTGCAAAACGATAGTACAATATCATGCCCAGGATGTTGACTCTGATACAATCCCCAAACTTTTTTCAAATTTCCCCTTTTACTTTGTGTGCATGCTTGCATGCATGTGTGTATTTAGTTCTGTACCTGTGGACGTTTGAGCCGTCACAATACAGATTCTGAACAGTTAAACACTGCAGCAACAAGGACCTCTCATGTTGCCCATTTATTTATTTTAAGATTTTATTGGGGAGTTGGGGGAAGGGGAATATACAAGTTGCTGTCCTTTTGTTCTTCAGTCTAGTTGTGGATGATGTCACTTCACTGGCCCACGTTGGTATTATCATTGTGCTCTTCCCAGGTGAGGCAGTCACTCACCGGCCATTGGACGGCCACTTACTGCAGCTCATGGCAGCTCACTCTGGCTGCCAGCCACTCACGGTAGCTCACAACAGCCCACTGCAGCAGGGGCTGCAGCCTACACCATTGCCAGCGACTCATGGCAACCCAGCTCTAGGTCGAGCTATTGTTCACCATCTTAGCTGTAGAGGGTGCAGTGTCAGTGGCCCACACGTGGGATCTGAACCGGGGCCCTGCTGCTCAGAGCTGGCATCCCAAGCCAACTCTTAACCAACACGCCACCTGGCTGGCCCTCATGTTGCCCTTTTAGAATCACACCCCCCACCATTACCCATCCCTATTCCTTAGGAACCACTCCCCTGTGCTCCATTTCTGAAGTTTTATTTCAAAAATGCTATATAAAAGGAGTCATTATAGCATGTGACTCTGGGATTGGCTTTTCTCTCTGCATAATTCCCTAAAGATCCGTCCAAGTTGTTCTGTGCATCATTTCTTTCTCTTTTTTTGGTGAGCAGTAATTCGTGGTTAGGACCACAGTTTGTTTAACCGTTCACCTGTTGAAGGACATTTGGGTTGCTCCCACTTTGGGGCAATTACAAATACAGCTGCTATGGACATTCATGTCTAGGTTTTATGTGAACATCAAGTGGCTTTTTTTATCCAGCAACAGCCTCGTGTGGGCACACAGTGTACCCTTGGTTCATGTTTCTTGGCAGGGAATGAGGACCATCTGCTATGGCACTTCTGTCCAGGTGGAGGTGAGGGAGGACATGAGAATTATGGTGGATGATGGTGGTTACCTTCAACCACAAACCAAAAATCAAGGCGCCATCTGAAGAAAGGATTGACCAACAAACACATGGTCCTCATTAGCATTAAACCGTTGGGAAGATAGGAGAGCAAGGCTATCCATAGAAACAAAAGGTCAGTTCAGTAAACAGGTGAAAGAGAATGAGAGCAATTGATGAGTGGCATGTGATGGTGCAAAGTGACACAGAAGGAAGTCACAGGAATCCGCGGGGCTTTGGAAGCAGACCTGATTCAAACTCTGCCTCCACCACTTTTTAGCTATGTATTCTGGACAAGGTGCTTAAATCTCGCTGAGACTCCATTCCTGATCTGTAAATGAAGAGAAGAGTCTTCATAAGAGCCATAAGGAATGAGTACGAGTAGAACAGGATATATAAAGTTCTTGACTTACAGTAGCCCCTGAATACATGTTAGTGTCTTTCCTCCCTTCCCTTCCTAAAGGGAAGGAACAGGTTGTAGATATTGGAGTGGGGCTAACCAGAAGAGTCCTCAGGAGCCTGGTTTAATGGAAGCCCGTAGCAGCAAAAGAGTAACAGGCAGGATGTGTGCAAAGTTAGGGACGTTGGACACAGCAGTGGACTGGATAAAATACAGGCCGCCTCCCTACAGCATTATTGTCATCTCAAAACAGAGCAGGATTGGGGCAAATGGGGTTCAGCTCCTAGGGGTCACCAGTTCCACTGCCACTTGGTTGGATAGGCTGGGCTGGTTTTTTTACTTTCAAGGTGAGCTCCTGGCATTATTAAAGATCTGAGATGGACAGTGGGTGTCCCTCTTTGGAACGGCTACTGGGGTGTGCTGGGTAGGATCCCTTCTACACAAAGCTCATGCAAACTACCGTGTTTCCCCAAAAATAAGACCTAACTGAAAAAAAAGCCCTAGCATGATTTTCAGGGTGCTCATAATATAAGCCCTACCCCAAAATAAGCCCCAGTTAAGATCGTCAGCCAGACATGACTGTATTTGAATAAATGTAGATTTTGTACATGAATAAATGAATAAAACGTGTCTTTTGGAGCAAAAATTAATATAAGACCCGGTCTTATTTTTGGGAAAACACAGTATCAACAAACCCTTCTCTCCCTTCAAATTTCAAACCCCAAGCAACCAAAGTCCTTGGTACCGCCAACACTTTCCAGAAACTGCCTGGCCTCAGCACCACACTCCTCCTGCCTTGTCTTTGATCTGACAAAGATGTTTAACCTATTGATCCTGTCATGGAACTGTCCCCAGCCCTAGGCCACTGAAAAGTGAGAAATAGAACCCCCCTTTCCTTGTTCCCTTTTCTTGTTTCTTTTGAATAAGGATTACCTCCCTTTTAGTCTCTCCTCTGAAAGAGAAGGAGATTGCAGTCTCTTGACACTTTGTTCCCTGTTTTCATCTACTCATCCTGCCTCTGGTGCCTCCCAGGTCCAGGCTTGGACCAGAGATGTGGCCGGGAAGAGCCGCTGGCCTTTGAAGCCAGTACTTGGGAAGAGAGGGGGCAATAGGTCACTGCCCTCCCAAATGCCTTGGTCTTCTCACTCTGCCAATTCTCTCTCCCATGACCGTTTGGGTCTCAGAGAACTTGCTTCCTCTAGTGTAGGGTGGCTATAGGGGAGATAAAAGAAGGAAGATCGAAACAGAGTTCTCCTTGGGTGCGACCAATCAGAAGGAAACATCCCCACTTCATTCAGGGCCCTCCATGCCACTCTAGTGGTCACAGCAAATGTCCTGTTCTATTTCAAACTTCTTTGCACCTATCATCACTTTTTTCAGCTCCAAGTCAACTTGTTCTTCAATCTTAGTTGTGGAGGGCGCAGCTCAGCAACAAGTTCAGTTGCCACTTTCAATCTAGTTGTGGGGGCACATCCCACCATCCCATGCAGGAGTCGAACTGGCAGCCTTGTTGCACTCTAACCAACTGAGCCATCCGGCCACCCCAAACATTTTCTAAGATAGACCACATGTTAGGCCACAAAACAAGTCTCAAATTTAAGAAAACTGAAATCATACCAAGCATTTTCTTTGACCACAATGGCATAAAACTAGAAATGAATTACAAGAAAAAAATTTGAAAAACACACAAACACAAAGAGGCTAAATAACATACTACTAAACAATGAATAGGTCAACAATGAGATCAAGGAAGAAATAAAAAAATATCTTGAAACAAATGAAAACACAAAGACCAGAATCTATAGGATACAGTGAAAAAGTCCTAAGAGGGAAATTCATAGCAATACAAATCTAACTCAAGAAACAAGAAAAATCTCAAATAAACAATCTAACCCTATACCTAAAGGAACTAGAAAAAGAACAGCAAAGCCCAAAGTGACTAGAAGAAAGGAAATAATAAAGATCAGAGCAGAAATAAATGAAATGGAGTATTTTTTTTAAATACAAAAAATCAACGAAACCAAGAGTTGGTTCTTTGAAAAGATAAACAAAATTGATAAACCTTTAACCACATTCATCAAGGAAAAAAGAAGCCCCAAATAAATAAAATTAGAAACAAAACAGGAGAAATGACAACTGACATCACAAAAATAAAAAGGATTATAAGAAAATACTAGGGGCCACCAGTTAGCTCAGGTTATTAGAGTGCAGGTTCTTAATACCAAGGTTGCTGGTTTGATTCCCACATGGGCCAGCGAGCTGCGCCCTCCACAACTAGATTGAAAGCAACGATTTAGCTTGGAGCTGATGGGTCCTGGAAAAAAATACACTGTTCCCCCAATAAAGTTTTAAAAAAAAGGAAAAGAAAAGAAAATACTATATGAACAATTATATGCCAACACATTTGACAATCTGGAAGAAATGGATACATTTCTAGAAACATACAATCTTCCAAGACTGAATCAAGAGGAAACAGAAAATCTGAACAGATTATTACTAATGAAATTGAATCACTAATAAAAAAAATTCCCCACAATAAAAACTCCTGGACCAGATTGCTTAACAGGTGAATTTTACCAAACATTCATAGAAGAATTAACACCTATCCTTCTCAAAATATTCCAAAAAATTCAAGAGGATGGGAGTCTCCTAACTTCATTTTACAAGGCCACCATTACCCTGATTCCCAAACCAGACAAAGACATTACAAAAAAATTATAGGCCAATATTCCTGATGAACATTGATGCAAAAATCCTTAACAAAATATTAGCAAATTGAATTCAGCAATACATTTAAAAGATCATACAGGGGCCGGCTGAGTGGCTCAGTTGGTTAAGAGTGCAAGCTCTGAGCAACAGGGTCGCCTGTTTGATTCCCACATGAGCCAGTGAGCTGCGCCTGATGAGCTGCCAACAGGTGGCAGGATGGCTCAGCTGGTGAGAGCATGTGCTCCTAACAACAGGGTTGCTGGTTTGACTCCCAACTTAATTGCCCACCTGCAACTAAGATTGAACACAGCACCTTGAGCTGAATGGCCGTAAAATGCCGATGGGTGGCTGGATGGCTACTGGACTTGGAGCTAAGCTAGCTGCGCCCTCCACAACTAAGACTGAAGGACAACAACTTGGCTGTTCCCCTTCCCCAATTCCCCAATAAAATCTTTTAAAATAAATAAATAAA
>NW_017731484.1:3010396-3016644 GCF_001890085.2 Hipposideros armiger | reverse complement strand
GACTGATCTGCCTCGCCCGGGAGGAGCGCAATGATGGTGCCAACTTGGGCCAGTGAAGCAACGTCCTCCACAACTAGACTGAAGAACAAAACGACAGGAACTTGTCTGTTCCCCTTCCCCAATTCCCCAGCGCTGTTCCCATACCCCCAATTCTCCAATAAAATAAATAAATAAAAATCTTTAAAAAATAATAATAATAAATCCACAGGGTTACCAAAGATGGTAAAATAGAGTCTGGGTGCTATTACACATCACTTTCTTCTCCACTCCTTTAATCAACTTTATCATTCTTTTTATTTAAGAATGCTGAAACACAAGGCAACTCTGATGGAGGGATAAACAGAAAACCACCACCTGCAGGCCAATTCCAAGCCACCGATGGTTTTTGCATGGCCCACAAGTGATGAGGGTTTTCACATTTTCAAGTGGCTGAAAACAAAAAAAATCAAAAGAAGAAGACTATTTCGTGACACATGAAATTGTATGAAATTCAAATCTCAGTGTCCACCAGTCAAGTTGTATTGGGAGACAGCCATGCTCTTTCATTTGTGTGTTGTCTGTGCCTCCTTTTATGCTACAAGGATGGTGCTAAATAGTTGTGACAGAGACTGTGTGGCCCTGAACATATTTACAATGTGGCCCTTTATAGAAAAAATGTGGTTGATTCTAAAAAGTGGAAGGGCTTGTCTAAGAGGTTGTTGGTGGCAAGAAGGATGGCGTGGCCTCTGGGACCGGCCCTCTTCGGACTCTCTGCTGTATGCTTTAGGAGGCCCTGTTTCACCCATGGCCACAGAGGCAGTGCCAGCCTCCTGGAGTGCAGAGAGAGACTGAGGAGAGCTGCACCCCTGCAAAGCCTTTTGGGAAAGAAGCCCCCAGAGCGTTCTCCTACAGGAGCCCCATGCCCTGTTACAGCTCATCTAACCTCCCTTTTCTCTTAGTTTTTTCTAGAAGGTGGGAGGTGGGGTGGTTAAAGTGGCTTAATCTCCCTGGGACATCAGCTCTCAAAGACAAAGGTGATCTACCCAAGGGAGGAGCCCTACGTACCCTCTCTCCTCCTGAGGCTGTTCCACGTCCACACTGCGGCCCCGTATAGCAGGCAGCCTGCCAGAGCCCCAGTAGAGTCTTATTAGAAAAAAAACAGGAGAGCTAGCTGCTTTGAGGAAGTGGAAAGTCTGCTCCTAATGATAGGCCTGTCTCTCTGGGGAGTTTATAATCACCTTGACAGGCTTCCCTGTCGCGTGGCAGAGGCGCCAGCCTGTGGAGCCCATGAGAACCCTGGAGGCTGCTGTGTGACCTTGGGGATGGGGATAAGTGCGCACAGTCTTGAGGGTGTAAAAAGAAGGGGCAAGAATCACAATGCAAATGCACAGCCAGGGTGCTGGGGATGAACAGGAAGCTGGGAGCAGGAGGGGCCACCAGCTGCTGTCCCACGAGTAGGGTAAGGGCACAGTGCAGAGGTGTGCCATTCCAATACCTCCTTCCTTCTCCCAGTCCTTTCTCCGCCATCTCTGGGAAGTCCAGAGGGCCGGGGCCAAGACCCCACCACTGCCCCACTCCCTCTAAGGAAGAAAAAGGCCTGTTTTACCAGAGACTTCTCAGGGGGCAGAGACAGAGTATAGTCCTATCTCCCATGTGACTAGGTCCCAGCACCCACCAGCCTCTGTCCCCTTGGGTCATCTCCCTTAGAAGTAGATGTGGTCAGGGCCGGCCGAGTGATGCGTTGGTTAAGAACTGGCTTGGGACACCAGAGGGCCCCGGTTCGGATCCCACATATGAGGGCCAGTGACACTGCCCTCCACAGCTAAGATGGTGAACAACAGNCTGTTCCCCTTCCCCAATTCCCCAATAAAATCTTTTAAAATAAATAAATAAATAAATAAATAAATCACTCAATCATACATGATAATCAAATGAGATTTATTCCTGAGATGCAAGGTTGGTTCAATATCTGCAAATCAATTAACATGATACACCACATTTTAAAAATGAAGGATAAAAATCATATGATCATATGAATCGATGCAGAAAATAGCATTTGAAAAAATCCAGCATGCATTTGATAAAAACTCTCAGCAAATTGGGAATAGAGGGAACATACCTCAACATAATAATTCACAGCTAACATCATACTCAGTGGAGAAAAGCTAAAAGCCTTCTCCTTAAGACTAGGAACAAGGCAAGGATGCCCACTTTTACCACTTTTATTCAACATAGTACTGGAAGTCCTAGTCACAGCAATCAGACAAGGAAAAGAAATAAAAGGCATCGAAATTAGAAAGGAAGAAGTAAAACTGTCATTATTTGCAGATAACATGATACTATATATAGAAAACCCTAAAGATTCCACCAAAAAATAAAACAAAGCAACAACAACAAAAAAAACCCTATTAGAACTGATAAATGAATTCAGTAAAGTAGCAGCATACAAAATTAATATTCAGAAATCAGTTGCATTTTTATAACACCAATAACAAACTATCAGGAAGAGAAATTAAGAAAATAATCCCAGGACCGGCTGAGTGGCTCAGTTGGTTAAGAGCGTGTGTTCCTAACAACAAGGTTGCAGGTTCAACTCCCGCATGGGATGGTGGGCTACACCCTCCCACAACGAATATTAAACACAGCACCTTGAGCTGAGTGGCCGCGAGCTGCCCACAGGAGGCCGGATGGAGACTGGACTTGGAGCTGAGCTAGCTGCACCCCCCACAACTAAGATTGAAGGACAACAACTTGGCTGTTCTCCTTTCCCAATTCCCCAACACTGTTCCCCTTCCCCAATTCCCCAATAAAATCTTTAAAAAAAGAAAAAAGAAAACAATCCCATTTACAATTGCATTAAAAAATAAAATAAAATGCCTAGGAATAAATTTAGCCAAAGAAGTACAGGACTTGTACTTGAAAAATTATGACACTGAAGAAAGAAATTGAAGAAGATACAAATAAATGGTAGCATATATCATGCTCATAGATAGGCAGAATTAACATTGTTAAAATGTCCATACTATCTAAAGCAATCTATAGATTCAATGCAATCCCTATCAAAATACAAATAGCATGTTTCACAGAACTAAAACAAATAATCTTAAAATTTATATGGAGCAATAAAAGACCCCGAATAGCCACAACAATCTTGAGAAAGAAGAACAAAGATGGAGGTATCACAATATCTGATTTTAAACTATATTACAAGGCTACAGCCATCAAAACAGCATGGTACTGGCATAAAAACAGACACATAGGTCAATGGAACAGAATAAAGAGCCCAGAAATAAGCCCACACCTATATGGTAGTTAACCTGTGGCAAAGGAGGCAAGAATATACAAAGGGGTAAAGACAGCCTCTTCAATAAATGGTGTTGGAAAAACTGGACAGATACATGCAAAAAAAAGAAAAAGGAAAGAAAGAAAGAAAAGAAACTAAACCACCTTCTTACACCATATACAAGAATAAACTCAAAATGGATTAAAGATTTAAATGAAGACTTGAAACCATAAAACTCCTAGAAGAAAACATAGGCATTAAACTCTCTTACATTGCTATTAGTAATATTTTTTTCTGACATATCACCGTGGGCAACAGAAACAGACAAAAAAATCAACAAATGGGACTACACCAAACTAAAAAGGTTTTGCACAGCAAAGGATACCTTCAACAAAATGAAAACACAACCTACTGAATAAGATAAGATATTCACCATTGATACATCTAATAAGAAGTTAATTTCCAAAATGTATAAAGAATTCATGCAGCTTAACACCAAAAAAACCTGACGATCTAACTTAAAAAAATGGACAGAGGAGCTGTATAGACATTTCTCCAAGAGGACATTTAGATGGCCAATAGACATATGAAAAGATGCTCAACATCACTCATCATCAGAGAAATGCAAAACCACAATGAGATATCACCTCACACCTGTCAAAATGGCCATCATCAATAAATCAACAAACAACAAATTTTGGCAAGGATGTAGAGAAAAGGAAACCCTTGTGCACTGATGGTGGGATTGCAAATTGGTGCAGCCACTATGGAGGTTGCACCAACAGAGGTTCCTCAAAAAATTAAAAATACTTGTAGAACTACCTTATGACCCAGCAATCCCACTTCTGGGTATTTATCTAAAGAAATCCAATTTGAAAAGATATATGCACCCCTGTGTATAGTGCAGCATTATTTACAATAGCCAAGATATGGAAACAATTTAAGTGCCCATCAATAGATGACTGGATAAAGGAGATGTACATTGATACAATGGAATATTACTCGGCCATCAAAAATAATAAATTCTTTTTCTTTTTTTTTCCTTAAAGATTTTATTGGGGAATTGGGAAAGGGAACAGTGTTGGGGAATTGAGGAAGGGGAACACTGTGTTTTTCCAGGACCCATTAGCTCCAAGTCAAGTTGTTGTCCTTCAATCTTAGTTGTGGAGGACGCAGCTCAGCTCCACATCCAGTCACTTTCAATCTAGTTGAGGGGGTTGGGAGGTGGCGCAGCCCACCATCCCATGCAGGAGTCAAACCGGCAACCTTGTTGTTAAGAGCTCGCGCTCTCACTAGCTGAGTCATCCAGCCACCCGTTGGCAGCTCAGCAGCAGCTCAGCTAGGGCGCAGCTCACTGGCCCATGTGGAAATCAACCCGGCAACCCTGTTGCTCAGAGCTCATGCTCTACCCAACTGAGCCACCCAGCCTGCCCAGAAAGAATAAAATCTTTTTTGCAGCAACATGGGTGGACTTGGAAGGTATTATGCTAAGTGAAAATAAGTCAGACAGAGAAAGACAAATACCATGAGATTTCACTTATATGTGGAATCTAAAAACAAAATAAATCAACAAACAAAACAGAAAGAGACTCATAGATACAGAGAACAAGTTGATGGTTGCCAGATGGGAGGGGTAGGGATTGGGGTGAAAAAGGAGAAGGGATTAAGAAGTACAAATTGGTAATTATGAAATAGTCATGGGAATGTAAAGTAAAGCATAGATAATATAGTTAGTAATATGGTAATAACTATGTATAGTGCCAGATGGGTACTAGTCAGAGAGATCACTTCTTAAATTATGTAAATGTCTCACCACGGTCTTGTACATCTGAAATTAATATAAAATAATACTGAATGTCAACTGTAATTGAAAAAAATTTTAAAGGTGGGTAAAACGGTGCAGGGGAATAAGAAGTTCAAATTTCCAGGCAAAAACAAATAAGTCATGGGGATGGAATATATAGCATAGGGAATATAGTTAATAATATTGTGATAATGTGGCACGGTGTCAGGTGGTTGCTGGACTTTTCATGGTGATCACTTCTTTAGGTGTGTAGATATTGAATAGCTATGGTGTACACCTGAAACTATTATAATATTATATGTTAGCTATATTTTAATAAAATTTTTTTAAAAAATAAAAATATAAATTAGATCAACAGGCTTGACTCCTAGTGTCTTCCTATTGCACAAGAATGAAATTCACACAATCTGGTTTCTGCTCACTTATCCAACCCCATCTCTGCGCCCTTATCTTGCTCTGGCTTTCTTTCCATTCTTGGCACTCACCTGTCTTACCAGCTGGTCCTCCCTCAGGGCCTTTGCATCTGCTGTTCTATTTTCCTAGTGCTTTCCTCTCAGATCTTTCTGGGGTGGGCTCCTTCTCCATCTTAATTTTCAGGATCCAGCTCACTTGTTACCTCCTCAGAGGATCTTTTCTTCTTTGTTCTCCCTCTCCAACTCTTCTCACAAGGCCCTCTGACTCACCATCTTCTTTTTCTTCCTTCATAGACATCTGAAGTTACTTAGTTATGAGATTGTGTGGTTTTCCTACTGAAATGTATACTCCAAGACCTAAGGACCTTGCCTGCCCCATTTACCGGTGTGTCTCCAGCATCTGAAAGGGGCTTACCCTACATTTTGTTGAACGCTAATGAATCCCCCTGAGGTTGCAGTGGGCAGAAAATGTCCATAATGAGAGCAGAACACTAACCACTGAGACGAAAACCAAGGATGGGTTTGGATCTCAGCTTTGTCATATATTAACTATGCAGCCCCAGACAAGTCACTTTACCTCTTTGCATTTAATTTTCCTCATATGTCGAATAGAAGTGCTTTCGGATGTCTTCATGAGATTGTGGGGAGGATGAGAGAATTATATGAAAGCACAAAATAAATATGGAATAAGCACTGGTTTAAAAATAAATCCACAGGGGGCCGGCCGAGTGGCGCGGTGGTTAAGAACTGGCTTGGGACGCCAGAGGGC
>NW_017731484.1:3000305-3006786 GCF_001890085.2 Hipposideros armiger | reverse complement strand
ATATATATATATATATATATATATATATATAATCTAATTTTTAAAACTTTTTCTTTTAGAATAATGTTAGATTTACAGAAAAATGCAAAGATAAGAGCTCTCATATCAAACTCAACCAGTTTCCCCTGATGCTAACATAACCCATAGTACAATTATCAAAACTGAGAAATTAATACTGGTGGAGTACTATTTACTAAACTGTAGACTTTATTCAGTTTCTACCAGTTTTCCACTAATGTCCCTTTTCGGTTCCAAGATCCCATTCAGGATATCATTGCATTAGTATATGCCTAATTTGAAAGATGTATATCCCATTGTGATTATTATTTTGTAGCTGGCTATTCTCATTGGTAAGACTATATCATAAACATTTCCCCAGTCAATTAAAATTCTTCTGTCATCACCATTTTTAATGCACACAGCATAATGTTCCATTATATGGATTTGCCATAATTTGCTTAGCCCATAGCTTATTATTCTACATTTAAATTGTTTCTAATTTTTCACTACTATAAAGGATGATTAGATGAACATCTTGTGTATACTTTTGATATACACATCTCTGATTATTTTGTCACACGCAAAATCCCAGAAATAAAATTACTGTGTCCAAGGGAACCATCCTTCCCCTTTCCAAGTCCATAGCTAGGATTTGGCCCTGCTGGTGGCCTTTATACTTAAAAGGCTGCCCACCTCTGACGCTAAGGTAGGCAGGGAAAAAAGCAAAGAACCTCAAAGGGGACCACAGCCTTTGGATGGTGGAGATGGGAGAGGGGATGAGAACATCAAGGGAACTCCAGGGCCTTCATGGCTTTCAGCCTTCTTCCAGACTAACCAGCCCCAGCTAGGTATCTTTTCTGTAGAAAGAGAACAATGCTTGCTCTGAGCCCAAGGATAATGGGAAGGGGCTGTGGGGGGAGGGGGNGCGACAGCGTAGGCTGCAGCCCCTGCTGCAGTGGGTTGCCATGGGCTACTGTGTGTAGCCAGCAGCCAGCGTGAGCGGCCAGCAGCTGCTCTGAGTAGCCGTTCAGAGGCCCGCGGCTGATCTGCCTCGCCCGGGAAGAGCGCAATGATGGTGCCAGCTTGGGCCAGTGAAGCAACATCCTCCACAACTAGAGACTGAAGAACAAAAGGACAGCAGCTTGTCTGTTCCCCTTCCCCTGATTCCCCAGCGCTGTTCCCCTCCCCCAATTCCCCAATAAAAAAATCTTTAAAAAAAAAGAGAAAGCTATGCTTACTCTTTAAAAAAAAAAAAAAAAAGATGTGGTCAGAGGACTAGGGCTCAAGGCCAGGCTCCAAAACTTAGTGGTCATGTGCCCCTAGCAAGTCACTTCCTAAGTTTACATTTAAGTTTACATTTCTCTCCTTTAATAATACCTGTCTCCCAAGGTCGTTGAAAGGACCAAATGACACACTGTACGTGAAACCACTTTAAAATCATAAAGCCCAGGAAGGAACATTCATGGGAATGAGCTATGATATTTGTGTCCACACAGTCCCAAATGGACAGAGTGAGCCTACCCGTTATACTAATGGTGAGACAGACCCAAAGTGGCTGAGTGACTCCGAGATAACCTATGCATAGCATGCCTCGAGCAGAGTTAGAGGTCACTGGAGGCCTGTATTACTAAGATGTTATATTCAATCTAGGAGATGTGAGTGAGGGCAGGAAGGATTTGGAGATCTTATCACAGGCTCACATCATAGGTTTCCATCACACCCTGCTTGTTGTCTGACCTCAGCATCTCTCCGATAGGGCCCAGCCTTCCTGTGTCAGTTAGATGGAAACAGTGGTCTGCTTCCCGCCACGGCCAGTGCAGCAGCTCTTCCTGGTCCTTGTTTCCTCTGCTGCTCATCTGCTCAGGGCTGGGAGGGTGGAGGACAGGTTTTGAATGTGTGGATTTCAGGTGGTACCTGCCTCTCCCTGGTTTTATTCTCGGAAGGTGTTGGTGAAGTTCTGGAAACTCCCATGTGACCCCTGGGGAGCTCAGCACAAAGGGAATGGGCTTGGGTTCTAGTCCAGCTCTATCACTCCGTAGCCACATAACCCTTGGTAAGTCACCTCTCCAGTGCTGTATCCCCAGCCTATAAAACGCAGAACTGACATCTTTCCTGTCCACTGCTCAGAGTGGTGAAGGGCAAATAGGAGGAGTCTGTGCAAGTGCTTTGCAAATGGTACCATTTACACGCAGAGGACTGCTATTTTGATGCAATGGGGACTCAGACGCAGACTGGCAGGGCTATGCCACAGAACCTGGCAATGGCCTTGAGCTGGGGGTGGGAGGCAGAGGATGGGAGGAAAGGAACTAGGACAGTAATTATTTACTGTTCTGCGCCAGGCACTAAACTAAGCACTCTGATTCTCACATAATCCTATGGGATGGGAACTATTATCCCCACTTTATAGAGGGTAATCTAGGCTCAGCAACGTTAAGTTATTTGCCTCAAGTGTACCGCTAGTAAGGGCAAAGTCGGCCAGCAAGCCCAAGTCTGGCTACCTTCAGAGTCCATGATCTTGGCACACTAGCAAGTCGCTAGAGAGCCTATTCCGGGTGTGGGCATAGGATAAAAATGGGGGTAAGAGAAGAGAGAGCTGAGTAGAGGAAGGGAGAGACAGGAAGTATTTCTCAGTGCCGGGTGGTCGCCAAAGGTGTCAGGGCTACTGCCAGCCCATACAGCGCTTTTATGAAAATTAGAAAAAGGTAGATGCAGCCAGGAGTCTTGCCTGGTTGTGCTTGGGAGGTGAATACATGCACAACTGCACATGGCAGCCCTGGGAGGCACTCTGAAATGAAAATTAAGTAAAGAAAAGAAAAACCAAATGAAGTTTAGGAAACAATAGAGTTGAACAATAGAGTAACGGGATGGGGAAGAGGAAAAAAGGTGGGAAGATGTGCAAATGGGAGAAGTGTCATGGGGAGTGGGGGGCTGTCATGGACGGGAAGGGCAGCGGAGGGAGAACTCTGCCTGACTGTCCCACATCCAGACTAGGTACCTCTGCATGTCCTCTCCACACACCTGTTAAGCACTGCCTGGGTGACTGCTTGCTCACTGCTGTTTCACCTGCTGGACCATCGGCTCTGCCAGGCACGGGGATAGATGTTCTCATGTTCCATCTTTTCACTTCTCATTGAACGAAAAGAGGCATCTTTTGGCCAACATGGCTAGATGGCGCTCAGTCACTAACATGTACAGCCATTCATGGCAGCCCTGAGAGGGACTCTGAAATTAATTAATTAAAAACAAACAAACAAACAAAATCTGGGCTACAGATTCTGTGGCTTGTTCCTGCTCCCTTTCCTGGCCTTGGAGCCCAGTGGTGGGGGAGGGAGTGTCCCACCAAATCTGCCTGTTCCTCTGAGCTACAGAGTCTGGGGGCTGAGGGCCCAAATACCTGGATTCGGCCCTGTGCCTTTATTTCTCACAGTCCTGGGGGCAGATTGTGCAAAAGTGGTACCATAGCCTGAGGCAAGAGGTTAGTTCACAATCTAATTACTAATTACTCACTTGCTTATTATCTTGAGCATTGCGTCAGGACCGTGAGAATGGCTTTACAGCCACTTAAATTAGTATCAGCTCCCCTCACCCCCTAGACACACACAGATCCAGGTACTAGTAAAGCCTATCTAAAAGTCACTCCAATCCCAGCCTATCCCCCACAACTCCTGACACATTCAGGCCACCCTTTGCAGAATGGGAAAATCTGTCCAGCCAGCAGGATTCCCAACATGGGATCCCCAAAATAGGGCCCGCCACAAGTCATCTTACCCATCCCTGATTGCACTGGACTTAGAGAACTTGGGGGGGGGGCACACTTAGAGAAGGAAGGTTAGAGATTTTACACCCAGCCGCAGGTGCCCAGGGAAGTCCCTCCTCTAGTCTGACTCTCATCCCTTCTTGCTACAGTTCTAGTGTTTTCTCTCTTGTTTGGCCCTCCTTGCCTTTAATTGAGTAAATACTGTCAGAGCACTTAATGGTGGATATAGAAGACTCCTCCTTTTATTCCTGGCTTGCAGCCTAGAGCCAGTGCTACAGGGAAAATAAGAGCAAGACCTTGGGGCCTCTTCCCTGGTGTCCTATTGCCCCTCCCTTAACCCCTCTATTTTCCCCACTCTGAAGATGTGGAGTCACAGCAGCAACCAAATCCTCTTTGAGCTCCTCAGCCTCCTGATCTGGGCTCTGTCCGGGCCTGCTGCCTCCGCAGTAACATACCACCAAGTGTAGCACTGATTTAGTGAGAGCCCAGCCCTAGCTTTTGCTGCCAGGCAGGGACGGCAGGGCTCCGAGCACACCCAGAAGAGAGGGCTCAGGCTCTGCCATCTTGGGCAAGTTACCCCATCTGTAAAAGAAGGTGGCACCTGCCTACCTTAGAGATACTTATGAGAATCAAACCTGATGATGATATTCAAAACCAAAAAAAACAAAAACAAAAAACCTGATGATGTCTGTGAAAGTGTTTTGTAAGCCGCTAAGTATACAGCACAGAAACAAGTAATTATCATTCACTGTCAGCAGCATGCTCGCTTCAAAAACCCAGCTCAGAACTTCCCTACTCTGCCCAGTTTCCTTGGGTTTATCCCACTGAACTCTGATCATTTATGACCTCTGGAGTTGGTTTGTAGCCTTGATATTTCGCACTTTCCGACAAGTTGTTGAATCATAGTTTTGCATCCTTTTCTATTTCCCGGAGAAGATTGTGTAACCTCCATGAGGGCAGAGGATGTACCTTGTATGTTCTTTATCCTCTACACAGCATCTCATTTAGAATTCTGTACATAAGACAGAATGAACAAACATGCATTGAGATTCTCCTCCGAAGTATATTACTTATGCAGTAGACTGCATTCTTCCCAACAAGCTTTCTGCATAAAAACTGAGACTCTGAGGTTAATGACTTGCTTGCAGGCACAAAGTTACTACATCCTAGCACCGTGCCTGATTCCTAACTGTTACTTACTAAATGTTTGTTGAATGAGCACTGAATGCCTGGATGCAGAGTCAGTGACATTGGGTCTGTGATTCCAGAGCCCACGCTTTTTCCACTATAGCACATAGCCTCTCATTGACTAGCTGGTGAGGGATCTCTGGGGGGGTGTGGAGCTGGGAGCTCTGTTGCCTCTGGCTGTCCCTCTCCATTCTCCACCCCACCCAGAGTTAGCCCCTCAGGCATCAGCTCCAGAGTAGAATCCCAGGTAGTCAGTGACATAATCACCTTCTTGCTCCAGGCATTTCACAGCCCAGCTCAGTTAACTTAGTGTCTTTCCCATTTAGAGGCTTAGAGGGAGATTGTCTGGTTCATTCCTGAAACCCTTAAAGGGAAGGAGACAGCATTACCATGTTTGCCTCTGCCTCAATGCCCCAAAAGAATCCCATCAAGTATCTAACCCCAGTTGCAATCCCTCCTGTTACTTCGGACTCCAAAACTGAGTGGCTCCAGTTCTAGGCTCCTTGACTCAGAGCATTCTGCTGATGCCCCCCAAATATGGGAGGCCACGGGACACAGTTCTGGCCTTTGAGAGGAGAATGGGATGGGTTTCACTGGCTCTCAGAGCTAGAAAAGACTATTGTGATGATCCAGGCTCACCCCTTACCTGGTGCCTGAAAGTCGTGAATTCACCTATGACCTGGCTTCTCGAGACTGTCCTCTGGTCTCGGTTGGCCTTCTGAAGCCATTCCCTTTTGACGTTGACTTTGCTGTTGCCTGTAGAAAATCCAACACCTTTCCATGGCAGACTAAGTTCAGCATGGCCCCCCACCCCCAACCCCTCTGCTTTCTGCTCAGCTGGATCTCTCTGCTTTGGGGGCAGTTTTAATCTCTGCCCTGATTCCCCACGGACCTGAGTGGAGCCAGGGGCAGGACTCAGAAAGAAGTTTAAATCCAGAGGAAAGTTCTCTTTGTAGAAGGATTTCTGTTTTTCATGGTCAGAGGAAAGTTTCCTGAAGGACATACCCTTGAAGGTGTTTGTTATTGTTTCAAAAACTTCCCTGCATGAGGCACCGCTCAGATTGGCCTGTCCCCAGCTGCCTAGTGGGGGGGCTGCATTCACCAGCATTTCTAAGGCTCCACCCACCAGCAATGACGGTCAGTGGGAGCTCAGGAAACTAGAGGCAACGGTCATTCCCAAGCTTGAGGTTTCAGAGGGAGGATGCGGCTGTCCAGTTCTTCTTTCAGTGGTTTCAATTTCTCTTCTGTGTCCACGGAGTGTTGGTTAATGGAGGAAATATGGCCAGGTGTGTGGATCTAGCCCCTCCACTTCTTTCTTCGCCTTCTCAAATGCTGCTCCATCTTATTTCTTCATCCAAACCGTTCTAAACCTCTCAGTTAAGGAGGCTCTGGAGTGGGGTGGAATTCTCCTGCTCAGGTCCCTGATCTCCCTTTTCTCCAGCCCTTTGAACAGAAATAGGGTATAGGAGTCCACAATGGGGGCGGCCCAGTGATAGTTTCTCATCCCTCTTTCTTCCTCATTCCTTCATTTTATTT
>NW_017731484.1:2975778-2998765 GCF_001890085.2 Hipposideros armiger | reverse complement strand
GGAGGGAGCATTTTCACAGCAGAGGGCCCTATAGCACCCTGTGTTGGGAGGGGCCTGGAGAGTGCATCCACCTGGCTTGGTAGAGAAGGGTCACTTGCATGGGGCAGTGTACCTGGCACTGATCCAGGTGGCCAGGCTCCTGGGTGGGGTCCAGGATCTCAGACCACGCTGTTTGCTCACAAGGCATAAGGCATGTAGGCCTCTGGCAAAAAATCAGGGAGGGGAGGGGGGGCTCCTCCTCTTCGGAGAGGGGGCAACTCCCTCTTGCTCCCAGTGCGCTTTCCCCAACCCTGGAAAATACCACCATCCATTCTGTCTTGGCTCTGTAATTTTCCAGTTGACCTGGAATTCCCCCTGACTCCAGCCCTCTTTTCTGGGGCAGTGGGGACACCCGCTCGGGGACCCAGGACTCCACTGTAGTCTCTCTGTTGGCCACAAACGGGTATGCCAAAGGCTTTGGGAAGCCACTGGGCCCTAGAGGGTTGCTTGCTGAAGGGGTGGGCGCTCCCAGTTTTCAAGTTAAACTTGTTCAGTAACTCAGAAGGTTGATTCTTGATTTTCCTCTTCTCTGCTCTCTCCTGCACCCACTCGGTCTTCCCCAGGACACCAGGCCTCCATTGTTCCCTTTCTTCTCTATTTCCCTTTCTTCTCTGCCTCCCAGCTGGAGGCGTCCTTAGAGGTGGTTATCTGGCCAATCCTTCTATTTACAGAAGCCCAGATTATGGAAGGGATTTCCACATCACACTTGGTGGGTGGCAGGGCCAGCATTGGAACCCAGTGCCCCAATGTCCAGTCTAGGGCCATAGCCCATTAGGTTTTCCCTTCAAAGGTATCTTCTTGTGATTTTGTAGTAGTCAAGTGAACAATCCACAGCAACTGGAATTTCTTTCTACCCTAATAAAACTCCAGGGAAGAAACAAGACAAAACTGGGTCCGCCACCCCAAGGCTAGCCTCCACCTCCATTTCTGTCTCCCACCTGCAATGTTCCATTCTTGTCAGAGGCATTCTGGGAACAGGTATCAGTTGGGATCTTGTTCAACAGCTGACAAAGGGAACATTTTACTGGCAAGTATCACCCCCTCCTACCCATACACACCCTAAGGAGAAAAATAAATGGAATTTGGCTTTTAACTTCAGGAAGAGGGATTGAGTTAGCTATAAGGAAGCTCTTTCTGCCTCAGAGAATAGCAAACAGTAGGAAGAGTAACTCGGGGAGAATGTGACATCTTTCAAGGGCTGGTCCTGGATGGGTGGGGTGCTGCTCTGCCCCGGGGACAGGGGTATGACCAGAAGAGCACATACGGCTCATGGTCACAGACTGGCTCCGGGGAGGGGAGGTGCCCCGCGTTGCCGGGTCGCTTTTACCTAAATGTTTGGGTGGCGAGCGGCGAGGGGGCGGTGCACTGCCCTAGGTAATGACAGGGCAGTCTGGGAGCCACGCGGGGGCTGCCCGTCGCGGTCGGTGCTACAAAGACAGCTTGGAGACCTCTCGATTTCTTTTCTTGGGGACCAGCCCCACCCCTCCGGACCCCCTCCCGGCGCTCCCCCCCCTTTCCCTCCGGCCTGCCTCGCCCCGCCCCCTCCTGGCAGCCCCAGCGCGCATGCTCTCTCCCCCCGCCGAGTAACCTGGAGATTTAAAAGCCGCCGGCTGGCGCGCGTGGGGGTAGGAGGGTGCCGAGCTCGTCCGCGCCGGCCCCAGTGACAGACGCTCCCCTGGGCCAGGTAGGAGCGCACCCCCTCTTCTCCCTGGGGACAGGGTCCCGGCGCGGGAAGGGGAGGGGCGCTGCCCGGCCGGGCCCGGTGGTGTCTCGTGCTTTGCGCCCCGCTGGCTGAGACCGCGCGGTGGCCGTCCGGGCGCCGCGCCCCCGCAAGTCCCAAAGGAGGTGACTCGGCAGCCGAGCTGCGAAGTGCGGGGCGCCAGCTCGGGTCCCCGCGGGGCTGTGCTTTCTTCTCGGAGGGCGGGCTGGGCTGTAGGCGCCGGGGCCCCCGCTGTCCCAGGCAGAGCGGCGGGTGGGCAGCGGCGGGCGGACGGGCGCTGGCTCCTGTTGCACCTCCCGCGTCAGAGTTTTCTTTGGAAAGTTGCATATATTTTCTTCCCTTGTCTCGGCTTCACCGGAAAGGGGCAGGATGAGTCACCGCGGTGCGCACAGTCCCGGACTTGGGAGCCGGGAAGGGGGCCGGCTGACAGGACGCCGCGGGAAAGGTGACTGAGCCTTTGGGATAGTCTTGGGGCCAGGCTCTGGGCAGGGAGTTGAGGCTGGAGTGCGTGCGTATGTGTCCCGGAGAAGGGAAAAGAGGCCGCGCGTTCTCCTCACCTGCCTGCCAGGGCTCAGGTAGGGATGGTGAGGATTCTGAGATCAGCAACCAGGTGTGATGAGGTGACACCTGCCCCCCCCCCTCCCGCTACAGCCTTCAGGGCTCTAGGCTTAGGCAGAATGTGGGCCTGCTGGAGAAGCCCCCAGGAACCTGCGGTTTCTCCAGGGTGAGGGTCAGTTCTTCCCAGAGTCTCCTGTCCCCCCTCAGGTGCCCAAGCCCAGTGAGTTGCTCTTGCTCTTGACCTCTGAATCAGCTCCCATCTTCCCCCAAAACACTTTTGACCAGCTCAGCTTTTCCCTCTGCCATGGGCCACTGCCCTATACTTCCTCTTTTCTCAAGGGAACAGAATTGGGGGTAGGGAGGAGTTTGGCATGGTGGGTACCTGGTGAGGACTTGCCCTTCAGCTGTTACACAGACCTGATCCCAGTGGAGCAGAGACTAAGAATAGCCCAGCTGCTGCCTTGCTGCCCTGGACTCTGCAGCTGGGCACAGCCAGTGGACCAGGGCCCAGAGTGACTGTTGCTGAGCTCCTGGAAGCATTGCTCAGAGGTAGAGGTGAGGCCCTGCGGGCTTTTGGCTGCTTCTCCTGATATGCTTAGCAGATCTCCTTTCAGAGCCAGATAGCCTTGGTGTGGACTCACCTGCCCCAGGCCTGGGGCACAAGCTGGCTTTTGGAGGTGGGGAAGGCAGGGCCCAGGAGGCGCAGGCTGGATAGGGAGCCTGAGGAAACCCATAGAGCAATTTCTAGGGAGTGAGTGGGACGATATGTGAGGTCACAGCCCTTTAGTTGGATGGGTCCCATCCCCTCATTCCTCGCTTATCTCCTCCCCCCAGGCCTGTCATGGAGCCAGGACTCTGTTGTTCTAAAAGTGCTCAGAAAAATGGAGCTTGAGTCAGCAGGATGAGTCTGAAGATAAAAATACAGCTGTGGATGAATGTGCAGCTGTGGACATACAGGCCCCAATTTAGTGGGAGGTGGGGTGGGGGAAGTTTTCCTACGTACTCATGGAGTGTGTGGTGAACGCCCCTGCCTCTCCTGGCTCTGAGTTACCCTGAAAGAGGGGGGAAAAGAGAAGGAACTAGACAATGATCCTTGGTGGCCCACTGAGGTCCTTCCAGGCCACTGAAGGGTGGAGGGATGGTGTGGATTCCCCTTTCTCAGCCTGTCCAGGCCTCTGGGAAGAAAAGGCAGAAAGGCGGGGGTGATGGAGGACTCCAAAAGTGAAATTAAGCACTATCATCTGGACTATTATTGTCTGATAGCACAACATTATGGAGAAAAACCCAGACTGTCAGAAAGACAGGGTTTGTATCTCGGCTGCTCTACTCGCTGTGGAATGTTGGGCAAGTCACTTAACCTCTTTTCAGCCTTAGTATTCTGGCTGCAAAATGAGGAGGAGGAGGATGATGATGATGATGATAATAATAATACCTACTCTAGTTTTGTTATTTATTAAATAATAAATGTAACAAATATAAATATAAATATATAATATGTAATATATGAAATATAAACAATTATAGCTTTGTTAAATCACGCATATAGAGCACTGGACTGTGTGCTCTATAGGAAATAAGTGCTCAATAAATGTTAGCTAGCATTAACCGAATCCACTGTATTGTGACTGTGACTGAATGGACAGCAGCACCTAGCCTGGGACTCCATTCTTGGGCTCTGCTGCAGACCTTGTTTCTTTGGGAACAAGGTTTCCTCGACTTTGGGGTATGTCAGTAGGACTAGGTAAGAGGCTGAGCTCTAGCATCCAGCTGCCTGGGTTTGAATCCCATTTTCTCTTGTGCAAGTTACTTCACCTCTCTGTGCTTCCATTTCCTCCTCTGCAAAATGAGGATAGTGGTACCTACCTAACGGTATTCTGAGGATTAAACAAACTAATGTAGGTAAAGCTCTGAGTGCAGCAGCTGCTGGTAAAAAGAACTTGACAAATGTCACTGCTGTTATTTGGTGACAATGGAGGCAATCATTTTGGTTTACACTTAGAGACCGGAGTTTCTTAGCAAGGGAATTCATATATAACTACACGTAAGCTGTGAACAACACATGCAATTGAATTTGTGGTCCGGTGCAAAGAACAGACCAGAACTGGATGTCCTGGCCTCTTCCTGTTAATGTTGTGTGTAACTTTTAAAAAATCTGTCCAGTAACCCCTGCCCATTTACCTCCTCAAATCAGTGTTTATGGAGGTGAATATATATCCTGAGGTTAAGAGCCTTCTTTGCAGAAAAGTAATTTGTAGTGATTTTTAGGGAAACTGTATGATAGGGAGAGGGTGCTCTGAATTTGGGTTCTACTCTGTCCTCTCTCCCTAACCCTTGGGATCCTTTGCATTGCTTTCCAGTGTCCAGAAGAAAAACCCAGCCTGGCTTTTCTTTGAACAGTCAGTGGCCCTGTTTGCTGGACAGTGAGGGTAGAGGCTGGACCAGTTGGTACCAGGCCCAGTGTCTCAAATGCTGATGCCACTTGACTCCCAGCATTAGAGCTGGAGTGTGGAGCTTTGTGCAGTGTATTAAGTGTCCCTGCTTGGGGGCAGGGGCTGGTGACATAGCCATCACGGGATGGTCCTGATATCTGGCCAGAACTTCCTGTTTAATCCCTTTTTCTACTGCATGGTCTGTTTCCTCCTCCACAGGAAGTGGCACTGACCTTGAATGACTTGTGGGGCCTCTTGTTTCTGATGTTGGAGATGGGCCTATCTCACCTGTTGGCCTTGGTTTCTGTGTCTATAAAGTGAAGATGATAATATTCACCCTGCAAAGTTACGGTGAGGATTAAATGAGATAGGCATATTTAGCAAAGGCCTGCACAGACCAAGTGCACAATACATGTTTGTTCCCTTCCCCTTCCTTGTTAATTCTGGAGATCAGTCTCTCTGGGAAGCTGGAATAAGCCAGCAAGAAGGAGACCAGCCCCTGGTCCCATAGTCCCACAGCCCCTCAGTCACCAAACTCGGGCCAGACCAAATGCCTAGCCAGATTGGCTGCCCCTGAAGGCATCCTGCCTGAGACAGCAGTCCCTCTATCCCCAGTGCTCTGTCGTGCGCCCCCCACCCCCTTCTAATCTCAAGTGTACTTTGAGCAGACAAATAATATCTAAACTGGCAGCACCTGGCCCATCCCTAGGGATGTGGCAATCTAGCTTTCCACTTCTGGCTCCGGTCGCTAGTGTGAGCTGAGCACCTGAAAGCCTTGAATGTGGCCCTGCCTTGAATCCCAGGCACGCTGGTCAAATCACATCAGACAGGAATCCTGATTCAGCCTCACCCGTGAGGCCTTCTGTTGAGCAGCCCCCTTCTCAGGGTCTGGTCAGGGACTGTGCTTTCTGCTTTCCAGGAACTGAAGGGCTAGTGGGGTGCGGGGCAGGAAAGGACTGCAAGCCAGATCAGGAGGACCATGAGCTATCGATATCCAACCTTGAGGGCTGCTGGGTGAGTGCAGGTGAGACTGGGGAGAAAAGGAGGAACCTTGACAACTTGGGTTCCAGGTAGCCCCTGGGGGAGGTGCAGGACTTGAGCTGGACAGGGCTCAGGGGAAAGGGAGAGGTAAGGGAGTCCAGGGGAGGTGGCTGGAACACAATGACTACTTTGGAAGCAAAAACAGACCCACTGTTGATGAATATCCCCATGTTAGGCCTAGATCTGAGATCAAAACCCAGTGCCATGGTTTTGGGTCTGGTATCCTTTCCACCACACCCCACGAGGGAGGGACCAAAGGAGAGGTGGGTGGGTGTGGAAGTCCCAGGCCTCGGAGGCTGTGTTTTGCAGACATCTACCCTTTTCTGCATAGTTCCCACTTGCTCTTCTTTCAAGGCTCAGCAACACAGCTACTTTGTTTAGGAAGCCCTGGAAAAACTGAATGTGCCCCACGTGCGGAACTTGTGTCTTTGCACCTGTACCACTCCATTGCACTCTGATTGCCTTTTGTCTCTTCTGCTATCGGGGGCTGCAGTCCATTGTTCCCAGCACCTTCACAGAGGGCTGCCACATAAGTGGGGCTCAGTAAGTGTTGGATGGATGGATGGGTGGATGTGTGGATGGGTGAGTTTTAATACTCTTTGAAGTTCCTTTGGGGGAGGTTCCTTTTCATGCAATGAAGCATACTTCCTCCAGGGGTGGACAGATTAGGGCTCTTTAAAACAATAAAATTTTTTTTAAAAAGAGTCTTTTTTGGAACCTGCTTGCACCTTGCTCACTGCTGAATGACTGTTTTTGAGAACACATTTCCATAGGACTGAGTCCGGCCCAGAATCCTCTGATGATAAGTGGGGCTGGTCACAGACCCTAGGATATCAGGGCTGATAGGTCCTTAAGAGACCATCGAATTTGAGATCCTAGAGGTGGGACGTGGCAGAGCTGGGACCAGCACCCTGGTTTGACTCCCAGCTCTGCTCATCTGTGGGTCTGCCCAGACCCTTTAACCCTTAGCTTCTTCCCTGTATATTGGGTTGTTGGAAATGTCATGATGTATTTTTTTCGTTGCCAAAATGCGTCATGACTTTTCCGACAAACCAGTAGCTCACCTATAAGAAAGGCCAGGCTGCAGGAAGGGGACAAGGGTTGTCTGTGCACAGATGGGGAGAGCTGCCTGGTCTGGCTGACTGGCAAAGTTCAAGTTCACTAGGAGGTAGGCCAGTTCAGGTTTCACTGTGCAGGGGCTGTAGGAAGAGAAGGGAACAGGGGGAGGGAACTTCCCAGTGGCCTAGAGCCTGTGCCCAACTCCCTGTTCCCCCACACTCCTCTTTCCCACCCTGGACCAAGGGATTTCTTGGGACCACAAGCCCACCTCCTAGGGAAGCATTTATTGTGGCCCACGGAGGGAATGAATTTGGTCACTCATTTCTGCCAGGAGCAGAGTCCAACTCTGGGAGGGAGTGGGGAAGAGGGCACTCTGCCTCCAGATATCTTGGTTTCTTGGCTCAGTTTCAGGTGACCCCTGACCCTTGGTGCTCTGTTGTACTTGAACGGTGTGAAGGCAGGTGAAGGATGGGCTAAGTGCAGCTGAGGGGCTCTCCACCCGGCTCCCCTTATCGCTCGTGGGTGGAGTGCTATGACTCCCGCCCCCCATGCCATGTGGTCTTGTCAGTGAGCGCTTAGTGGGCACCTGTCCATGAAGAGCCCCCTGCCTGGGTGGGGTGGGGTGGGGTGGATGTGAGATCATATAGCTGTACAGTTGGAAAGAACCTGAGACAGCATCTACTAGCTCTCATTTCACAGGTGTGGAAACTGAGTCCCAGAGAGGTGAAATGGCTTGTCCAAGCTACACAGCTACAAAAGTTGCTGAAACTGGATTACACTGTCCTGGCTCCCAGGTTGTAGCACTTTCCCGAATTTTCAAATGGTTTGAATTTTTTTTTTTAAAGATTTTATTGGGGAATTGGGGGAGGGGAACAGCATTGGGGAATCAGGGGAAGGGAAACAGACAAGTTGCTGTCCTTTTGTTCTTCCGTCTAGTTGTGGAGGACGTTGCTTCACTGGCCCAAGTTGGTATTATCATTACGCTCTTCCCGGGTGAGGCAGTCACTCACCTACCACTGGACGGCTCAAATGGTTTGAATTTTCCATTCAACCCTTTTTATCTGTGTAGCCTTGGGCATGTTAATGAATTTCTCAATTTTTATTCTTGTGAAATAGGAATATTAAATAGTACCTACTTTGTAGGGTTGTACAAATGGTATGAATTAGAGAGAGAGGTATGTCAGAAACCCAGCAGATGCCAGACACTTTCCAGAACGTTAGCAGGTGTCGGCCACTGTGATTATTTCCCTTGTGGATGAGAACCACCCAGTTTCATGATGTTGGGATGTTTATCCTACCCTCCATGTCCCTTCACAGCCTCGACACCAGGCAGGTCTGCTGCAGTGACCTCTGCTCACCTGTTGGGGCCAGCACCTGGGGAGGCATTTACATTCTTGGCATTCCTCTTGCTTCTGGGCTGAAAGCGCTGGGGGTGGGGGTGGGGGGCTCCAGGTTGAGAGGGGAAAGGGAGAGAGAAGAAAGGGGTAGCTGGTCGCCCTCTGACCTCTGCTGTTCCTGTTTGGGAATGAGAAAGCCCTCTCCCTGTTTTCTCCACTGAAGAAGCCCAAACAACTGAAGGAGAGGCTGCCAGGAACTACTACATACTTGCTTCAAACACACTATGTGGCTGTGAAGCTGATGGTTTTGACTTCAGTTTTCCTGCCTGCCAAATGGGTCTATTCATTATACCCACCTCATTGGGAGGTTGGAAAATTAAAACACTTGGAAGAGTACCTGGCATGTAATAAACCTCAGTGTTAGCTGCTATTACTAATTACAGATGAGGAAACTGAGGCTCAGGGAGGTCAGTTAACAAGGCCACACGTTGTAATATGTGGTAGAGTTGGCGTGCGAACCTAGGTCAGGCTGATTGCCAAAGCTAGGTCACCCTACAGAATCCTCCAGGTTCAGAGGCCTGTGGCCCCTGAGTTGGAAGAGAGCTCCAGGTTGAAGAGTACTGGTTGTCTTGGCTTGGAGGGCACTTGGTCAAGGTGCCCCAGTGTGACCTTGGGTCAGAGCTGTTCTCAGAAAGGAAGTCTGATGGGGAGGCTCACTGCCTGGAGTCAGATGTATGAGTGTGTTTACTGTCACCATGGGATTGCCAGGTGACCCTTGGGAGGGGTGCTGCATCTAGGCTTATTCTGGCTGGGACTGACTGGCCAAGGTGAGGGTCAGGCCTGTCACTGGATTGGAGAGGGATGGGGAGGGGGAGATCAGAGCGCTCTAGGGACTGCCCGCTGTCCTTTCGCCTCCCCTCCCCAACCTACTCTGGCATTTGTTTCCTTTCAAAAGCTGGGCTGGGGCTCTCAGACAGGGCAACAAAAGCAACTTTCCTCCGAGCCACTGCCACCTGTTGGGTTTTCACACATTGGGGGGGAGTGGGGGGGGGGAGCTGTTGCCCTTTTCCCAGTGTCTGCAGTGTGCCCCCTCAGGCCCCCCAGGGCCTGGGATTCTCTTTGCTGCCCGATGTGACAGGGCTCATGAGCCAAAGGGGGTGCCCCCCCCTCCCCAGCAGCTGGAAGGGAATTGAGTGGGAAGGGGTCGGTGCTGGCAGCCGGGTGAGAGTTTGATGGATTACTCTGCAGGCCGAGAGGTTTCTCCCTAATCCCCCTTTGTGTCCCGGCCTGCAGCCCCCTCACTCTCTCTGACAAGCTGCTGAGCAGAAGGCTTCCAGTCTACGCGAAGAAAAGACAGCACAGCAGGCGAACTCTAAATCCCTGGCCTCTGGGCCCTGGGGGGGAGCTGGAGCCCCGGAGCAAGTGTGGAGAAAAGAGGGGGTGGATCTTCCCTCTGCTTGGCCCTTATTCTTTCTTACAGTTCCTGGAGGTGCAGAGGTTGCCTTCTGAGTGGTGTTCTCAGGTGTCCGTGGGAGCCCTGCAAAGTCGTGGGCCTCAGCTATTTGTGCAGATCCTTGCCTTTTTATAGGGTGGGATCAGGGAAAGCTGACCCTCGCTTATTTGGAAGTATTTGAGCCCAGAAAATCAAAGACTAAATATGGGTTGGAAAGCACAAAGCCATGCACAGTCGAATCCTGTGCCCCCTCTTCCCAGCTGCCCAGGTAGGAGTTCCCATAGCACAGCATTCCTGACAAGGGGATCGGTGATGATGGAGAGCTCGTTGCCTTACAAGAATGCTCATTTGCAGCCCTCCTGGCTGGCCAGCACATCCTGTTTCTGAGGTGCCCTAGGGCCCCTTGGGAGCTGCCATAGGGTGGAGCTCATTTTGGGAGTGCAGTATGCTGGATTTTACTAGGTAAGGACAAGGACATTGGTAGTGTGGGACTGAGGCAGGGGGATGGATGACAGGGAGGCTGGGCTGGTAAACCCCCAGGCCTCCTCCCTGCCTCCAGCCTAGAGAGCCTGGGAGAGCTTTGCTTGGAACCAGATTCTGGGATCCAGTCCTGTGTGGAGGAATGGGGCTCTTTGCTAACTCTCAGTTTTACAGCTTCCACCTGCTATTGCGCCCCACACGCACGCAGTCCTGGCCTGTGGCTAGACCACATTTTAGGGTGTGTATTGGGGCAATTGGCCTGGAGTGACCACACCCCCTCCTACCGTTGAGTCATTACCCCTCTGGCTAGCCTCCCCCCCCATCCCCAGTTTCCTCCTCTGCTGGGAGGGGCTGCCTGGCTGTGAAGGGTAGAGGAACACGTTTCCCCTGGAGCTGTGAGAAAGCGACTGTCTTTGTGAGTGTGGAGGGAGGACTGCAGGGTCGCAGGCTCAGCAGGGTCAGGGTGGGGGCTGCAGCCCTTTGATGTGTCTGGGCGGAGTGTGGGGACGCTGGCCCGCATAAAGAGGCCATAGAATTGCTGCCTGACACTGGCCCGCGGCGGGGCTGCCCCAGCCCAGGCTCCCTCTGGCCTCTGTCTGTCAGCGGAGGGGGCTCTGCTCCCCCCAGCTCCACCTCAGCCGTAAGGGGTGGCAGGAGCCCCTTTGAAAGCCCTCAAAGGCCCCTTTATATGTCCCTCTGACCCTCCCTTCCTGGGTAGGGAGCTACCGGCATGGGCTTGGTCCCCTTGCCTCCCTCCTCCTCCACTCTGTCGTCTGAATTTTGGAAAGTTCAGGCCAAGTTTGTTCCTGTTGCAGTTCCATTTCCCCATGCTCTCTGCTGGGGCCTAACCTGCAGTGGGATGTGATGCAGCCCACCGTCTGCTCTGGGGGTGCCACTTGGAGCACGGGGCACGTAGGTCTCCTGGTTTCTGGAATTGGGCAAATTGAACACAGGTTCGCTGATCCCGCCAGGGCCCTTGGCTCTCTGGGCTGGGGTTCTGCTCCCCCAGGGGTGAGGAAAGTTGGCTTGGGGCGGATCTCCAGGAAGGTTCCCAGAGGTCTTGGTTTCCTCCAGCTTTCTGGCTGTCCGGTGATCCGGGGCCCCAGAGAGGAGGGGAGATGACTGGAACTTGAGAGGGTCTTGTCCTAGAAGGCCACCGTTCCTTTCCAGGAGGTCAGGCCAGACTCCCCCTTTCTGTACCTCCACTTCTCTCCTCTTCCCGGTCCCTCCCCGCCAGGTGAGCTGGGAGGCTGGATCTTCAGGTTGATCTTCTGTTTGCCAGACAGGTGGAGCGCTCCAGGAGCAGGAGGGTCTGAGTCAGAAGCATCTCTGAGACTGGAGAGTAGAGGGGGATTTCGATCTGTTGCCCTGCCTGTGTCCGTGAGGAGGACAGGGGAGCTCCCCAAACAGGGGACCCAACAGTGACCCATCCCTTTCAAGTTTTGGTGAGAAGTGTGCCGGGGCTCCAGGTAGGAGCGGGGATGGGGGAAGGCTGAGGGGAAATGATGTTGAACCACTTCTTGTCCTTTCACCTGTCAGAGGCTGGGAGCCGGGCAGGGCCTGGGCTTCTCTGTTCGTGCCCCAGAGAAGAAGGCCTAGAGGGACAGCTGGTGACAGGAGTGAGTGATGTGGGCGTCCTCTCTTTTCCTCCACCCTGGGGGCCCTGGAGTATGAATGAAGAGGGGAAGACCCAGGCGCTGGGGAAGACGTAAGGAGAAGAAAGGCGGTTTTGGAAGGGAGAGTATTCTTATGGGCTTGGAATGAGTTCTTCAAGCAATTCTGCGCTGAAAAGAGTCAAGTCTGGGGGTGGTGAGTGGCCCCAGAGCACAGCAGAAACCAAAAGGGGAAAGGACGGGCTCAGCAACCTAAGAACGGAGAGTCTAGAGCAGAGCTTGGAGCCAGCCTACTTCCTACCCAACTCCTTTCAATGAATTCCTTACCTGGCCCAGCCCCTGGTTACCTGGTAAGGAGCCCCTAGGAGGCGGAGAGGGGCACTGGGGAGGGGGTGACAGCTAATGGGCTTTTGGGGCTGTAGGAAGATGAGGGGAAGTTCTTCTCTTTACCCCTTTTTGCCTGTCTCCCTTGTGGGCTATGGAGCCAGAGTAAGGGAAGGAGGGAGGCAGGTGAGGGGATTAATAGTTGCTGGAGTTGCGATTTATTTTAGAGAACTGGGGCTTGGGAATGGGGGCAGATTGTGGGTGAGGTTGGGTCTGACCGGCTGTGTTTGCTCAAGGAGGGCCTGGTCTTTAAAATCCCTGCGCAGGTGAGTGTCCAGGGCCTGCCCAGGCTGAAGGCAGGGAGTAGAATGCACTGGAAGACTTTTGACCCAGAGCCCCTCCCTCCAGGCTGGAAAGCAGCATCCCTTGGTGTCTGTACCATCTCCTGCTTTCCTTTTGGGGGCGTTTTGGCAGTGTGCCACTGGGGAGGGGCTCAGCTCAGCTGAACCCATAATCGCCCAGTTAAGACTGATGTCTGGTGTCCCTACCCACCTTTTGGGATGGGTCAATATTTTACACTTCTCCCCATGCCACCCCCATAGGAATCTGTGTGTCTTCCCAAAGTGGATAGCTTGGGCTTAAGTGGAACTGTGGAGAGGAGGCTGTGGGTTGCTTAGCCTTAGTAAAGCCCCAGAAAGTATTTATGGGATGGAAACCTCTTACCCAGGACTGATGGCCATCTGATTTCTCTGTGGCACAGCTCAGAGAGCACCTATAACACGTGTTGCAACACGCAAGGCCCTGCGGGGCTGAGTGTCACTTGAAAAGATAAAAGAGGTTGAAGTGCCAAATTATGAGATACTGAGATTGGAAGAGGGAATGAATGAGGGCTGAGGCGGAGTCCAGGTGGGGGAGGGGACTGGAGCTGGGCCCTCCTCCACTGCGGACTTTGCACAGAAGTAGTGCCCTTCAACAGCATGTATAGAATTGAGACAAGGGAAGGCACGCGCTTCTAGGAGCCTGAAGCTCTGTGCACCACCCCTCCTTTGGAATGGGTGACAGGTTAGGGGATTCTTGCCTTTCCTCAGCAAGACCCCCTCTCCATATCTCCTCTTCATGACTGACTTGATCTTCCCTTGTAGTCACTTCTAAACAGGGCAGGCTGCAGTGGGTGCTGTTTTCAGAGAGCAAGTCCTGGAGCAAGCGTCCCTGGGGGTGTGGGGCACAGGGTGGGTGCTCGCCCAGTGGGATCTCTATGCCCCAGAGGCAGGCCTAGCAGGAAGGGCTGTGGGGACTTCCCTGCTGAGAATTGAGCTGTTTGAGGAGCAGAGAAAGGCTGCCGGGAATTGGTGGGGCTTCCTGCCAGCCCTAGCGTCACAGCATCATGGCAGTTGGTGCAGTTTCACGCTTTCACGCCCGTGAGGCCGGGACCTGGGAACAGCCTGGCCCGATTGTGGCCCCACTGTCCCATGACAGTTGGGCAGCACACGTGGGAATGTTTCTTCTCTATGAGTGTTGAGCACGGTGAGAAACTAAGGGAGAGGTTTTCAGGCCCAGGTTCTTCCAGGGGAGCGCTTTTTCAGTGGTGTCCATGACAGGTTCAAACCCGACCCGACAAACCACAGCCTCTCCTCCCTTCCCCCTTGTCCTCGTCCTTGGGGGTGGGAGTTATGGTGCAGCATGGCTCATGGCCAGGCAGTGCAGAATAGGAAGTGCTGCTCTTAACAAAGGGGAATTGAACAGCCCAGCTCTGGGAAATGGAGAGCGCAAAGCAAACAAACCTGGCCTGACAGAGGGTCTCCGGGGGCACCTTGATAACAGGGCCCAGGGATCTGGGAATTCATTTGGTTTGATTTGTTTTGATTTTTTCCATACTATCAGGCAAGGGCAATTGCAAAGATCTTCCAAGATACAGAATAACCGACATCTGTTTGGCTCTGGAATGTGCTGAGGTTTAAAAATCATATTTACCTTATTAATTATGTCAGCCTTAGGCTAATATTAACATGCATTTCCTGATTGGGCAGTATGGGGGTGGCACCTAGGTGGCAGGTCCACGCCATCAGCCCAGGAGGGAACAGGATTCAGAGAATTCAGAGCAAATCCTGGAGATCTGGTTCCCAGCTCTTAACTAACACCTCAGTGTTTGATTGTCCTTGTCTTTTTTAGGATCTGAGTGATATGTCCCCACCCAGGCACCCCACGGCAACAGGCATTTAACATGGGCTGAGAAGCTGGACTTGCACAGAGGGCTGGCAGAAATGGGCCCCTGGCTGAGTCCTAGTCAGCCGGTGGCAGCAAGGAGAGGCCTGGGCGTCTGGAGACGGGCTAGGACGGAGCAGTTCTGGAGTGAGTGACTAGGCCGGAGCCCTACCTGCCTGGCCCACCATGGTCCAGAGGCTGTGGGTGAGCCCCCTGCTACGGCATCGGACAGCCCAGCTCCTGCTGGTCAACCTGCTGACTTTCGGCCTGGAGGTGTGCCTGGCTGCTGGCATCACCTACGTGCCACCCCTGCTGCTGGAAGTGGGGGTAGAGGAGAAGTTCATGACCATGGTGCTGGGTGAGTCACCACATCCGCCTGCCCTCCTGTTCCAGATGCATGCTGCCCGGAAGTAGGGCAACAGTGTCTCTGCCCAAAGAGCTGCTCAGCGGGAGAGGTGGCTATCTACTGGGTTGATGTGGCTGGGGACAGGAGTGACCCCGGGCTGAGGAGGGCTCAAGAGGAAGAAAAGAGTCCAGGGACATGACCTGGTCACCCCGCTATACCACTGGCCCCTGCACAATGATTGGCTCATATGCAACACTGGAGAAATGGCCCTTCCCCTTTGTCTAGCCCTTTATAATTTATATCAATTATCTCATTTAATGCTTGCAACAAGCCTCTGAAGTTATCGGGTCCACAGAGAAGATACTGGGGGTCTATAAGAGGTTAGGTGACTTAGCCAGGTTATACAGCTAGCTACTGATAAGTAGGACCAGGGTCTCCCAGCCAGGGCTCTTTCTTAACCCGTGGGTCAGAGACTGAGCACCTGCAGATGAATTCTGCTAAAGCCACAGAAAGCAAGTGGTCCCCATCGTGTGACTCCCTGGAAGAAAGGGCTCTGTCAGAGTTATAGGCTCCGGAGTCAGACTGCCTGTTAAAGCCCTGCCTCCCACCCTCCATAGCTCTATGCCTGACACAAGTATCACTTATCAGTTGTTCCATGCCTTGGTTTCCCCATCTTCAAATGGGGCTTTAGTGATCCTTACCGTGAGGAGTAAATTAGAGTCCCTGTGAAGTACTCAGCACAGTACCCAGTACAAGGTTGGCCCTCCCTGTGATAGTATCATGGTCTTTTCCACCCTTCCCCTGATCTTTAAGGGTTCCAGCCTCTGACTCGTACTACTTGTCCTTCTTGCAGGCATCGGTCCAGTGCTGGGCCTGGTCTCGGTCCCACTACTCGGCTCAGCCAGTGACCACTGGCGTGGACGCTATGGTCGTCGGAGGCCCTTCATCTGGGCACTGTCCCTGGGCGTCCTGCTGAGTCTCTTTCTCATCCCGAGGGCTGGCTGGCTGGCGGGCCTGCTGTGCCCGGACACCAGGCCCCTGGAGTTGGCACTGCTGATCCTGGGTGTGGGGCTGCTGGACTTCTGTGGCCAGGTGTGCTTCACTCCACTGGAGGCCCTGCTCTCTGACCTCTTCCGGGACCCGGACCACTGTCGCCAGGCCTTCTCTGTCTACGCCTTCATGATCAGTCTCGGGGGCTGCCTGGGCTACCTCCTGCCTGCCATTGACTGGGACACCAGTGCCCTGGCCCCGTACCTAGGCACCCAGGAGGAGTGCCTCTTTGGCCTGCTCACTCTCATCTTCCTCACTTGCGTGGCAGCCACACTGTTTGTGACTGAGGAGGTAGCACTGGGCCCAGCTGAGCCAGCAGAAGGGCTGTCGATCCCCTCCAGACCGCCCCACTGCTGCCCATGCCGCGCCCGCCTGGCTTTCCGGAACCTGGGCACCCTGGTTCCCCGGCTGCACCAGCTCTGCTGCCGTGTGCCGCGCACCCTGCGCCGACTCTTTGTGGCTGAGCTGTGTAGCTGGATGGCGTTCATGACCTTCACGCTGTTTTACACGGACTTCGTGGGCGAGGGGCTGTACCAGGGTGTGCCCAGGGCTGAGCCAGGCACCGAGGCCCGGAGACACTACGATGAAGGTGAGGCTCGGTGGCTGGGGAGCTGCTGTGGGAGCTGCTCTTCAGGGGAGGCTCAGGCATAGGGAGGTGCCCACCGCCCGTGCCTGGGTTGGTAGCTGTGCATCTCTGTACCGCCATTCCCCCAGCAGGAAAACGGGCCCAAGCGGCATGTGCGGCTCATCAGGGCACACAGCAGCGTGGCCTGCAGTCTCAATAGAGCCGGGGCTGCCCTGAGTTTGCTCAGGGTCCTTGCTCCTCTTGACGGAAGAAAAGGCTGAGCTGATTTGAGGTCCAAAGGGAGTGGGGGAGTCAAGGCTGGGTCTCAGGTCTTCCTGGCCCTAACGTCAGTGTGCCCTCTGCTCCCCCTACTGGCGGCCCAAATCCTCTCCCAGCACCTTGCGCTCAGGCATCCTGGAACTCTGTCTTGGAGCCTCTGGCAGAACTGTCCTATGTTCCCTCTCACCCTCCTAGCTAGCTGGGCACTAGCTGAGGCTCCCAGTCAACCCTCAGAACATCTCTCTCTGCCCTTAGCCAGCAGCTTTGGCCACATTCCCTGAGGCCAGTGGAAGAACCGAGACTCCTGTTGTTCTACAGGAGGGTGCTGGGGAGCAGGGCTGGTCTACAGCATATCTTGGGCAGCAGGTGCCCCTGGGCCCTAATTCTAAGCCCCCCCAGATTGTATTGGGCCTCTCCCCCATCCCTGTCTGACCGCCTCTTCCCTGCCTCCCTGTCCAGGGGTCCGGATGGGCAGCCTGGGGCTGTTCCTGCAGTGTGCCATCTCCCTGCTCTTCTCTCTGGTCATGGACCGGCTGGTGCAGCGGTTCGGCACCCGGGCGGTATATCTGGCCAGCGTGGTGGCTTTTCCTGTGGCTGCTGGTGCCACATGCCTGTCCCGCAGCGTAGCCGTGGTGACCGCCTCAGCAGCCCTCACTGGGTTCACCTTCTCTGCCCTGCAGATCCTGCCCTACACGCTAGCTTCCCTCTACCACCATGAGAAGCAGGTACTCACTGGATGCTGGAGGTGTGGGGTGCGGGGAGTGGTGGTGGGGGGGGAGCAGTTGGAGAAGGCATTCTTTGATCAGAGAGGAAGCCCACGTAGCCCCAGGGCCAGAGAGTGGGCTGCGGAAGGAGGGTGTAGATTAGATCCTGGGAATGACTTCCTGGTGTCAGGACTATAAAGCACTTGTGTGGAAGATTGCAGGAAATGTGAAATCCTTCTCTGGGAACCCTGAAGAATCAGGCTAGCAGAAGCCCTCAGTCTGGGCTGGGTTGTTCTGTAGAGAGGCAGGGGGCTGGATCAGATGACCTCTGGGGTCTAGCTTCAGCAGACGGTGAGCGGTGAGCGGAGCTGGTCTGGTGTTGGCAACCTCTCCTTCTTCAGGGAGAGGCTGGGAGGGGCCTTGTGACTGATCAGTGCCTGCTTTGGTCTTCCAGATGGGGAAGCCTCCTTACTGCCCTCTCTCCTGGTTTATCTTCCTTTTCTGTCGAATTCTCTCTTTTCTTTTCCTGCCGCACTCCTTTGCCTCCGTCCCCTTCTCCCGCCCCCACGGCAGATCTCTGTCTGACACCTGATACCACTCACCTGGGCACTGTGTAAGTCAGGGGGCCTCACCCTACCCAGGCCCTCCAGGGGCCCCCTTCCGGCTGTGTGGTCACCGTTGTCCCCTCCACTGGCCTCCCTGAGCTACAGCCCTGGGTATAGAGCTCTGTCCAGACAGGCAAGAAGTTGGGTTGTCCGAGGGAGGAGATGGAGGCCTGCGCTCAGAGCTTCCAGACTGCAGGGAAGACATATGCCTCTGCCCTTGTAGGGCATGAGTCGCGTAGCAGAGAAACACGGAGCTGGGAGGCTGGTTAACCGAATAGTAACTGCAGGGGTGGAGGGAGGGGCCAGGGTCTTGGTTGGGGAGCCTGGTCCTGCCATGCCTGTTACCACACTGCTAACCTTCATCAGCCTCCACTCTTCTGCTGTGCTGCCTGCCTGGGAGCTTGGGGGGCTGCTGTCCGGAGGCCAGGCTTGGGCACGTACACTCGTGCCAGGGAGCATGCGGGGGCTGGTCCTCCCCTCTACCTGAGGAGCACGTCTCTCTCTAGGGACCTCTCCAGGCCCCAGCCTTACTGGTCTTCCCCAGGGTGGCAGACATGGAGGAAGGGTCCTGAGAGGCCCACTCCAGCAGCTGCTGATGGCACGCGTGGCACTGCACACCACCTGCGCCTGCCTTTACCCGTTTCCATGAGCCGTGAGCTCCCCTGGGGTCAGGTTTGAGTTCAGCCATGGCTCCCAGCTCTACCCTAGCCAACTGTGGAACTCTTCTGTGTTAGGCACTAGTGGGCATGGGGACAGTCTGATAAGTTGTAGCTTTCTCCTTAAATAGGAGGCTCAGGCAGGTGGGGGCAGGGCAGGGCCAGGTGAGTGATCGAAGGCAGAGAGCGAATAGATAGGGCGAAGGGCCACATTAGCACAGTTGGCACAGCTGAGGTGTGGAGTCAGGAGGAAGCTGATACCTCCTGCTCCTCTGTTCCTCGAGGCCAGGTCTGCTGGACCCATCCTTGCCTCAAGGCGGGGGCCACAGACCTCACAGCAGGGCAGCCACTCCAGCCAGGGCCTGAGCCCCAGGGGGAGCAGAGCTTCTTCTGAGGAGGGTGATGAGGACTTCCCAATGGCCAAGTGGTGGGGTCCAGGAAGGGGGAGAGTTAGGAGAGCCAGTGTAGGGGTTTGGGCCATCAGGGGCTCCAGCCTTGGATTTTGCTCCTCTGTTCTTACATGTCTTGCCTTTGTCTTCATTCTGCTCGTCTTTCTCTTTACCCTGGGGTTCTGTTCTCTTCCCAGCCTGCAGTACTGCATTTGTCGGCCACCCACCTGTTCTAGGAGAGGCTAGAGGAGTCTTAGACTTCTGGTTTGATTTGTCACCCCTGCCTCCCCCCACCCCCCAGCCCAGGAGGGTCCTGGCTAGATGCAGACCAAGCAGGTTCTGCTCAGTTTTCTGACCCGCTGCCTGATTTTCATTAAGGCCCATTTCCTGGTTTCTTCTAGCCCCTGGGATAAAAGGCCAGGGTCTCTTCTCATAGCTAGCGGATCCCATGCCTGGGTACACACCGGTCCTTGTCCCTTCTTCTTTCCTCTGTTTTCCCCCTCCCTAGGTGTTCCTGCCCAAATACCAAGGAGATGCTGGCGGTGGTACCAGTGAGGACAGCCTGGTGACCAGCTTCTCACCGGGGCCCAAGGCTGGCCCCCCCTTCCCCAACGGACACGTGGGTGCTGGAGGCAGCGGCCTCCTCCCATCTCCACCCACACTCTGTGGGGCCTCTGCTTGCGATCTCTCCATGCGTGTGGTCGTGGGCGAGCCACCGGAGGCCACCAGGATTATTCCAGGCAGGGGCATCTGCCTGGACCTCGCCATCCTGGACAGTGCCTTCCTGCTGTCCCAGGTGGCCCCATCACTGTTTATGGGCTCTATCGTCCAACTCAGCCAGTCTGTGACTGCCTATATGGTATCAGCTGCAGGCCTGGGTCTGGTTGCCATTTACTTTGCTACGCGGGTAGTATTTGACAAGAGTGACTTGGCCAAATACTCAGTGTAGAGTACTTCCTACCCTCTGAGGGAGGGCCTGCCTCACTGGGATCCAGGTCCCCCTAGTCCATGCTCCAGTTAGCCCCTTAGGGCTACAGGGCTGGCCTCCCAGTGTCTGTTGCTGCCAAAGTGGTGAGGCTCTCTTCTGCCACCCTGTGGCGTTGAGGTGCATAGCTGCACAGACAGGGCACCAGAGCTTCCCTCTCACCTCTGCCCAGTCTTTAGGGCTGGTAGCTCTCCAAATGGGCTTCAGTCTGGACTTCTATAGGGAGAGAAGGGCGGAGCATTTGATTAGCACCCTGCACTGGAATGCAGGACCTTTAGGGGGTTACCCAGGCTAAGGGTTAACAGTGTCCTGGTCAAAACATACCTAAAGAATGGATTTGGGGAGCTGAGTAAACTCAGCCACCAGGTCTCCCATCTCCAAGCCCCCATATCCTGTAGGTTCCCCCAGTGTTGCTCTTGCGTGGGAGTTTCTAGTGTGAAACTCTCCTCCACAGGATTTGAGAGGATGAAAGTTACTTGGGGGGCCGAGTCTTGAGGGGAGAAGGGATGCTGCCTGGCCCCGCAGTACTGCCTTCCCGCCGAGTCCCCCAGCCCTATGTTTTATCATGGCTTGTTGGCCCCTGCGTCACCATCCTAGGGACACAGGCCTTTAAATATTTAACTTATTTATTTAACTAAGTAGAGGGGTGGTGACATCCCCAACAACTGGGTCCCCTGAGATGGCTGGCTATGGGGCTAAGTGTTGCCAGAATCTCCTCCTCCTGGAGTGACTGGTCTGGCCCCAAAACTGCCTAACCCGGGAGCTTGGAAGCTCTGCTCACCCGAGCTGATAGCCCAGTTCCTCTTACCCAAGGCTACGGGAAGGCGGAGGGTGGGCTCCAGGTCCCCGCCACCGCCCTAGCCTTCCTCCTCTCGGCCTCGCCTGCCCTGCCCCACTCTGTGCTCCCTCAAGGGCTGGGCTGATGAAGGAGCTGCCCACCCCCTACGGGCTCCACAGCCCTCTCTTTGGGGCTGTTCTCGAACCAGAAGCACCCAGTGTGGCTCCTCGAACCTTTATCTGTCTCAGCCCCCAGGGCATATCTGTGCTTGGTGACTCTTGCACAAAATCTCAGGAGCACCCCCTGCGTGGGCTTAGGAGGTCTGATCTCTGGGGGGAGGTTTAAGTGCCGTTTGCAATAATGTCATGTCTTATTTATTTAGTGGAATAAATATTTTATACTGTATATGAGCAATCAGAGTATAATGTTTATGGTGATAAAATTAAAGGCTTCTTATATGTTTAACTGGCCTGTGTTTATCTTTCTGCCGGGGAAGGACCAGGTCTCTCAAAAATTATCCTCCACTTCTCATCGGAGCATTTTTTATTTGTTTTTGGCAGCATCAGTTCCCAGCACTACCAGTAGATGGAGCCATACACCAGCACTCCGTTGTCCGTGGGTGATTGGGTGCCGGCTGTGCTACCCCCTGGATTAGAGAGTTAGTTTGGGAATGTGGGAAGCGAGAATATGGGAAAGGTACGGAGTGCAAGGGAGTGGTGGTCTTTTCCTTCTCAAAGGGCTTACAGTGTGTCCAAAGAGACAGAACAAGCACCCACTCTCATTTATAGGAACGCACGCCACCTAGCATGTGCGGGGCAGGATTTTGACCCTACTATACATACCTTGGTTCCCACCCTTTCCCATCTCCTTCACAGCTTCCTGCCAGGCTCAGGTCAAGTTCAGAGCCTTCCCTGCCTTGTCACCTCCCTCACCCCTCTAAACTTGACAGGCTTTCCTTCCCTTCAATTCAAGTGGTTAGCAGCAAGAACTAGATTGTTTTTCAAATGATCTATATTTTATTTAACTTTTTATTATGGAAAATTTCAAACATACTTAAATAATGAGCCTCATGTAATGAACCCAACTTCAACAATTATTAATGTTCTGCCATTTTTGTTTCATCCCCTGGGCCCCCCCCCTTTTTTCTGAGTTATTTTTAAAGCATATGGTGGACATAATTCATTCAACTTGTAAATACTTTAGTATATAGCTTTAAGAAAGAGGACTTTTTTTTTCTTTAATTTTATTGGGGAACAGCCATAGTCATTGGTTACAGACAGCTTTCATGCTACAATGCCATAGTTAACCTTTTAGGAAGGGTGGAGCTCACAGTGGCCCATAGGATCTAACCAGCAACTGCGGTGTTATCAGCACCACACTCTAACCAACTGAGCTAACCAGTCACCCCCAAGAAATAGGACTTTTGAACAATTCAATCACAATACCGTGAACATATCCAACCAACAGTAATTATATTATAGTTGATTAACCAGTCCATATAAAACTTTTCCCAATTGCCTCGAAAATGTCTTTTACAGTTGGTTTGTTCAAATTAAGATCCAACTAAAGTAACTAAGATAAATTGCATTTAGTTGTATGTCTCTTAAGGTTTCACTTAATCTCTAACTGTTCCTCTCTTTTTTTAATGCCATTCATTTGTGAAGAAACAGTCATTTTTTTCTACAGAATTGCCCACTTTCTGTATTTGGCTGATTGGGGAATTGGGGAAGGGGAACAGACAAGTTGCTGTCCTTTTGTTCTTCAGTCTAGTTGTGGAGGACGTTGCTTCATTGGCCCAAGTTGGCACCATCATTGCGCTCTTCCCGGCTGAGGCAGATGGGTCACTGGCCACTGGACAGCCTCTCGCAGCGGCTCTTGGCAGCTCACGCCAGCTGCCAGCCACTCATACTGGCTGCCGGCCACTTAGGGTAGCTTATGGCAGCCCACTGCAGCCCAGCTCCAGGTGGAGCTGTTGTTCACCATCTTAGCAGCAGAGGGCGAAGTGTCACTGGCCCATGTGGGATCCAAACCAGGGCCCTCCTGCTCAGAGCTGGCATCCCAAGCCAACTCTTAACCAACGTGCCACTCGGCCAGCCCTCTTGTATATTTCTTGCCACAGAACCTGGAATGAGCTATTTCCTCTAAGGGTCTCTGGTTGCTTTTTTTTTTTTTTTTTGGAAAAGGTATTTAGAGACCATAATGTCTGCATCAGGAGTGCTTTTTACTGGATTGGTCATTGGTTTTAGACCTTTTAATGGACAAAGTTAGGGGTAAAAATTTTTTTTTTTAATTGGGGAATTGGGGGGATGGGAACAGTGCTGGGGAATTGGGGAAAGGGGAACAGACAAGTTGCTGTCCTTTTGTTCTTCAATCTA
>NW_017731484.1:2926560-2975233 GCF_001890085.2 Hipposideros armiger | reverse complement strand
TGTGAGAGAGAGAGAGAGAGAGAGAGAGAGAGAGAGAGAGAGAGAGAGAGATGAGAAGAAGCAAAAAGGACCACCAGTCAGCCATCAGCCTGTCTGTGGCACCAGAACATAGAACCTGGTCCACCAGTGTGCCCGTTCTTTCTCCCTTGGACCAGTAGTCTCCTCATCACTGTGCCAGCTGTTTAGAGTACACAAAAGGAGACTGTAAATCCTGAGGGAACAGGAGGCTTGGGGTCAGAAGGCTTTCTAACACAAGTTTTCAATATTTGGGACCAGCTGAAACAGCTCACAGGCAATTGAGACTTTGTGTTGGTATTTCCTCAAGTTTTGAAGTATATCCCACACAGAAATCAATTTACTAACAAGTACAGAGCGGGGAGGAGAGAAGCAGGAAGAAAGGGACTCTGGAAAGGAGGAAAAAACTGCAAGTAGCCTCAAAGACCTCACAAACTAATCTTGACTGAGTCCTTTCTACATGGGGTCTCAGACAAGTGCAGTCTGGCCCTTAAGGAGCAAGTAAGTACATATGGATCAAATGTGCACAGATATACTAGGCAGCTGAAAGTGGAAAGTGCAGAACATGGACCAAAGATACTAAGAGAGTTTAGAGGAGGGAAAATATGATCGTGGTGGAGAAAGAAAGGGTCAGGCTGTTCCACAGCCCTCTTCACTGCCATCGGGCTGGGTCCTGCCCATCTCCCAGAGCGGGATGGAGCTCTGGGTCCTGGCCTGTGGTTTGAGCCCAGGAATTGGAGACAGGGGGGCTGGGGTGGGGTTAGGTGGGCGGTGCCCCATCCATGCACATTCATGAATCTTCCTTTCTGGCCCGGAGTGCCCCTCCTGCAGAGCCGTTACAGTGGGATGGGGGAGCAGCAAGGGTAGGGGTGGGGAACAGCCAGTCCCTCAGGCAGCTTGGATCTCAGGTTACTTCTTGTGCTGCTGGAAAAAAGTCCTTGGTTTCCAGAGTCAGATTTGATTACAGCAGCCTGGCAGTTTTGTCCCTGTTGGCTGGAGGGCTGTTTAGAGCTGGGACTTTCTGACACCCAACACTGTCACTAGATCTCCACACACATTAGGAGGCAGCTTGCCACTTGACCCCAGTCTGCCCCTTGCTAGCATTTGACCTTCAACAAGTCATTCTACTGCGTATACGGTGAGGGGGTTAGTTCAACACAGACAACTCCAGAATTTCATGTCTCCACGATTCTGTGCGGCTCCCCCCCCCAATAAACTGTTCAGCACTGTATAGTCCCCATGAACACTCTCTCCTTCCCTCCTTTTCATCAGATGATATTTATGTACCTTCCTATATGCTGGACCCTGTGTTAGCCCTGGGCTATGTCAATGAAAGACACAATCACCGCAGCCCAGATGAGGCTGTGAGGAGGCTGTCTGGGAGAAGCCCCTGCCTGTTTAGGGGACACAGGTTCTAGAGAGGAAGTGGACTCTAGGGAGAACAAGGTGTGGGTTGGCCAGAGAGCAGCAGGCTGGAGGATGGCCATCCAGACCCAGAGAGCACCCCACAGGCTGGCCTCTTCTCAGTGACTTTATTACAGTGACACGGGAATAGCGTAGAGGCAAGGAGACACTTACCCTTCTTTCAGCAGTGACAAAACTAAGGCAGGCTAGGATGTTGTGACTTGTCCAAGGGCACACTGGCGCAGGGCTATTTTTGTTCTACCATCACCGATGTTAAAAGGTAGAGAGGTGAGGGGCATCTAAGAAGTCTCTGCATTATCGCCGCAGCTTTTCTGTAAATCTAATATTATTCCAAAATAAAAGGGTTATTTTTTTTAAATGTGGAGAACTTTTGACCTGCATCATCACTGTCTGATATGCACCAACCAATCAATTAATCCGCCATTACTGTTCACTGGATACCTGATAGGAAAAGCAACTAAGGGGTATGAACATGTATAAAACGCCGTGCTTGCTCTTTGAGCGCTCAGATTTCCCCATGGGAAAAAGAAGACATGTTCAAGTGCAACATTATTTCTGACAGTACAAGGCAGTGTGGCAAGGGCCAACAATACGTAAAAGCACAAAGGAGGAGGGGAGAAGCCACTACTAGGAGGATGTTTTTTAAATAGGGATGAAGACTATTTCCTTCTACAAAACAAGTTAACAGTGTTTTTAACTTAATGAACACTTGAAATACATGAGCACTTTCATCAATCGGACATACATTCTCTCAGTCTTCATGCATTAGTCATAAGGAAACCCACTAAGCCTTATTGATTCTACATCCTAAATATCCCTCACATTGATCGCCTCATTGCTAACCTCACTGACACTGTCCTGTCACCTCTCTCCTGGACTAATCCATTAACCTTATCGATCTCCCTTTCTTTAGTCTCGAGCCAGCCCAACTGCCAACTGCCGGCCGTTAGGTCCCTGGCTGCACTGCTGCCTGAGTTACAATATCTTCCCCAAGGCACTGAGCTGACAGCGCCAGGCTTGGGCGGCCTAGGCAACTCGGGAGCCTCACCTGCATACAGCAAGCGAGCTCCTTCACAGGTTGCTCCGTCCACCTCTTTACCCTCTTTGCCCTCCACCCTCCTGTTTCCTGAGGTCCCCAAATCCTGCTTCAGCCCCAGTGAGCTTCTTCTCACTGTTCAACCAAACTTGGCTCTGTTGAGCCTCAGTGCCTTTGCACGTGATGTGGTCTTTTCACGGCAAGCCCTCTGCCTCTTCTCTACCTACTGAGATTGTATTATTCTTCAACTTTCAGCTTAACCACCACCTTCTCTGGTTCCCCAAAGTTAATCACATCCTCCTCAGTCTTCCCATAGCATACTGCTACTGTGGACCTTGTGTACACTGGGCAAAAATTCATTTGACTTATTCATCTACTAATTCTTTCCACAAACATTTATTAAGCAACCACCACGTGCCAGGGCTGTGACAGGGTGAAAAATAGGAACTGTCTCTACCCTCTTGGAGATCCCCAACCAGTGAGGGGTTCAGAGATACACAGAAGCAATTACAGAACATGTGACAGTGCTATAATGAGGGGCCTGGGGCTAGGCGGGTGCATAGACGGGCCCTAGCCCAGTCTGGGATGAGGCCTGAAGGGGGGGGGGGCGGATCAGAGAGGGCTTCCTAGGAGAAGTGATACTAAAATGAGACATGAAGCCCCAGCAGGAATTCAGTGTGCTCACCCACCAAGTTCTTCAAAGGCGGGGGCTGCATCTTATTCATTGTTGTCTTGCTCCAAAATCTAGATCTGTATCGACACATAATAGGTACTCAAAAATTTGCTTGCTTGATTAAATGAGTTATTGAGCAAACAAAAAATAAGAATGGACAAATGAAAACCTTCTGACTTTTGAGCAAGTGGACAGCCTCGGTTTAGCACTCCTACTTCTAACATCAGGTGGCTGTGCTGAGGTGAAGGCTGGGTTTTGCCTTGGCAGGTCACATGGTTTATTCTAGTACCTTTTTTTGACCTTTAAATTCGGTTTAGTAATACTGTGTGAGTGATGAGTGGTTTCACATATTTTGAATGAGTTTGTGGTTTTTGTTTCATACGCTATAGAAAGAAGTATTTCATTTAATTTATTAATGTCTCTTATGGTTAATATTTTTTTAAAATGCTTTTAAAATTTTGTTAATGTAAAAAAGAAAAAAAATTAAATTTGTGAAGTGAGAGTGGAAAGAAACGGGGTGACTGGCGGGAGGTAAGGTAAAGAGGTGGAGTCAGATACCAAAGATGTCCCTGCCTTTATGTCCAGGAGTTCAAAGAACTTTCCCATATGATGTCTCTCTTGTGCACAACCAGGGCCATACCAGTGTGATGGTTAATTTTATGTGTCTACTTGACTGGGCCACAGGTGAGCAGATATTTGGTCAAACATTATTCTGGCTGTGTCTGTGAGGGTGTTATTTGATGAGATTAACATTTAAATCAGCAGACTGAGTAAAGCAAAGGTAGGTGGGCCTCATCCAATCAGTTGAAGGGCAGAAGAGAACAAAAAAACCCGACCTTCCTCTAAGACAGAATTCCACCTTCTTGACTGCCTTCAAATAGAGACATCAACTTTTTCCTGCCTTCAGACTCGAACTGGAACATTGTCTCTTCCTGGGCCTCAAGCCTGCTGGCCTTCAGACTGGAGCTATACCCCGGCTCTCAGGCCCTCGAACTTGAACTAGAACTATACCCCTGGCTCTCCTGGGTCTCCAGCTTGATGACCGACTCTGCAGATCTTGGGACTTGCCGGCTCCATAATTGTGTGAGCCAATTCCTTATAATAAATTGTGCTCTCTGTACAGAGAAACCAATAGGAAACCATCCTATTTATTCTGTTTCTCTGGAGAACCAAGACTTACTACTTTTACTAACACCAGGTAAATCATTGACTCATAGATGCCAAAGCTGGAGACCAAACACTGCCCCTCAGTTTACAGATGATGAAACTAAAGCCCAAGAAGGAAGTCTTCCCACGGACAGTCCACCAACCATGTTGACTTCTTAGTTTATGTTTGGAATCTCCTTAACTGGAGACCATAATTAGAAATAAGACTTAAAATGCAACTATCTCTGGGAAAATAATGTACTCACATGAATTCATAAGAGCATATAAATGATTCAACAAAATGATTTTTTGTTTATTTGATTTTTTTTTAAAGATTTTATTGGGGAATTGGGGGAGGGAACAGCGTAGGGGAATCGGGGAAAGGGAACAGACAAGGTGCTGTCCTTCTGTTCTTCAATCTAGTTGTGGAGGACATCGCTTCACTGGCCCATGTTGGTATTATCATTGCTCTCTTCCCAGGTGAAGCAGTCGTTCGCCAGCCATTAGATGGCCACTCACGGTGGCTCACGGCAGCTCACAGCAGCCCACAGCAGCCTACACTCCGGCGACTCACAGTAGCCCAGCTCCAGGTCGAGCTGTTGTTCACCATCTTAGCTGTAGAGGGCGCAGCGTCATTGGCCCTCATGTGGAATCCAAACCAGAGCCCTGCTGTTCAGAGCTGGCGTCCCAAGCCAACTCTTAACCAATGCGCCACTCAACCTGCCCAATAAAATGTTTTTTGAAGAGCAGTTTTTGATGGGGGAAGGCAAGGGTACAGGATGAAAAGACAGGCATAATTCCTACCCTCTCAGAGGTCCTTGCTCAATGAGACTTTCAGAAATGTGCAGAAACAAACTACACACAGTTGGCATAGTTTGATTCTTTTTCTTTTTTTTTAAGATTTTATTGGGGATCTGGGGGAGGGGAACAGCCAAGTTGCTGTCCTTCAATCTTAGTTGTGGAGGGCATGGCAAGCTCAGCTCCAAGTCTAGTCACACCACTCAGCTTAAGGTCCTGTGTTCAATTAGTTGCGGGTGGGCACAGCAACCATCCCATGCGGGAGTCGAACCAGCAGCCTTGTTTTTAAGAGTGTGCGTTCTATCCCCTGAGCCACCCAGGTGGCAGCTCAGCTCAAGGTGTTGAGTTCAGTCTTTAGTTGCGGATGGCTGTAGCACACCATGTTGAACAGGCAGCCTTGTAATTAGGAGCACGTGCTCTCACCAGCTGAGCCATCCTGCCACCTGTTAGCAGCTCAGCGGCAGCTCAGCTCAGGTGCAGCTTGGGCGCAGCTCACGGGCCCATGTGGGAATCAAACCGGCAACACTGTTGTTCAGAGCTCGCACTCTTGAGCAAGCTCTTAACCCACTGAGCCACTCGGCCAGCCATAGTTTGGTTCTTGAAAGTGAAAGGAAGAGGCATTTGGGACAATGGGAGATGGCACAGGAAGGGCAGGGCAGGCCCACGGATCTCACCTTCCCTATGACTCTGTTGAGAGCTAACCCAGACCACTGTCATCTGTGTTATGCTGAGAAGCTGAAACTGCACATCCGGGGGTAGGGGATGAATGACGGGAGCTCGCCCAATCCCTAATTTCAGTGAGCTCCCAGAAAATTTATGAAAATACAGGCTTCTGGCAGTAGCGCTTGCATCATTTTAAACATTTTGTGCAATCCCGTCTGCCTTCTTGGTTACATTGAGATGTACTGTGGGTTGAGTGGGTGGCAGTTTGGAGCAGTGAGGCAAGCAGCAGCCTATTTTCAAACCTTATGTGTAACTTTTTTGCTTTTTGCTTATATGAAGCTTATGATTGAGTTTTTTCTTTGGGTCAATAGCTTGAAAGAAAAAGCTGTGTTCTGCCCAGTCTGGACAATATCATAATTGTCCATCCTATTTAGAGCAAGGGCAATGGGCAAGATGGTGAAGACACTGGAAATTCCATCACATGAGGAAGGGGTGAAGGAAATGGAGCTGTTAAGCTTGGCAAAGAGACTCCTCAGGAGACTGGGGGGACAGTTTTCAGCTACTTAAAGGGCTGCTCTGTGGAGGAAGGAATGGCATTGTTCTGTGTTCTCCAGAGAGCAGGGTCCTGGAGAAAGGTATGGAAACACAGATCTTGATAGTCAAAGGGTAAACGGAGGTGGGGAGTTCTCTTGGAAAATGGGCTGGACGGGCCGGCCGAGTGGCGCGATGGTTAAGAGCTGGCTTGGGATGCCAGAGGGCCCTGGTTCGGATCCCACATATGAGGGCCAGTGCCCTCCACAGCTAAGATGCTGAACAACAGCTCAACCTGGAGCTGGGCTGCCATGAGGCGACGGCGCAGGCTGCAGCCCCTGTGGCAGTGGGTTGCCATGGGCTACCATATGTAGTCAGCAGCCAGCGAGCGGCCAGCAGCCACAGTGAGTGGCCGTCCAGAGGCCGGCGACTGATCTGCCTCGCCCGGGAAGAGCACAATGATGGTGCCAACTTGGGCCAGTGAAGCAACATCCTCCACAACTAGATAGAAGAACAAAACGACAGCAACTTATCTGTTCCCCTTCCCCCAAGTCCCCAGCACTGTTCCCATCCCCCCAATTCCCCAATAAAAAAAATAAAAAAAAAATAAATATTTTAAAAAATGGCTGGACAAGTGCTTGGTGCAGGGTCATGGAGAAAATTCAAGCATTAAGGGATGGAGGGTCTGCATTAGTTTAAAGTACCTTCTAACCTTGAAACTCTCTGATATGAGGCTGTGGACAGTGGTCAGTGGCCATAAATAAAGTGAAGAGGTTGAAGTATGACCATTCATCCAACCAAATGTGTTGTTCTGTGGTGTATAAAGCACTTTATTTGCAAGAGAAACTTAAGATCCCCATCCCAAGGACACAAATGGCTACAAAAGAGAATGTTATATAGGCTATACAGAGGTATAAGCTTTCTCCCTTTTCTGTTAGCACAACTAACAGAGACTTTCTTAAGACAGCTAAGGAGAACATGTCAGCAGACGGGAGACTGTCGGTAAGAAACAGGAAGAGGAGACTAGACGAGGAAGGCATTGGGAGTGATTGGCCCTATGTGCTCAGGGGAAGGTGGTCTCTCGCCTGTAGCCCTGTTATGCAGCTGGCACATCTAGTTATCACATGCTGCGGTCTGAATGTTGGTGTCCCCCCAAAATTCGTATATTGAAGTCTTAACCCCCAAAGGTGATGGTATTAAGAGGTGGGAGGTGCTCATGTCAAGAGGGTGGAACCTTCATGAATGTGATTAGTGCTCTTATATTATAAAAGAGACCCTACAGAGCTGTGAGGACGCAGAGAGAAGCCCCAGCTATGAACCAGGAAGCAGGCTCTCACCAGAACGTACCCCAGCTTGTGCCTTGATCGTGGACTTCCCAGCCTTCAGAACTGTGAGAGATACGTGTCTGTTGTTTACAAGTCTGTGGTATTTTATTATGGCAGTCCAAACAGACTAAGGCATTGTGGAGCATTTGACTTACCCAGCCCACTCCCTTGGCCTAGATACCATGCTCACCAATTAGCATGATGGTTGTGATTTGGCTTTTCATGTTACTTTCTCTCCAGAAAAGGTTTTTGACAGAAGGACAAAACCCCTATCACAGCACTTATCTCAGGGTTATAATTGTTTGTCAGTTTATTACCCTAGACCAGCGGTTCTCAACCTGTGGGTCACGACCCCTTTGGGGGTCGAACAACCCTTTCACAGGGGTCACCTAAGACCATCGGAAAACAAAAAGATATTTACATTATGATTCATAGCAGTAGCAAAATTACAGTTATAGAGTAGCAACAAAAATAATTTTATGGTTGGGGGTCACCACAACATGAGGAACTGTATTAAGGGGTCGCGGCATTAGGAAGGTTGAGAACCGCTGCCCTAGACTAACTTTTCTTGTAGCACTTTCTCTTAGCACAGTGCCTGGTACTTAGCACAAACTTATGAAATATTTGTTAAATGAAGTCTGGATGGAACAATCACATCTAATTGGGCTGAACGTGGGCAGTTGTCAGGAGAAGCAGAAAAGTAACATTTGAGGGCTGGGCCTTCCTGAAAGTGGGAGTTCTTCATTGAATATTTACTAAGTCCCTCGTATGTGCCAGGCCTAGCCTAGAAGATACTGGTGTACAAAGATGACTAACACAGTATTTGTTTTTAAGGAGACATTCCAGGCTGAGGGAGCTACATAAACAAAAGGCTGGGTTCCTGGAAGGGCTTGATGTGTTTGAGGGGCTACAGTGCGTCAGGCTGGAGATTAGGTTGAAGAAGGGCTAAACTGTGAAGGGTCACTAATCAAAACAGGGAACACTAAAGTGTGGGAAAGCCTTTAACCCTTGCCCCTCACAGGCCTGTCAGGCTAGAATTTGGACTTTATCCTGGAAGCAGCAGAGAAATCAATCATCGGACACTTTAAAACAGATGAGTGACATAATCAAATGTGTGTTTCAAAGTATCCTTGTGGTAACGTGGAGGATGGGCTGGGATGCCTGGATTCTGGTAGAGAAGTGAGAAGGCTATTGCAATAGTCCTAGCAAGAAATGGTGAGAGCCGTGGGGACAGATGAGAGATTTTCCAGAGATTAGACGCAATACACCATGGTGACCAATTGTCTGTGGAGGGTGAGGAAGAAGGAATTGCTAGAGATGACTGAGATGTCTGGGTAATGCTTTCAACTGCAATTGGGAAGGAGAATTTTGTTAGGTGTGGCAGGCATAGGTAATGAGTCCAAATGCTATATTCTGGGATGGAAGGGTCGTGAGGACATCCAGGTGCCAAAATCCTGTAGGAAACTGGAAACACGGATCCAGAGCTCAGGGGAGAAGTCAGGGTCAGAGATAAAGGTTAGGGGGTCATTAGCATTTGGGGGTGAACGAAGTCTCGTGGTGAGTGTGTTGAAATACAGTAGTGCAAAGAATCCTGAGGCGACGATAGAGCACATTCCTCAGAGCTGGTGGAATAGAAGCCCCCAAAAAGACAAAAACTGGTCAGAGAGCTAGGAAGAGTCATGGAAGCCAACAGAGGATTGCGTTTCAAGGAAGTTGCCAGGAAGAGACATCTAAGCCTGCTTTGGAGGTCAGGTGATGTTCACTGAAGGAGGTGATGTCTAAACTGGTCTTGAGGATGAGGAGGAGATAGCGAACAGGATAATGCCTGAAAAGAGGACGTCAGATCTGGCCATTTGCACAGCTGTAGCCTCCCTCCACCAGGGAAGAGTCAGAGGTGGGGACAGCAGACATAGTCAGCAGATTGAAGAGTGACTAGAAGGTGACAAAGTATAGGTGGCAAATATGACCATTATGTTTTGAAGTCTGATACTGAAGGTGAGGAAAGAGAGGAAAAGATAGGCTGAGCGTTAAAGGGGGGAGTTTTCTGAGGATGCACGGTGAGACTTGAACACACAGCACACTTCTCCATGTCGGGCATGTCTGTGCCTCTGAGCTTTGCTATGTTATATCATACCCTTTGCCTAAATGATCCAGTAATTTCACAAGCGTTTCCTGAGCAGCTCCTGGGAAGGGACTATGCTGAGAGCTGGGCTGCAACAGCGAATAAGACCGCTTGAAGGCCCGGTCCAAAGGATTGAAGAGACAAATAAGAAACTTCAGGTCAGTGTGGCAAATGCCACAACAGGGTCAGCACTGGGCACAATGGGAGACAGTGGAGGTCACAACCCCAATGTAGGGTTTGGGGGGACTCCCAAGAACAGGTGACATCTGAACTGAGACCTAAAGTCGGAGTCAGTCGGAGCAGAGAAGGCATTCAAGCAGAGTGTGCCCTACAAACTAAACTCCCTTCACGACTTCCTCTAAATCCTAGACCTGTCAGGCCCTGGAGTACCCAGGTGATGCCCTCTGGTGAGAACATGAGGTTCCTCCTGACCCTGCTCCCAGCACCTAGTTTTTACTCTTATTTAACCAACATCCCTTCCTGTACCATAGTGGTTTTTACTCCCTTGTCTACTAGAAACTTCTAAAGAGGAGTCTGATTTTAGCCATCTCTGGATCTCCTAAAGTTATCTAGTGCAGCACTCAACACATGGTTAATGCATAAAAATATTTTGTGCTAAGAAGTCTTCTCAGCCCCAGGACCATCATCATGGTTCATAAATTCAAGGGGGCCACCCGCTGGGTTAAAGCATAGAGGTAAAAAGGGAAAGGAAGAGTTGGCATTGGAAGAAAAATAAGGCTGAGAGAGAGAGAGCTGGGGAGGAGGCCAAGAGGAAGCAAACAAGCAAAGAGAAGGTGTACAACAGAGGGGGAGGGGTGCAATTCCACACAAAATCTCACCAGAACTCTCTGTGCTGCATGGAGCCTTGGCTTTGGTTGCTTTTCCATCATGGGAGGGTCCCAATTCCCCCTCAACTTTCAGACTCTCTCACTAGAATCTGATTTAGAGACATACTCGACCAGTTATATGCCTCACATCTGCATTTTCTGAGACGCAGAGAGAAAGAAGGGAGGAAAAAAAAGGCCTACGGACCCAACAACTTCCTCACTTTACAGGGTGAGCTCAGAATTCAAATTTCCTTCCCTTGAGAGTCTGAGGGAAGGAAGCTGATGGCTGTGTCACACTTCTGAATTGGGTATACAACTCACAACCTAAGTTCTCAAGCGGAGCAAAACTAATTTTGTTTTGCAGCTGGATAAATAAAGGAAGAAAAAAGCTGGCATTACACATTTTTGAATTAGCACCAAGTCTCTCAAACTCCACCTCTCTCGGGAAATGTAGTTCCTTATGCAGTGGGAGGTGGTAATTTCACTCCCTCTCCAATCCCTCCTCACCACATGAAACCCTGTTTAGAGCTGCATTTATCTCTTCGCTTGTCAGCCTGATTTGCCTTCCCTATCATTGCTGGATCCTTAGCTGAATTCTTTATGTCAGTAGGATCAAAAGAGATAATGCAAGAGAACTCTAAAATTGATGGAAGGTGTGGATAGTAAGGATGGTTTCTGAGGGTTACTGGTCCAAGAGGGAAAATTCCTAGAAAAAGGAACCAAACCTTTTGGAATTTATTCTATAGTAAACAGCATAGTATAAACAGCACAGTATATAGTAAACAGAATAGTATTATACATTGGTGGTTCCTAAGTTAATTGTAATTGAAAAAGAAAAAATTTCCAGTCGGTTATAAAAATATACAAAAGAGGAAACAAAACTTCTGGCTTAAAATTCAAAGCAATATGTATCTTATTATACAAGGATGTGCGTGGAGTCGAACCACCCGGAGTCTTATAGTTATACACGAGGTGGGTTTCATGAGCTTTTGTCAATTAAGTTACATTTTTTCCAAAGGGCGGTTAGGAATAAAGTGATCAGTTTCCTCCTCTTTCTCTAGTACATACTCCATATCAATTTCATAAGCCTGGAAAAAGTACATTCATCAAAGACCAATAAAATTATTTTAGGTTAAAAATATTAGTAGAGGAGGAAAGAAGACGACTTAGTGGAGATTCCAAAGATGAAAATTATATGAAATTATTCCTGAGGTGTGTTTGTGACAGGTCCTTCAATGTGTTAAATAGTTGGTATGCCCCGGGCACATAACTGCAGTGACTCATGTCTTGTCATGTCCTCACTGGGAAAACAATGTGTTCTATGAAGATTACAGCTAGGGCTGAAAGATGTTGTCATGAGGTTTCCTCATAGTCTTGAGGCCCTAAGTACCTTGTTAAAGGCCCTTTCATGGGTTTTTCTCTGGATCTTGAATATGTTCTGACTATAAGACTTATTATTGGGGATGAAACTTCTTTGCCCAGAATAATAGCCTTGGTGAAGATATTTCTAAGCATCAATTCATTGGTTGTCTTTGGTGAATTTTAGGGCCTTGCAAGGTGGCGAGGTCACCAAACGCTGCCAAATTCAATAACCTGCATTTTATTTTCAAAGATACCTTTTCCCCTATCTGAGTCAATACCCTCAAAATACAATAATTATGGGGTCATTAACAAGAGCTCAAAAGCAAATTTGATTTCAGATACCTCTCAGTCGCTAAGGCTAAGACTGGGAATCCATCTTATTTGGTGGGAAAATGACCAAACAAGATAACAAAAAAGCACAATCCTTTGGGTTGACCAACATAACCACCATGGAGTTTGCAAAAACAGGACCATCTGTTGTGTGAGAACCATGGAGATTCTGTATTTATAGAATCCTGAGTGGGAAAACCAGACATATGAATAAACTTTTTTTTCCCTAGTTCACTAATCTGAAATCTACTTTTCTTCTAGTTTCTCTGCTGTCAACATGTACGGTGTTTAAACAAAACAAAACAAAACAAAGAGTCAATTTAAAAGCAGACAGGCTTGCTATGACTAATTTGAGAACTCCCAAAGTAGGCTCTTTTCCAAAAATACATTACGGTTGACAATATGTTAGCTCAGTCTTAAAGGGGTTATGATACAACTATGGACTGGAAGGCTGAAGCAGATTATTACCGCCGGTTGGAGCAGAGCAGGGTACTCCACAACCCTTAACTGCTCTTGGTATGGGGCTTTCAAATGAAACCTTTCTATATAAACAAATGTTTTGAATGTGTGTATCTTAAACAGCCTAACTGAATAATACATATTTTGTTCCTCGTGGTTTCTAAAATGGAAGTTGTTGCAAGGAAAAAAATTTATATCAGGGGCCAAGAGTGCAAGGGCGTTTCACATATTGCACGTTCCTTTAAAAACACATATTTCTTACATCCTTTGGTAAAATTATTTTTAAAAAGCTAACATCTTTTGGTAGCATTGCTTTTACAAAAATACCTCTGTTTATTATTTCTTGTATTATGGTGGAGGAGGTTGGAAATCAAAGGAAGTGATGATTCTCTTCCAAAAGCCTGCAAAGGGATGATAGTATCACATTTTACTCAGTGAATTAAATTAATTTTACCTTGAATTCAATTGTGGGTGTGCAGAGAGGAATGACATCACCACTTACTGGGTGTCTACTATATGCCAGGTAATACACTTAAGCACATTATAGCCTTTATCTTATTTAATCTTCTCAGCAACGCTCCTCATTATCATCTTCATTTTAGGAAGGACTGAGGTTCAGAGAGGTTAAGCAACTCACTGCAGGCCACACAGCTAGTAAATGACCAGGAACAACAGGTAACTCAGACACTGGCTTGTTTTTGGTTTCCTGTTAAATAGTATAAGCAATCTATTTCTTGGAGGTTTTGTTCAGCAGTCCATCTTATTAATGACTCTGCATGCCTTTTGCTGCTAAATTATTCAAGGAGTCTCTGGTACCAAGTGTGACCTGGTTCCTTTAAGAATTACATTGAATGAGAACCAATGGGCTAGCAACTCTGACCGGTTACTTATGCGCCTTAACTCCTTTCATTCAACAACTCTAAGAGATTGGGTTCTCGCCGTTTATAGATGATAAACTGTTCGGGGGAGGTTAAGAAAGTTGCTAAGATCGCCGAGTTAGTGAGGGCTAGAGCCCCGACTGGGTTCCAGGTCTGACTCCAACGCCAGAACGAGCTTCCTCCACGACACCAGTGTTTCCATTTGGCTAGAGAGCCACAGGGCTGATTTAATATTTATCAAGTGTTTGTAGTGTCCTGGGATCTGGCACTTGGATGAGAAAGCTGGGGCGGCCCCAACTTCTCCGTCCACGCCGCCGGGGAGAAGGCTGCACGTGTGGCACAGAAGACAGAAAGCCCTCACGCTTCAGCTTAGCAGCAAGAGACCTGGTCGCTTGGGAGGCCCGAGGGCGCGTGCCACTTCTCCCCTGCGACTGGGAGACACCGAGGGTCCCAGGCCACCCGAGGTCCCGACTTTCGTGGCAGCACTGGTGCTGCGGGTTCGGGTCGCGCGCCTCACAAACAGGTAACCGGTTTGTAGTCGGGCGGAGAGTGGCGAGCGCAGGGCTCCAGGGGGCGCCCTCCCAGCAGCGACACCCGTCACCTTTACCCCCCGAACCCAGGCTTGGGGGTAGCGGCGGCTCTCAGCACCCTTCGGGCGGGCAGCTCCGCCCTTCCCGCCCCGGGAAGTGACGCGCAGCGACTACGGCATCCGGGCGGGGCCTCGAGGCAGCTGGGGGGTTCGGGAGGGGCGGCGGCCGCAGGGCGATTGGCGGGCCGGCCGCGGCCAGGAACGCCGGAGCGCGCGCTCGCGGGTAGCGGCCCGACGACCGCGTGCGGGGGCGGGAGGGCGCCAGGAGCCGCGGCGGGGGCGGTGTTGGTGTCGGCGGGAGATGCGGGTGGCTGCGGGCACCCGGTGGGCTGGGCTCGGCCGCCGCCTCCTTCTCCGGCTCCGCCGCGGGGGTCGTCGTGGCTGCCGCGCCGTCCCCGAGGTCCCGGCGTGAGGAGGCGGCGGGTGGAGAGCAGCGTCCAGTTCGAGGCGGAGACCCAGAGGGAGCCCCGCGCGAGACCTCGGTGAGCGGCGCGCCCCTTCGGGGTCTCCTGGCCGCCGCCCCCTCAAGAGGGGAGCGGGGTCTGGGGGCTCGCGGCCCACCAGGAAGCGGCCGTGCGGCGGGGGGCTGCGAGCGCGCTCCCCTGGGACCCGCCCCCGCCGCTGCCCCGCCGGGTCCCGCCCTGTCCCGCGGCCCCAGCCCCGCGGCCCCAGCCCCGCGCGGGCAGGTGGACCCGGGATCGTCCGCCCCCATCCCTCCCGCTTCGCGCTTCGGGACTCTCGGGCGAAAGGTGGCGGGTTTTTGTGTGTGGTTTTTTTTTTTTTTTTTGCTGGGAGTGGGGGTGGGGGCGAAGAGGGGAGCAATTCTGACTAGTGACAGGAAGTTGGAAAATGAAAGTACGATAATTCAGTGCTTACCAAGGCCCGTGAGGCTGCGGCGTCCCCCCCCTCGCCCCGAACTTTGATCTCCTCTGCCGCACACGGTTACCAGTGTTTCTTCCTCTCCCCAAGCTTGCTGTTCATCCGGTGTCAAGTTTCTTTTTTTTTTTTCTACTTCTCGCCAACAAACCTCCTCCCCCTTGACTTTCCGCTTCACGTGCAGCTGCAGCAAGGCCGGTAGCTTCTTCATTCCTGGGAAAACCAATTGGAATCATTTTGGGGGTAGGGGGTGGAATATTAACTGGACTTGGTAGGAAGTGAGGGGTATTGTTGATGGAAGTAGTCAAAAGATAAACGCACAGTTGGCGATTTCCCAGGCCATTGGCTGTTTGAAGTTGAAGGCATTTAAATCAAGACTGAGTTTTATTCATCAGAGCTGTTCACCCATCTCTTAGGTGGTGGGTCAGATCTTCCCGCCCGCCCCGCGGTCTCCCACCCACCAGCCCACTTGATGCTTCAATCTTTAGGACTATCAGTGGTGTTTCCATTAAAACTTGCTATGATCAATTCTGTCCCCCCAGGAACTCTCTGATTTTATTTAAACGTTAAAACTGCATAAGTGGAATCCATTACATTCTTAGAGAAATAGTGTCTTCAAGTTTTATTGTAACATAGCAGTACACTTTAAATATTCACTTAGTATAGGCTACTGTACAGTTAGACACCAGACACCTAGTTACGTTTTGACAAAGACAATGATTTTAATTCATTGATGCATTTCATAATTTGGTTTTGTTTTATTTAAGTAGCATACTGAATTTGGAGGCATTTATTTTTTTGGGTCTTAGCTACTGTTTCTGAAAAATAGTTGGGCCATGGGTCACCACAGCAACTGGACTATGTGTATTATAAACATATTTAGGGTGGAAAAGTTTTCATTTAATAGAGACTTCCTTTCCCTAACAAGTTATTTCAACCTGCTCCTTCTTTTCATTTTTCACAGGGATGCGTTTTCTATCTTGAAAAGTGTTAAGATAGAATCACTTGTGTTTTCAACATTTTAGCCCTCAAAAACCAGATTCCTTCATTTGGATCAGGTATTTCCCTCCCTCATTATACTTCTACTTAAAAAAACCTCTTAAAACTAATTGTAGGTAACTGGAGATTTTCGTGAGAAGGAAAATAAAGGACTTTTTTTGACTGGTAGCAAGAATAAAAGTACATTTTTTGACTCTTCATTTCACCTTTGTAATTTTTGTTAACTTCTGGAATAGTTTTCCTTTAGTCCTCTTATGGCTGAGGAAATCATTGAATTTCATATTAATATCACACTTGTAGGAGCTAAAATGAAGAGGTTCAGCTTAACTGCATACCCAGAAGTCCAACTTTTCAAAAAATAACCTGATATCAACATTGAGTGAATAAAACACTCTGTTAAAGTATCCTCTGAAGATGGCCATTTTATGTCTTTGTTAGTTTTTTGCAAAAGAAAATTCTTTTCCAGTACTTAAGTCCAAAAGCCCTTCTTTGCCTCTCAACAACCTTCTCTCCTAGATGCACTGTAAAATATTAAAGAAGCATCAGTGTTTTCCACAACAGTTTGGTTCTGCCTTAAAATATCAAACAACTCACCAGCATTTGATTTAATACATGTGCTCCCCTAAGAACCAGAGGGGAAGGTGAAGTTAAACCCGCAGCACCTTGAGAACACCCAGACTTTTGGGAACCTCCCCTTTGCTCAGGATGGCACTTGTGTGCTCACTATAGAGATGATGTTATATCTGTCTTTTTACATGTAAAGTTTAGTCATTATAAACCTGTCTGTAGGGCTCAAGCATTATCTACATGGTAGGTATTAACACATTGAGGATGGGGCATTTAAATGTATAGATGCAAATCAGTGTCACCAGTCCACAGTGTGTTAAGACTAGGATTTGGTTTTGGGAATTTTTCCAAAAACAAATTGAATTATAGGCACCAAATTTGTAGTAGTAGTTTTTTTTGTTGGTTTTTAAAAGATTTTATTGGGAAATTGGGGGAGGGGAACAGCACTGGGGAATTGGGGGGAGGGGAACAGACAAGTTGCTGTCCTTTAGTTCTTCAGTCTAGTTGTTGAGGACGTCGCTTCACTGGCTCATGTTGGTATTATCATTGCGCTCTTCCCGGGGGAGGCAGATTGGTTGCCGGTCACTGGACAGCCACTCACGGTGGCTCTTGGCAGCTCATACCAGCTGCCAGCCGCTCATGGTAGCTTATGGGAGCCCACTGCAGCCTACGCCATCGCCGGCGACTTATGGCAACCCAACTCCAGGTCGAGCTGTTGTTCACCATCTTAGCTGTAGAGGGCACAGCATCACTGGCCCTCATGTGGGATCCGAACCGGGTCCCTGCTGCTGAGAGCTGGTGTCCCAAGCCAACTCTTTTTTTTTTTAAAGATTTTTATTGGGGAATTGGGGGGATGGGAACAGTGCTGGGGAATTGGGGGAAGGGGAACAGACAAGTTGCTGTCGTTTTCTTCTTCAGTCTAGTTGTGGAGTACGTTGCTTCACTGGCCCAAGTTGGCACCATCATTGTGCTCTTCCTGGGCGAGGCAGATCAGTCGCCGGCTTCTGGACGGCCGCTCACTGCGGCTGCTGGCCGCTCACGCTGGCTGCTGGCTACACACAGTAGCCCATGGCAACCCACTGCCACAGGGGCTGCAGCCCACGCCATCGCCGGCAACTCACAGCAGCCCAGCTCCAGGTTGAGCTGTTGTTCAGCATCTTAGCTGTAGAGGGCAGTGTCACTGGCCCTCATATGTGGGATCCGAACCGGGGCCCTCAGGCGTCCCAAGCCAGTTCTTAACCATCGCGCCACTCGGCCGGCCCCCAAGCCAACTCTTAACCAATGTGCCACTCAGCCGGCCCTGTAGTAGTCTTAAGATTCCAGTTTTCTGCCTTCTTTCCCTCTTTCCTCTCCTCCTTCCATCATCATTACCTCTCTCTCACACATTCACACCCCTGCCCATATAAGCATTCTTGATATAAAGATGATGTCTAGAAATATGGAGTCATAGTTTTGATTAAGCTAAAATTTACTAGGGAGTAGTTTTAACAGATTTAGACTAAAGTAGTTTAGATGGGAAACACGTGTAGTTAGAAAGTAACTTAACATGAACCGGCATCATCAGAAGAAAGGCCTCTTTGGTAAACTCAGAAATGACAGGGACCCCCCCCCCAACTTGATGGATGTAATATAAACCACTATTTTAACCCAGCTTAAGCAAGGCTATGGGAAACTATAATTTCTAGTAGGCTTAGTTATTTAGCATTAAAGTAGCACTTCATATTTGTAGATTATTATCACTTCGTATCTAATACGTAATACTTCTTTACAACCAGCTGGGGATGTGAATGCTTCTGCCCATCAAGGGACGTGGTTTCCCTAATGAACAGAGTAGGTGACTGACGAAAGAGTTGGATTCGTGGCCTCAGGTTCTCCATTAACTGTTAACCGTGGGAAGCATCTCCCCTGCTTTCTATTCTTTATTATTTTCCCATCTCTACTTTTGGATGACTACTTCTGAACAACCACCTTCAAGAAGTGATAACTGGGAGGATTGTTGGAGGACATTTTGAGTGTCTCAGAAAAGCTACAGAAACCCAAATATTTTCCACTTCAGTTCCTCATATCTGCCCTTTTTGGAAGCAGACATAGGTGACCCTTAAGGATCTCATCCTCTGTGAGTTACACCTTGTTAGAATTAAGCTTTCGAGGCCTAACTTTTGTAATGTCTGTTAGTTTGTTTTTAACATCTTTGTTGAGAGATAATTCACATACCATAACATTCACCTACTTAAAGTGTACAATTAAATGGCTTTAGTTTATCCAAAGAGGAGTGTAACTACCACATCTACATTTAGAGTATTTTCATCATGCCATTGTCAGTCACTCTATTCTCTTTCCCCACCATCCCTAAGCAACCACTGATCTTTCTACGTCTAATAGATTTGGCTATTCTGGACATTTCCCATAAATGGAATCATATTGGGTTGTCAGAAAAATCATGCCAGTTTTTTGTTGTTGTTGTTGCAAAAATGCGTCATGACTTTTCCGACAACCCAATATACTCTGTGTGGCATTTGTAGTTGGCTTCTTTCACTTAGCATAATGGTTTCAAGGTTCATCTATGTTTCAAGGTTCAAACATGTAGCATGTTTCAGGACTTCATTCCTTTTTCTGGCTGACTAATATGGCACTGTATGGTTGTACCACGTTTTGCTTATCTGTTCATCAGTTGATGGACATTTGGATTGCTTCCACTTTTTGGATATTATTAATTATGCTGCTGTGAACATTCCTGTATGAGTGTCTGTGTAGACATAAATTTTCCATATTTTCGTTTCTCTTGGGTGTGTACTTAGGAGTGGAATTGCTGGGTCTTATGATATATTTAGCATTTTGAGGAACTGTCAAACTCTTTTCCAAAGTGGCTATACCATTTTACATTCCCACTAGCAATACGTGAGGGTTTCACTTTCTCCACATCCTCATCAACACTTGTTATTGTCTGTGTTTTTTATTATAACCACACTCATAGGTGTGAAGTGGTATCTGAGGTGGCTGTCATTTTATTCCTAATAAATAATGATGTTGAACATCTTTTCATATGCTTATTGGCCATTTGTATATCTTCTTTGGAGATGTATCTTTTCAAATCCTTTGATACATACATACATATATATGTGTATATATATATATGTGTGTGTATATATATATATATATATATATATATATATATTTAAGATTTTATTGGGGAATTGTGTGGGAGGGGAACAGTGTTGGGGAATTGGGGAAGGGGACCAGCCAAGTTGTTGTTCTTCAATCTTCGTTGTGGAGGGCACCAGTCGCCATCTGGCTTCCTGTCAGCAGCTCGTAGCCTCTAAGCTCAAGGTGCTGTGTTCAATCTTAGTTACGGGTGGGCATAGCCACCATCCCATGCGGGAGTCAAACCGGCAGCCTTGTTAAGAGTGCGCGCTCTATCCACTGAGTCATCTGGGTGGCAGCTCAGCTTAAGGTGCTGAGTTCAGTCTTAGTTGCAGGTGGGCATAGCCACCATCCCATGCGGGAGTCAAACCAGCAGCCTTGTTGTTAAGAGTGCACGCTCTATCCACTGAGCCATCCGGGCAGCAGCTCAGCTCAAGGTGCCGAATTCAGTCTTAGTTGCAGGTGGGCATAGCCCACCATCAACAGGCAATCTTGTTGTTACACCAGCTGAGCTATCCTGCTACCTGTTGGTAGCTCAGCGACAGCTCAGCATGGGCACAGCATCACTGGCCCATGTGGGAATCGAACCAGCGGCCCTGTTGCTCAGAACTGGCGTTCTTAAGCCAACTGTTAACCAACTGAGCTACTCGGCTGGCCCTTGCCTATTTATTTATTTTTTTTTAATTGTAAGAGTTCTTTAAATTTTTTGATACAGGTCTCTTATGATTTGGAAATATTTTTTTTCCCATTCTAAGGATTGTCTTCTCACTTGATGGTATTGTTTGCAGCACAGAAGTTTTAAATTTTGATGTAGCCCCATTTACCTGTTTTTGTAGTGTTTTAATGGCATTGACTTTTTGTTTTCAAGTCCTATTCTGATTCATTGAGATCTCATTACTAGATTTTAGAAAAAGGAAGTGTTTTGTTTGTTTTTGTGAGGGTATATAGTTCAGTTATACTTAGGATGTGCTGATACGTATTTGGCCATAGTTTCTGCCCTAAGGAATTCTTCCTATTAAACAAGTTGTTTTGTAGTTTTATGGGGAAAATAACTTTATGAGAGCATTTCCTTGCTGCTTCATTGCCTAAACCAGTGGTTATCAACTGGGATGATTTTGTCCCTTGGGAGAACATTTGGCAATGTCTGTAGACATTTTTGATTGTCACACTTGGGCAGGGCTACTGGCACCTAGTGGGTACAGGCCAGGATGCTGTTAAACTGTTGGGTTGTCAGAAAAGTCATGACGTATTTTTCTGTTTTTCTTTGCAAAAATACGTCATAACTTTCCCGACAACCCAATACAATGCACAGGACGGCCTCCAGAAACAAAGAATTATCTGGCCCCAAATATCAGTAGTTGAGAAACTTTGGTCTCAACAGGGAGATCCTAAAACTTGGGATATTGAAGGATTTCTCAGTTCATATCTTGATAATCAAATAAAGGTTTCTAATCAAATGAAAAGAGGATCTATGCGGATGGGATCCCTGTGGACAGAATGGTGACAGAACTTGTAAATTAAGGAACATTTTTGCCAAATTTTTAGTGCTGCCAATTTATATGTAAATTATATTTATGATAAAAGAAATTATTTGAAGGAGAAATACCAGTGGAGCAAAAGTAGATTGTTCTCTGCACCCCTGGGACACACATACATATCCTGGCAAATAAACCAACTGGGTTGATTAAGATAGATACTGAAATGGTGGTCTCCTCAGAGAATACGACAATGAGTTTGTAAGATAAATTTAATAACAGTGGGACTCTAGTGACTGGCGATCATCAGGCTGCTCATATAATTTATGGAATTAGCTTTATCTCCCAGCAAGACGTTTCTTAAGTAGTGTGGCGTGATTGAGAGTTTGGACTCTGAATCTGATTGCCTGGGTTTAAATCTTAGCTCCACCATGTACTTGTGTGACTTAGACAAATTACTTAACTCTTAAGAAATCGTTTTTTCATATATAAAATGAGGCTGCAGTAGTATCTGTCTTACAGGATTGGTGTTGGGATGAAATGAAGTAATATATTTAGAGCACTTAAAACAGCGCCTGACAGAGTGTTCTACAAGTGTTGGCTGTTAATATTATTGTATCTCGTATCTCTGTGCCTCTTTCAGCTCATTGCTATGGACAGTGCTATCACCCTGTGGCAGTTCCTCCTTCAGCTCCTACAGGAGCCTCAGAACAAACACATGATCTGCTGGACCTCTAACAACGGGGAGTTCAAGCTTCTGCAGGCGGAAGAGGTGGCTCGTCTCTGGGGAATTCGAAAGAACAAGCCTAATATGAACTATGACAAACTCAGCCGAGCCCTCAGATACTATTATGTAAAGGTAACACACATGCACCTCAGAGCAAGAAGCGTTCCTTCTGTTCAGGTTATAGGTGCTAATGTCCTGGTTTAGTTATTTAACTTTCTAATTGAGGTAAAATTAAAATACAACATTATATTAGTTTCAGGTATACATAATGATTCAGTATTTGCTTACATTGTGAAATTATCACTGTCCTGGTTTATTTTAATCCAGTTTTTTTTATAGCTTCAGCAATTTGGGATTAGGATAAAAGATGGAAATGTTCCAGCTGTATTTCTGCAAATTCCTATTGAGTACCCCACTCCCATTACACATATTTTATTCCAAATTACAATTGGCTTTAAAGAAAAAGTGAGTAAAGGGTTGGAATAAGAAAAGGAAATATGAGATTCTTGAGGATAAATATGTATATTATAATTTACTTTAGAAATTGTTATCTGTACATTTTCTTTTAAAAGATTTTATTGGGGAATTGGGGGAGGGGAACAGACAAGTTGCTGTCCTTTAGTTCTTCAGTTTAGTTGTGGAGGACGTCGCTTCACTGACCCATGTTGGTATTGTGATCATTGCGGTCTTCCATGGTGAGGCAGATCAGTCACCGGCCACTGGACGGCCGCTCACGGCAGCTCTTGGCAGCTCATGCTGGCTGCCAGCTGCTCACAGTAGCTTACAGCAGCCCACGGCAGCCCCACTGCAGCCTACGCTATCGCCGGCGACTCATGGCAGCCCAGCTCCAGGTCGAGCTGTTGTTCACCATCTTAGCTGTGGAGGGCAGTGTCACTGGCCCTCATGTGGGATCCGAACCGGGGCCCTGCTGCTCAGAGCTGGCGTCCCAAGCCAACTCTTAACCAACGCGCCACTTGGCCGGCCCTGTACTTGTTTTTTAGCTTTACTTATTTTTTTTTTTTTTACTTTAACCCAGACAACACAATCAATACCTTAAAGTGTACCTTTTAATATATAGAGTTGATTTCTTAATTTAAATTTTTAAATTTCTTATTATTTTGAATACACTATGGGCACTGAGGTAAAATAAATGGCTCAAATGGATAAATTGGAATAGAGAAGTGGATCTTAATTTCCTTCACGTTTTAGTATTTGATCTTAGCAGATTTCCTGTGTGGAGACATGAGGTAAGCCACAACTGGAATTTCTGAAGGAAGTAGGAACCTTAGTAGAAGTAATGTTCTAAATTCTTTTTTGCTTACTCAGGATATGTATGACTTGTACCTTTGGAATTATTTGAGATTGCAGATCAGCGATGTTTAACTTAATACAGATATTTGGTTGAGAGTGTTAAGCACTTAAAATCTTTTAGCTTTTATATAACTTATTTAGTTGCTAATAAGACATTTAAATGTTCTTAACGCATGCTCCACAGTAGTAGGAACTGTGTTAGTATGGCTAGATATTTAGAGGATTTTGAAGCTTTTAAGTAAATTGCTTGTCAAATAGAGAACTTCGTTAGGTCAGCTTTTTCATGAGTTATGGGAGGTGAGATTATAAAAAGTATAAGAATGCTTATTTTATTTATCTACAGAATATCATTAAAAAAGTGAATGGTCAGAAGTTTGTGTACAAGTTTGTCTCTTACCCAAAGATTTTGAACATGGATCCGATGACGGTGGGGAGGATTGAGGGAGACTGTGAGGCTTTAAGCTTCGGTAAAGTCAGCAATAGCTCCAAAGATGTGGAGAATGGAGGGAAAGAGAAACCACCTCAGCCTGGTGCCAAGACCTCTAGCCGCAATGACTACATACACTCCGGCTTATATTCTTCATTTACTCTCAACTCTTTGAACTCCTCCAATAGGAAGCATTTTAAATCTATAAAGATTGAGAACCCCGCTGAGAAATTGGCAGAGAAAAAATCTCCTAAGGAGCTAACACCTTCTGTCATTAAATTTGTAACAACACCTTGTAAAAAGCCACCAGCTGAACCTGTTGTTGCCACCATTTCAACTGGCCCAAGTATTTCAGCACCTTCGGAAGAAACTATTCAAGCATTGGAGACTTTGACTTCCCCCAAACTGCCTCCACTGGAAGCCCCAACCTCTGCCTCCAGTGTAACTCCCACTTTTACCGCCATACCTAGTTCGTCCATGTCCCCTTCTTTGAAGGAGGAGCCTCCTCTAACACCTTCACCACCGCTGAGTTCCAACCCAGACATTGACACAGACATCGATTCTGTGGCTTCTCAGCCAATGGAACTGCCAGAGAACTTGACACTGGAACCTAAAGGCCAGGACTCAGCTTTGCCAGAAAAGGACAAAACAAATAATTCATCAAGATCCAAGAAACCCAAAGGGCTAGAGCTGGCACCTACCCTCGTGATCACAGGCAGTGACCCAAGCCCACTGGGAATATTGAGCCCGTCTCTCCCTACAGCTTCTCTTACGCCAGCACTTTTTTCACAGGTAACTCTTTCTATTGTTTGCATTTACTCGCCTTTTAGTCAAATTCAGGATTTATAACCTGAAGTTCTCATTCTGCTGCTTAGGTTTGTCTTAGAAAGGTTATATATGACCCCGTGAAAATAATTCAGTTCCTCACCTCAATTAGGATCACCAAAATAAAAGGTTTGGAGTTGCGTTAAAAAATTAATTGTTGGGCCGGCCAAGTGGCTCAGCTGGTTAAGAGCGCATTCTCTGAGCAACAGGGTCGTGGGTTTGGTTCCCACATGGGCCAGTGAGCTGCACCCGAGCTGAGCTGCCAACAGGTGGCAGGATGGTTCAGCTGGTGAGAGAACATGCTCCTAACAACAAGGTTGCCAGTTTGACTCCCGCGTGGGATGGTGGGCTATGCCCATCCGCAACTAACATTGAACACAGCACCTTGAGCTGAGCTGCCGATGGGCGGCCAAATGGCTCAGTGGTTAGAGCATGTGCTCTTAGCAACAAGGTTTCCCGTGCGACTCGCGCATGGGATGGAGGGCTATGCCCACCCATAACTAAGATTGAACACGGCACCTTGAGCTTAGCGTCCACGAGCTGCTGCTGGGCAGCCAGATGGCGACTGGACTTGGAGCTGAGCTAGCCGCACCCGCCATCACTAAGATTGAAGGACAACAACTTGGCTGTTCCCCTCCCCCAATTCCCCAATAAAATCTTAAAAATTAAAAAAAATTACTTGTTCTGCAAGTCAATAAATATTTTGGTTTTTCTACTTCCTCCAAAAGAAAATAAGTATTCTCTCTCTCTCTTTTTTTGGTCTTATAAAACTGGTTGATATCTTATTTAAAAAAACAATGATAATCTCACGTTAGAAAACAATCAATCCCGAGAACCTTAAGAAGAAGGAATGTTTGATGTTGAGTAACAAGTTTCTACTGTTACCTTATGTTTCTTAACTTGCTTAAATATAACATTTAAATACATAGATTACTCACAACCTTCTCATTATTGAGGCAAAGATATGTTTGTGACCCAGTTATCTATTATTTTTCTGTACCTGAATTCAGATTGGTTTTCTATTTGGGAAAGACCCTGCAAGAGAGAGGTTGGAAAATATTTTGACCTTTTTCTTCCTCCTTTTGTTTTAATAAAGCATTTATTATAATAGTTGAGCAAACTCTATCTTAAGTTGTTAAAATAACTTCTGAGTTTTTCCGCATAAAATTTCAGACTTGGAGAGATGTGGAGTAGAGAATAGGACAATATTTGGGTTCAGGGCTATTTGTGTATTATTACAAGGGTAAAACATAATTCTGATGTGTCATTTAATGAATGTTACTGCTTTGTGTATTGCAGACGCCCATCTTACTGACCCCGAGCCCTTTGCTCTCCAGTATCCACTTCTGGAGCACTCTGAGCCCTGTTGCTCCCCTCAGTCCTGCCAGATTGCAAGGTGCTAACACACTTTTCCAGGTAAATGACATAAAAGCTTGTCTCTTATAAGAGGGACATGGTAAATGAAGAAAGAAGCAAAAAGGCAATGTCCTGTTCCTAGTTGAATCATTATAAAACTTCTGTTCAATAAATACTCTTGCATTTTGATTTTGAATTTCTAAGTATTAATTTCCTAGCCAGCAGACAACTAAGATAAATATTCATAGCAGAGTTTCCTTTTCATTGTTGACTATTACGTGCATTGGAGTTAGACCAAGAATTGTTCAATACCATAGATTTTGTCGTTTTAGAACTCTAGAAATCCTCTCCTTTTTTTTTAGGAAAAAAATGTACACATATATATTTATACAAACACAAGTATGTGTGTGTGTGTGTGTGTGTGTGTGTGTGTGTGTGTATTTCTGCACATAGTTTTCCTCTTTTTACTGGAGATTAAAAAAATAGAGAAAGCTCTTGAGATTAGTGTATTATATACTCCCATTTCCCCCTCATTCAGAATTGATATTAACATTTTAAATACATATTTTTAAAAATGAATATTGTATCACCTCTTAACCACGATCTTAGGAAAATTCTTACAGCTTTTAACTATTATTTTGCCCCAAACATCTAGACTTTATAACTTGTAGGCTTGCTTATGGTTGATTTATTCAATTATTTTGGGGTAACTCCCTGGAAGATTTTCTTACATTTTTGTAACTTAATTTTTCATTTGTTCTTTTGGAAATGAAATGGTAAGGAAAAGAAAATTAATAACCTTTCTACTTCTGCATTTTTATTTTATTTATTTTGCAAAATTTTCCATATTTCATTTTTACATTTTCTTGGCCTCTCGCAACCGATAATTAAGTTACAGAATGATCTGTGACTGTAAGCAAAGTCTTAGTGTTCAGGTAGCTTCACCCTGGACTCTCCCTATGGAATTGGTCTCAGAATACATGATGGGGAACCCTTTTCTGGGATGCACACCCTGGAACTATTTGCACCAGTTATAAATAGAGTTAATAGATGGGTATCTCTCTGGACCTTTCTGGACCTCTTTGACAGTCTGTGATTTGCTTTATAATTGAATATACTCTGTAGTGCATGTTGTCATTTACTGAATTTTCTAAAACCTTAATTTGAAGTTAAATGTGATCTGTGTACCTTAGGATATAAGGGAAGATATAGACTTCTTCACATTCCATCAAGATAGTCTGGAGAATGTTAATATTTAACATTCTTTAAAGTTCTTGTTATGACATCATACTCTTTCATGATAAGCAGTTACCGTCTTTGTCTTGTGTGCCGCTGCACGTAGCTGTCATGTTCTGCATCAGGGAATGTAGTAGGGACAGAAAGTGAACATTGGGTTTGAGTAAAAGGATGATAATGTGTCTTATTTTCTTTCTCAGTTTCCTTCTGTTCTGAACAGTCATGGGCCATTCACTTTGTCTGGCCTGGATGGACCTTCCACCCCTGGCCCATTTTCCCCAGATCTACAGAAAACATAACCTATGCACTTGTGGAATGAGAGAACCAAGGAATAAAGAAACAGCGAGACTCTCAACATGATCACATTTGAAGTGAGCAATTGATAGTTCTACAATGCTGATAATAGACTTTTGTGATTTTTGCTATTCCCCATTGAATGCCTTTTTAGGATTCTCTTTGACTAAGACTCAAGTTGGATTGTGTATAAAAATGCCTTAATTGGAGTCCAAACTCCACCTCCCTCTTTTTCTTTCTTTTTAAAAAAATAATTTGAGCTTTGTGTGAAAGTAATTTTTGGTGGGGTTTAGCAGCTAGCTGTGCTTCGCAAGAGCAATTAAGAACAAAGTTATTCCTTCTGCCTTATTGGGACCCTTTGGCCAGAAAATAAGTATATGCTTTGAGTATATTATTTAAAGAAATATTAGTTAAATGAAATTGGCCATATCTTTGGGACTAAGTGTACTCTTTTGAATAACTAAAAGTGAGCTGTGCATAAGCAGTGGAGAAAAAAAGAATCATTTCTATTCACATAAAGGAAGATTGAGCAGTACTATTGGGAAGATTCTATTTTGCTGTGAATTCTAACATGTAAGCAACTGTGCAAAAAGTCATCTTATTTACATTTATTCAGGGTTGGTCTCTCAGCCCTATGTATGATCTTATCTGAACCTGTCAACAGGGCGTGGAGCTGGTCTATTTTAACATAGGAAGATTTTTAAACCTGAGGTTTAAGACAGTGTTTGGACCAGCCAGAGAGAATATGGGACCCCATATCTAGCACAAAAATGTTGGCTGCTCTCTGTGTGGTACGATTATACACCCATGGAATTCAGCATGGTAAATGATGGCGTTTAGGAGGATGAACCTGGGTATTGACATTTGTAGGCATCTCTGAATGAAAGATGTGATTGAATAACTTGAATCAACATGTGGGGCTTTTCCCAGTTAGAAGATACCATCAAGAAGGACTCTCTCTCTCTCCTGTTCATTTGAACCCCTTTTCTACTGTATGTTTATCTTCCTTTAAATTTAAGGTCATGAGAGATCACAATAGTTTTCAAGATATAATTAGGAAGGTGAAAAATGAAGTGAAGCCTCCAAATCTGTAGCAAGGTAAAGATGTGCTTATTTCTTTGAATTTTTGTTTTTAAATTAGGGAGGAGCAGAGTTCATTTGGAAATGGTCACGCTTAGGGAGTAGATTGTTGATAGTAGTAGTGAAAAATTTAGGCCTTTTCCTCAACGTTACCAAATTTATAAAATATTACCGTATGGTCATCAATGCCAGGTGCAGACAGCTTTGTTGATCCCCCAAACTGAATTGATACCAACATTACAGTGGAATCTTTTGAAAAACTTGGCTTTAAAGTCCAGGATTAGATTATATGTGATCACTACCCCCACCACTACCCAGTTCATTAAACTAGTGTTTTTATCCCTAGAAATAGTTCCTCTAATTGAATCACATGAACTAAATGGAATGAGGGAGTAAAGACTTGAGGGCTCACAATGACACTGACACAAACCAACATCTCCCAGATGTATCATACTCACTTTGAATGTTTACATGCAGGTGGAGAGGCTCTAGTAGAAGACATCTGTGCTAAGTCAGTAGTAGCGGAGGGATGGTATTGAGGGAGCTGCCTTTGAATTTGTAAATGTTGGAGACCTGTTACTGCTTCATCTGTGGTTCTCAGCTGAAAGGTCTGTTCCTGAGATGTGCAATAGTGTTGAAAGGTAGTGTGTAGTGTTCAGTAGTGATGCGGAACAGACTCACTGGACTTTTCCATTTTGAACCGTTTAGTTTGCATGCTTGTTTGAAGTTAGATGTCTCAGCAGCACTTTGAAATAGTTTTATTAGTAGGTTGATTAACATTTTGTACATTAAGTAAATATTGATGGCTTGATTTAATTAAATACTTAAAATTTTGAGTGCACAAAACTATTATTTTTTGGAATTACAGGAGACAAAGCCATTGGTTTGTTTTCCCAGGTGGTATCGTTGATAATTAATTGTCTCAGCACAGGGGTGCCTGGGAAGCAAGGACATCATTACAACGCAGTCAAAGCAACTTCATAGGAACGAGTTTTAGTAAATCTGTCTATAAACCGATCCTGGAAGCCTCTGAGAGGTGTGGGCCATAGGTGGGGTGATGATCTGCTTTCTCTTTGAGATCAATTAATCTGCGGGGGGGGGGGGGGGAGAGAGAGAGTGTGTGTGTGTGTGTGTGTGTGTTTGTATGTATGTGTGTGTCCTTTTTTAAATGAAAGTTTACAACCGTAGCTCAACTGTATGAGGCAGACCTTTTTTTTTGTAAACTACCTCCTTCCTGGAAAACTCTCAGTTTCATACTTGTTAAATATCCACAGAGTTCTTCTTAACATCCAAAGGTGACATACCACTTAAGATCAGTGTTCACTGGAGAGACTTATATTTGATAGTGATAGCCGGTATCCATCACTAATCACTTTGCCATGATGAATGCTGGTGGGCAAAAGTAGCGTAAGATAGGGGAGCAGGTTGAATGAGTTTTTGAGACGTCTGCTGAAATTATTTTAGCTTTCCATCTATTCTGGTGTATATCTACTTAGTTGTATGCTGGAAAATGTTTAACTACCAGGCTCTCTGAAGGGAAAAAAAGCCCTTACATTGTAGCATTTGCTGGTTTCCATGATGTAATTTATTTCCCCATTGCTGAGTTTAAGCCACCACGTTGGAGTTGAGAAGGGATGCACACAGTTGGACCCTTAGTCAGTAGACCAATGCATTTATTCCACCCTACGGTGGATTGCCACATAATTTCTAAAATAATTTTTTTCTTGTTCATATGCTGATTTTTAAAAATACAAAATTAAAATCATACATCTAACTTCAGTAATCTTTTTTTTCCTGGTTTGTCACAGTGCTTTTGTGATGTTAACATTCCTCATGACATATTTTGTGTGTTTAAACAAAGGTGGAAACTTCCATTGATTTAAAAAATTTATACATAATAGAAGAATCCAGAAACCCTCAAACACTCAACCTTAAGCTTCTTAGAGTTAAAACGTAGACTTAATTTTTCCACATTTTGATGGTTAAAAAAATAGATGTAAATTTTCTTCAGATTTTTTTTTTTTTTTTTTTTTTTTTTTTAGCTGAGCCATCCTGCTACCTATTGGTAGCTTAGCGGCTGCTCAGCTCGGGCTGGCATCGAACCGCTGTTGCTCAGAGCTCAAACTCTTGAGCGAGCTCTTAACCAACTGAGCCACTCGGCCGGCCCCAGTTTTCTTCAGATTTTGATGGGGAAAGAAAGCCCATGAGATTTATAGTAAAAGGACACTGGATTTTTCTTTTTAAACTGGAAGAATTTCTTGAAGATTTCCATGTTATATTAGAGATCAAAAAAACAGGACTGACTGCTGAATCTATTTACCTGGCACAGTTTCTAGTTTTTTTCATGCTCTGTGTCACTTAGGCTGAGAGGGTAAAAGAAATCAGAAGCTTGGCATTCTGGAGCTGTAACTGCAAGCTATTGATAGTATCACTTCAGTCCCATTCACACCTGGCATTGCATGATGTCCAGTCTAATGACATTGTTTCATCCTGGTCTCAGAACCTGTGTTATGATTCTAAAGTTCTAAAAGGCAGTTCTGGATGTTTCTAGTGAATGTAAACACATCAGTGACACTCACTGGCATTTCAGAAAAGCAGTTTCCAGCCTTTTCAAGCACACACATTGATAAGTAAAAGTGGTTTTGTTTGGTTTTGTTTTGTTTTTAATTGGGGAACAGTGTGTTTTTCCAGGACCCATCAGCTCCAAGTCAAGTAGTTGTTTCAGTCTAGCTGTGGAGGGCGCATCTCTGTGGCCCATGTGGGAATCAAACCGGTGACCTAGGTGTTTATGAGCACTGCGCTCTAACCAACTTAGCCAACTGGCTGCCCCTCAGTAAAAGTTTTTGAACACAAAACCCCTATTCGCAAATTCATATGTATGTTTGTTAATATGTATTGGGTTTTCGGAAAAGTCATGACGTATTTTTTCTGTCTTTCATTGCAAAATGAGTCATGACTTCCGACAACCCAATACAATAATGAGACATACAGAAAAATAGAAATAGGATGGCATAAAAGGTAAATCTTGAGTAGAAGTTGTAATATTTTCTTTCTGCACCCAGTAGGTTGTTTTGTGCACCGTCTGGCAGCATGCACATTTCTCAACCTAATCTTGAAGAAAAAAAAAATGTGGATGCTTTTGTTGTGACATGGAGAAATCCTTTACATATTTGATCTGATTTTCATGTAAAATCTCTAGAAGAGATTTGGAATTTTTTGGCAGAGCTTGTCATTAACTTTCTGAAATTTCATATTCTTTTCATAAGTTGCCAAGTCACCTATTACCAGATGTTTTCCAGAGCTTCATGCATTTTATTTTTGACAGCCTGTTGGCTCTTTCCTCTTCATATTATAAGTATGACTTCATAATGTACTTTAGCCTGCTTACAAACTTCTTTTGGCCTTATTAATGTATGTTACCAACAAATTCAGAATTATTTCAGGTTGCTTTATGTTACAATACATAATAACCTCCATTTTCTTGCTGCATTAATAACCTCCATTTTCTTGCTGCATTAGTAAGTTTTTGATTTTTTTTATTTGTAACATTTCAGCCTCTGAAGAAATACTTTTCTTGATGGATCTGTTCTATTTGTCGCTTCATTTACTATATATATTTTATTTAGCCATGCCAGAAATCTAGAATTGTGCTGAGGTGTGTAAATAAGTGAGTATGGAGACAAGTACAGGTATCTCCGTGCAGAAACCTGGAGTTCTGAAGAATTACCAAACCAACAGGCAAGTTAAAAAGACTACTCATGATGGATATCCTCGTAGCCTGTTAACTGAGGGTATGACAGAATATATTATTGCTAAAAAGGAATTGAGAAGTTAATTGTTTAATCCATACTAGTGAAGTGGAGGTCAACTATAGTTGTATTTCTTTAGCAGGTACTCTGACCAGAGAATGGGTTCTATAGAAAGTATTTTGCTACTTACCTTCTTGGTTTTGGGTCAACAAGTAAATGTTTTGTTATTGTTTTTCATGCTGCTGGCATAGCTTGAAACAAGGTGCCCTGTTATTCCTCTTAGGTCATCAAAACTCTGCTTACTGAAGTTGATGTTTTAATCTTAGAATCTAGAATTCTTGTGGGTGGTAGTGGATTAAGCAAGAAAAGAAGGCGGTTTGATTTCATTTCTCGTATTTGGTGGAACCTGTTAGCATAAGAGTCATGTTTTGACCTGTAAACAGAGCAAATCTGAAAGGTGAGTTGTTGATGTAGTATAAATGTTCCATTTGAAGCTGCCAGTTTCTTCAAGCTATTTTTCTGGGGAAAAAAATTGTGATAGATTGACAGCCTGCAGAAAACAGCAATTTGTTAGGGTGCTGCCATTCACACTGAACCATTGTAAAAGACGGAAATCCAGAGTGGTTCGAGTCAGAGGGGAAATGTTGGCTTTAAGCTTTTTACAGGAACCAGGAAATTGAAGCTGTTGTTAACATCATTTAAAATGAAACCTTTAACAAGAAAATTCATGAGGGATACAGTCAAACATAGTAAATATCTTGAACTCCAATCTTTGGAGAATAATACACATCAGTAAGTTTTATAAGGTTTAAAATTTTTTTTTTTAATATTTTATTGGGAGACTAGAGCATTTCTTTCCAAGTCATTCTGATTTATTGGCTGAGTGTGTGTGTGTGTGTGTGTGTGTGTGTGTGTGTGTGTGTGTGTGTAATATATACTGATGTATTGATTGTGTGTGTGTGTGTAAATAAATTTGTTTTTCAGAGGGAACATATATTATTCATCCTCTAGGATGGCTCCTAGGCTATTTTATACTAAAACTTAAAAATTGGCTGCACTTTGCAATTGCCACTTTTTAAAAATTAATGCCTTGCACATTTCAGTTTTTTAAAATAGATAGAATGATAGGCCTTAAAGACTAATTAATTGCTTGCCAACATTTAGAGCTACGACGCTATATGTGACATATGCTAAACAAAGTCATCTTAAACTACTTTCTTAATTCATTTATTGAGCAAATAAGGATGTCTTCCTTAAAATTTCTACATTTGCTTTTGTATAAAACCCATACTATGTTGGGTTCTAAGTTTCTCAGAGAAGAGTTTAATACTAGAAGTAGTATTTCTGAAATACAGGTTTGACCATGGATCGATATAATAATGGAGGAATTCTGGCATTGTTGCCTAATTTATCCTTTTAAACTGTACATAATTAGCATTAGCAGAAACCTCAGAGTATCTTGGGCCAAATGTTCTTCTCAATTTAGCCTTGTTTCCCATCTCATAAGGGCCCATTCTGGTTCTTGTCCCTTCCAAGGATTATGAGCCACGCTAGGACAGGCCTGGGATCTTCTGGATGGGGTCGGGGAGGGTGCCCTGTGGCTGGGACAGAGTTCTAGCCAGTGGAATCATTCAAGTATGCCTAGAGTTCAGGGGTGGGAATGCCATATATTGGTATTAAATCACTTGGCACTTTTATGGGCACCGTTTTTGGCACTGTTTTGTTTTTAATAACTGGAAGCACTTAATGATTATTTTGTGTTTTTTTTTCAATTTCAACTTATAGATTTTGAGGGGCAGGGAAGTAAGGTTTATTTCTCATTTATGTTTTCTGGAACTTAAGACTGTTTGGAGAAGGGGTAAATGAGCCATTCTTCTAGGCTCTGTAAGGTATGCTCTTTTGGCTAAGATGTTTTAAAATAATTTACAAGCTTTTAGTATTCTGCTTTGTAGAAGTATGACTTTTTAATTATTTGTAATTGATGGATTACATTCAACTTTGTAAACTATCCAATTTTAACTTTCTTTTCTGTTTAATCATTGTCTCTTATTGTCTGTTATGTAGGGGACACAGGCCCTCTAAGACATTTCAGATTTTTTGTTTTTGAGGGCAATATTACCAATGGCCTTTAAATGTACATTACACTGATTGCTTATGATAAAGGAGCATCTTTGATGAACTTCCCTGCTCAGTATCAGTGAAAGATGCATATATGTAAAGATAGAAATCAATATGATGAATTTTTTATTACTTGAGGCCTATTTATTTGGTTTGGCCATGCAGTCTTCTTTAATCACAGTCATATCTATTTCTTCACTTTTGCCTTCTAGCAGTTTCATTTATCTTTGTGGGTAGGGAAGATTAAATATGAAACTCAGCCCAGTCATTTTGCTACTGGTTAGCTTTGGTTTGAGGCAAATAAAATTTTTGACAAAAATTCATTTTTTAGAATTATGCCCTCTATTCACCAAATAATCAAGTTGGCTAAAAATAAAAAGTGTATAACTTGCACTTTGAAGAACAAACCAGTAATTTTCTGAGCCTTACTTGATCTTCAGGTATGGCTATCACTTGGAAATCGAATGATGTTAAATAATAAACTTCTTATTTTCATCCACCCAAACTGGAATGTGGAAGAAAAGCCTATGTCTGCTGTGGCATTAACACAGGAGAGGTATTCTTTTACTTCAGTGTCTTAGTTTGGGATATGTGGTAATAAGAACTTGTCAGGTTGCTTCCCTTAAACCTAGATCAACTCAACTGAGAAGACAGTTACTTCATTTTTTTATTTCCTCCCTTGTTTATTTTATTGAAAGCTATCTCTCGTAATATCCGGATCCACCACTTGTGTATAAATAGAATACTTATATATAAAATGCAAGTGCATACCTACCCAAAAGAATGAATAACTGTTAAAGTGTTATTAATAACTTGTCTTAATTTCAGTGTAATTTATAGTAGGGAGACTTTCAAAGTATTAAAATCACTTTTTTTCTTTCTTTTCCTAAAAAAGCAATTAAAATGATGGTAAACATTTTATGATGCTAACAATTAAAATGATGCTAACATTTACTAAAATCACGTTAATTGTTGATGCACCTGAGAGAAACTGCCGTATCTTCTCGCTAAGCAGTCTGACTTGACCTTTTGGGAACCAGAGGGATGTTGTTTTCAGGTTGATTCGGGCGACTGCAGCTAGTCTTGCATTCTCTTTATATTCTGCAAAGAAACTTTGCAGTGAATTTAGACAGCACTTTGAGGGCTTTAAAATACACTGCTTTTCAGAAGAAAAATATGTAGTCGATACTTAGTGCATCCCCAGACATGGGTGAGGGGTTGTTGTGAATAACCGATCAGGTGATCATTTTTTCTATTGCTTTCAAGTTTTATGCAAAAAATTTATTAAATTCTGTAATGGTGATATGCATCTTATTAGAAAGATGATACATTAAAAACTATTTTCTGTAAGAACTGACAGGAATTTGTATAATGGCAAGCTGGCTTTAAGAAAGCACTGTAGCAAATTTACTAAAGTCCAAAAATGATATAGAGATGTTAATAGATATATGTGCAACTAGATATGGTCAACAATTGTATTTTTTTAAATAAATATTTTTAACAAAATGACTTTGAATCAATTATTGATTTCTCTCCTCTCACATCTGTTGAGATTGTCCTTGTATATTATATTTTCATCCATGCTAAATGCGGGTAAGGAAGGAGTTCAGTTTTCCCAATGGTTATCATTAAAACCTGGCCTTAAACTATTTGATATGTATCTACATTAAAATATTTAAAGCGCAAGTTGGGATAGGTGTTGAAAAGGGGAGACTAAAATGATTATTGCTATAAAAAGGAATTAAAAGAGAACTGACTGGCTAGAAAAAGTATTCACCGTGTGAAATTTCTTTTTATTTACTTTTCGATTTTTATATTTTTAAAAAGTTTTTAAAAACTTAGATTCTTTTATTCTAGCCTTTATAAAAAGCACCTTTTGCTTATTTCTGCTCTAGGTTCCAGTTTTTCATGTAGTTTTTGAGATAAAAACCTAGAGACTTCAGGGCCGGCCGAGTGGCTCAGCTGGTTAAGAGCTTGCTCAAGAGTGTGAGCTCTGAGCAACAGGGTCGCCGGTTCAATTCCCGGCCCGAGCTGAGCTGCCAACAGGTGGTAGGATGGCTCAGCTAAAAAAAAAAGAAAAGAAAGAAGAAGAACCTAGAGACTTCAGTTGATTTAGCAAATGAAATCAAGCCTTTTCAGAGCTGGGTTGATATAGAGCAGGGATAATGGGGTTAATGGGTGGCAAAATCACATCAGAGAGGTCTATTTCATATCTTTAGGTAAAAATAACACAGTAGAGTAACAAATTGTTCTGTGAGGGACAACAATTTACTAACCCTAGTGACATGTCAGCTCAGGTGGTGGGTCACTAAGCAGTATTCAGTGCAGTTGGGTAATAACCACTTATGAGGATTGCTGGGCTCTCCTAAACCACTGTTTCAAAATATATTACCTAAAGCAGTAGTCTCATGAAGTCGAATAAGTTTGGGAAATGGGGTTGTCACCTCTTAGAGATTCAAAATGCAAATTAGGATATTAAAAGCTCTAAGAAGTCCAGTATAAAAGCCTGTTTATCCACCATTTTCTAACCTTTCTGACTGTTGACATATCCTCTTGAGAGGCAAATGTCTATTTTGCAGCTACTTTCTGTGTTTTATAGATGTATCTAATGACAAACTAATGCCCTAACATTGGGTAATTTTCCAGGGTTGGCATTATCAGGTAGGAGATAATCATTAACAGTTATAAGATTTCACGTTGTTACTACAAAGCGTTTTCCTATTGGAATATGCCCTGTGACAGAAGGGTGTCCATGAAGGTGACTTCGTTTGGAGTAACCTTAAAATAAGGACAGCGTATAATGAAAAGTAAAATGGGAAAGATAATTTCTAATAGGCAGGAATCATTGGTGTCAAGGAGGTTGTTGGAACATCAGAGTTGATTTTATGATTCCTGTGTGTTTTAAACACATCATCGTTGACAGAAACCCCTCTCTAGTCAAGGTGACCTTGCATGTTGCCAAATCCAGTGGTTGATGCTTAGTCCTCAGTGATGGCCACACTGATTACTTCCTCCTTAGATGCTCTGCACTTTCCTTGCAGAAAACCCGTATTCTCTCCTGAACCTCCTCCTACTTCTCTGGCTTCTTTCATTTGTTTTCCTGGACTCTGTTCTTTTTTCTCTCAGAAGAACCTCAGAGTTCTATCAGTCTCTCTGTACACTCACTCCCTAGGTGGCCTGGAGATATAAATTTTGTGGTCACATAAATATAGTGTTTTTATTTATATCTCCAGGCCAGTGTTTTAAGCTCTAGACTTACATCCACTAGCCAAGATAGCATCATAAAATGAGCATGTCTGAAACAGAATTCTTGAGCGCCCCCATTGTCTTCCAGTGTTAAAAGTCCTCATCATTCATACACCTGGTTACTCAAGTCCGATGCCTTGGGGTCAGCCTCGATCCCCATCTTCTCTACACCCCACACCTAGCTCATTAGCAAACTCTGTCAGTTGGACTTTCAAAATAGATCTTGAATCCAACACTGTCCAAGCCACCATCTCCTCCATAGTTTATTGCAATTATACCCTTACTTTTGTCCCCAATTTCATTTTTGCCCGTGTTTTCTCCACACAACAACCGGAGTATCACTTTTAAGCGTGTATATCAGATCATGTCCCTTGCCTGCTCACAACTCTCCTCGTAATCTTATATAACGCGAAACAAAAAAATCCACACCTACCATGGCTTATGATCTGGTCCCTAGCTTCTACTCCAGCCTATTTCCTGCCACTCTCCCCATCCCTCACTGCACTGAAACCACACTGGCCTGCTTGCTGGTCCTCAAATGCTACAAGCATATTCAGGCTCAGGCCTTGGACTTGCTGTGGCCCCTGCCTGATACGATCTTTCCCAGGTACTTGCTCCAGCATATCACGTAGGTTTCTGCACAAATGGCCCTCCTTAGAAAGGCCTTCCAGATCACCCCTTGACGTTCCCTATTCCCACCCCGCTTCCCTGCTTTATTTTTCTGGATGGCACTCAATTATCACTCACCCGTGGCATGTTATCTGTTTACTGTCTCTTGTCTTCCACTGCAGTGTAATCTCTGAGGCAGAGACTTCCATCTCATTTTCTGCTGTGTCGGCACCTAGATCCAGGCCTTGAGCATAGCAGGTGCCCAATCAATTGAGTTAACTGAATAAATGAATTTTCTCAAAGACCTTTTTGTCATGATGTCTTCCTTTAGTGAATCTGGTATACTGATGAATGAGTTAGACTCCCACATCCTAAGAACAGAGGGAAATCTGGGAACAGGGTGACTCCACAGCACCCTGAAATGTCAAAACTCTTTAAAGGAGGAGGTCAGGAAAAAAGCCGTACTTGCTGTACAACCGACTATGCAGTGTGGTATGAAAACCTATCTGCCTTCCTGTATTCTGATTATGTGTAAGAGGGAACAGTGGGTTCTCAGTCCTGTCGGTGAGAGTTTGGTTTCTTCTAAAATATCAGCCATGTGGACCCACAATATGAGAGAGACGTGTCTTTGGGGAACATTTGGTCATTTGTTTCTGGGCTTATATAAAAGGAGCAATTGTCTTGGATAATAACACGCTTACTCAATTTTAAAATATTTTATTTTAGAAAAGGCACTCTTAGATTTGTTTCAGTCTTACTGTTTATATTAAATTAATCACGATTACCTTAGATATAGCCATTAATTCTTCCAAATCTGTATAAAAAGGTTGTTTTTTTGAAAAACCACAAGAAAAATATAGCTGTTTTCTTCTTGCCCAGGTCAGTTACTCACTACAGGTAGGTTGCACATTTAAGTTTGGCTGGTATCTAATACTTTTAAGTATTTACAGACATAGTGAAAAGTATACCCCTAGGCCACCAGTTTCAAAAGAATTTGGATCTGTTTGAATTACAATAAATATGTACCAAACATAATGAACAATTTCTAAGCTGCTTATAAGGAGGTTTTAAAAATAAAAATTGCTAACATTTATTAAGCAATTCCTATGTCAGGCATGTAATAATTGCTTTACACAAATTCACTTAATTGTTTCAGAATTCCTTTGAGGTAGGGTAAGGGTTTTTGAAATGTCACTTTGCAGATTTTTTAAAAAGCGAGACTAGAACAGCCTCTGTGATCTGCCCAGGACCACAGAGCCAGAAGGTGCATCCAGTGCTTGAAGCAGGTCTCTCAGCAGCCAGATTGTCATCACCACACCTGCTGCTGGCAGATGGCGCTGGCTTCGGTGACAATACCTACAGTTCCAGGATAGACCTTTTATTTTTATTTATTTATTTATTTTAGCTGAGCCATCCTGCCACCTGTTGGCAGCTCAGTGGCTGCTCAGCTTGGGCCGGGACTCGAACTGCTGTTGCTCAGAGCTCAAACTCTTGAGCGAGCTCTTAACCAACTGAGCCACTCGGCTGGCCCATACAGGATAGACCTTTTAATGCTGGGCACGTGAACCACACCACTTGGACAGATTGTTGAGAATCATGGTCCACTTACTTTTTATACGTGTCCATTTGTATATACACAGAGAAAGCGCAGGTAAACTAATATACAAAAGTCATTGTAATAGCCATTTTACAACTTACAGTAGTCTCAGCCCTCTTCCTTCTTTCCAAGTTACCGAGTTTGCTTCTCTCTGTATTACTACAGGATTTGCTCTGGACAGGAGCTGTTCTTACTCCTTGACAGACAGGCACTGCTTTCAGTTTGCTGCACAACTTGAGTTGTTCAGTAGTCCTATTTTTGTTAAAGAGGCATCCTCGTTTTATCGTGCCTCACTTTATTGCGTTTCACAAATGTTGCATTTTTTTTTTCTTTTACAATTTGAAGGCAAGACCCTCCACCAGCGAAAGGATTATGACTCGCTTTATTGCGATACTCTATTGCAGTGGTCTGGAACTGAACCTGCAATAAATATCCTTGAGGTATGCCTGTAAAGTTTTTTTCTCTATAGGAGATGCAAAGTTTAAATTAGACATTTTTGAGAAATTCTTAGTGATGTTTTTATGACTTTTATAAGCTAGTCAATGTCAGTAAAGAAAAATAGAACATCCCATTCTCCCTGGCAACTTCTGGACCAATTAGCATGGATTACTAGCAGGAGTGTGCTGGTAAAAGTTTAACAACTGGCTCTCGGTGGGGCGGGGGAGGGCGTGATTTGTAGCTTTTGCCAGTTTCTGTGGTGTAAATATTCCCACCATGTCTGTTCTCAAGCCACAAACATGTTATCACTAAACGTGGAATTGAAAGAGATGCACGGAAACATTCCTTTATATACACACACACACACACACACACACACACACATATATACACACACACATGTATATGTGTGTATATATATATATATATACACACATGTATATGTGTGTGTATATATATATATATATATATACATATACATGTATGTATATATATACACATATACATATATATAATTTCCACCATAGATACAATAGTCATAAAACCACCTCAAGAGCATAGATGTAGAAAAATTAGGAAGTAATGAGTTTTGAGTAGCTATTACCTTTGCTTTTAATGTAATTTAATTATAAGTTTCTATAATTTAATTTTTAATAATGGCTGCCTTTAACCACCAGCTCTCAAAATGAAATTTTAACAATCCGCTTTTAGAAGCTGATGTGAGCTAACTCCACATACCACCGAATTAGCATCCCCAAGATAGCAAGATTCAACTTTTCCTTTTGCTATTTTAGATTATGATGAACTGATAGCAGCAGGAATTGGAGGGGCTTTGGACTATTAATAAGTAAAAAGCACAAAAATCCTATGAGCATGCCATGGAATAACTTGGGGTTTGTTTTGATTAATTTAAAATATATCTACATATAGCAATGATGACTCAGCGTTACAGTTTCAACCTATTTTTTCAAACTTCAACTAAGAGTGATCAAACCCAGGGTATGACCATGTAGGAGGGACCAGTGAAGAAGCCGATGGCTGTCTCCTTCCCATCTGGGCATCCTGGATAGCTCATAGCAAAAGTCTGAACCAGGGAAGAGGAAGGTAACTTGAATAGCCAGGTAAGCGTGTAATGATTTGCCCATGGAGGACCCACATACCAGAACTCAATTTAATTTCTTCTACACAAGTATTTAGTGGGGAAGACTTGAACCAAAGCGTGGCGAGATTGCCTCCACGGCCACCCCAGCTTTCTTCCACATGTTGGCCTCTGCCGGTGCTCATGAGGCTGGATGTCTTCGCCTGCCTCCTTCACCCAGCTTTACCTCTGGTAGCGCTCCGAGCTTTCCATTCCAAGTGGTTTGTCCTGGATAGGCTCTACAACAGGAAAAAACAGGCAGCACGTTTCAGCACCTCTGATTAAGTTGCAGTAATCATCTGAGAGCTTCCCTGGGCTTTTTTTTGTTTCTCTGCCGCTCTATGGCTCCTCAGGGAGCCAAGTGAAAAGTCAGACCTACTAGTTCTGGCAGACGGTTGGAGGCAGTCTGTTGAGACTAGTATCTAGGGCTTGAGGAATATGTGTTTCTTTTTGTCTCCCACAAATAAGGAACTCATTAAGTGTTACTCATTTGATATTCAGCAGATATTTCATGCACGTGTGGCCTAAATGAAGGATCTGTGCTGAGCGCTGGGCTAGACGGCAAGCAGCTGGCACCTGCCACCTCAGAAGTGAGACGAGTTAGTGCTGATTGGGGGCCCCATTGTTCTTCCGGGCCTTTAAACTGATTGTTTAAAGGGTGCATGTGTCCACCTGCTGAGAGAAGACTGGGGCCTATTCCTTCAGTCTTAACTTTCTTTGGAGAGGACGAGGGCTGTGCCTGGGCACCATCTCTTAAGAACTGGCTACGTGCACAGCTGATACGGCTGTGGGGCCTTTGAGAGCTCTGGGCAGAAAAGCAGGGGAGGGCTCAGGGTTATGAAATTAGCGTTGGGGTCTCCAGGAGCGTGACTATTCTTAGGTAGTGTCTCTGGCCTGAAGGACTTTTGGAAAAAGAGACCTGGACTAGAATCAAAATCCTAAACTGCGAAGAGATGGCCAGTGAGGCTGCTGGGCCGAAATCTGGCCAAGGAGGAAGGCCCAGCCTTTCAGTGCCCTGCACAGGCTGGAAAGAGTCTTGGCGCATGGTCCCATGGCACAGTGGGTTGCCGGAAGCCGAGTTCACATCCATGCCCCTCTCCTAATAGAGAAACCATGAGTCAGCCTGTCCAGGTCCCTTCTGCCCTAACAGCGCAGCACAGACAATCGCATGGCAAAGCAGGAAGAAGGGAAAGGAAGCTGTAGAAAAATAAACATTTCCTTGCATTTTACTTGGACTAGACCAGCACGGGTGGCGCGCTAAGACCCACAGCATCGCCCACATCCTCCCCCGGCTCTGTTTTTTCCCTCTTGTGCAGAAACAGATTCTTTCCTTACCTGATGAGCGTCCATGGTGCATCCTGTGGAAAAACAGGAGCAAGATGTAGAAGGTAAAAGCCAAGCAACCAAAGATCACGCCACAGACCAGGAAACTGTAGCTGCCCTGAGCCTGGAATATCTGCCAAAGAGGAAAACACAGACACAGGCCATCAAAACCTCACATGAAGATGTATGGGCGGAAGCGGCCTGCTCGGCCTTTGGCAGGGTTTCCAGTCAAGTTGAGGACCGTCATACCAGTAGATAGAAACATGGGTAGGAGGGAAGTCTTGGCCTTGTTTCAAGGATATGTTTCTGCAGGAGGCAGAAACCCTGCTCTAAGGTGACCCCTGCAGTCCCTTTCGGCTCTATGGCTGGAACCTGCAGAAAAATCTCCCTATCTGCCTTAAAACTCCAAACATACTAGGTGCTTCTCTACCCACAAGGCCTGACCAGAACTTTGCAGAGAAGATATATATATGTATATATCTTTAACCTTTTATTATGGCAAATTTTAGATATTTGCCAAAGTAGCCTATGGAACTCCCATGGACCCATCACCAACTTTAGCAGTTAGCACCAGTCCCCCCCCCACCCCCACCCTGAGTTACACGGAAGCACATCCTTCTGTCTTGGATGCAGAGGGCATATGTAGCTCTTCCCCCGCCCAGCAAAGCACAAGCAGAAGAAAGGAGAGCAGTGAGGAGGGGCATTTTGGAGGCTGAAAGACCTAGGTTTGGACATCATCCCTGTCAGCTGTTAGAAGTGTGACTGACTGAGGGCAAGTCACTTAATTTATCTGAGTTTCGGTATCCTCCTCGGTAAAAAAGGGAATGACAGTATCTAAATAGTCTTCAGTGAAAAGTAGACATATTTTTGTTTCCCCTGTGAACACATGATCCGTGGGTATATTTTACAAAAACGGGGGGAGTTGGCCTGTGATCAGGGCAGGAGTTTGGCAGGAAAGCTGGGCCCTTTGCAGGGTGGCCAAAGGCTCACAGGAGGTGGGATGAGGGAGTGGCAGGTTGAGAAGAGATGGAAAAAGAATTCTGCAGTGCAAACCCATCCCAGGCTTGGGAGCTAAACAACATTCCCACAGGGCCCCTCTGGCCCTGCTCCCAGACATGACTTGTGTTTGCTTTGGACTAGCACATCCCTTCCCAGCTCCAGGTCCCCCATTTGGAGGCTCAGCTTTCAAGGCTGGCTGAGAAACGGAAACAGGTAACACAGACAGTGGGGCCCTGCTTGCCTGGGTTCACAAGGTGGCTGGCCGCACTCTTCCCACCAGCTTGGAGGAGCGCTTCCCAATTCATCTCCCCTCCCCGGAGAGTTTCCCACATACCCAACCAACCAGCATCTGGAGGGACATCTCGCCAAGTCCTGCCCCTGTCACCAGCACTGTGGTCGCGCAGCCTACCCAAAAGAGAAGGATTTGGTTTAGTAAGAGCAAGTTGAGGAGATAAAAGTCATCTGGCGTAATCTAGGTTGTTTCTGGGAAGTCTCTGGAAAATGACATGGCTGCCTAAGAGGACTACTTGGGATTCCGAAGATTTCTCAGACTTTAGCTCTTAACTTTGCTTTGGAAATGCTTAGGTCCTGCTGTCATTAACGTTCCTTCCTTATTCTGAAACCTTCAATTGCTCATGATTGTCTTCCTGGTAAATTCCAAGTTACTTAGCCTGGCATTCAGGTCCGTTCCCAATCTGAGCACCACCTACCTTTCCAGAAAGATTTCTTGATCTCCTCAGGCCAGCCCTCTGCTCTGGGCAGAGCATGTCCTCACTGCCTGGCATTGCCCAGACCAGTCACACCTCTCATCAATCTGGCAACATGGCACAGACCTTCAGAGCCCAAGCTTCAGAGTCAGACTTGGGTTCCAAGCCCAGCTGTGTCACCTACTAGCTATGTGACCTTTGGCAAGTTCTCTCCCCTCTGTAGGACTTGGTTTCCTTCTGTCAAGTGGGCACCACAGCACGTCTTTCCCAGGATTGCTGTGTGGATAACTGATGCGATCCATGGAAGTGCTTAGCTTGATGCTGACACACAGTAAACCCTTGAAACCAGGCCAGTTCTCTGCTGAAACCCATCAACGCTGCCTTCAGGATAAAGTCCAAATGCTTTCATGTGGTTTCCAGGGCCCTTCATAATCTGCTCCTGTTGAGAGCTCAGACTCATCCCTCACACTTAACTGCTCACAATCTCCCCTCCTGCCAGGAGAAGCCATCTTCAGTGTCCCAACCCACACACTCTCACCACCAGGTCCTGACACGTGTGTTTGCTCCACCTAAAGACTCCTCCTCCTCTTTGTCTGTTAAACTCCTGTTCATCTTTTAAGCCCTAGTTTAGATTTCCATCTGTAATCTTTCCCCACCCCCAGCCCTAAACCTGGATTAGTTGCTCCTCTTCTGTGCTCCATCAGCCCCCTGCACCCCACTCACCCCACTGTCCGTATACTGGGCAGCCTTCCCCATAAGATGTAAACCCCTGAAAGAGGACTGTGCCTTGAATTTTAGTTCAGTGGCATATACCACTGCTTATTATCTGCAAGGTGACCAACAAATGGTAGACACTGAGTGTTTTTTGAATAAAACAGATCATTTCTACTTTGGGCTTGAAGTCCCTCTTACATTTATACCCCTGTGCCTTTGCTCTCACACTGGTCACTGCCCCCGCCCACCCTTCCCTGGCGTGCCTTTCATTGTTCTTTCTGCCTTTCCAAAATCTGGGCCAGCTCACACCCCATCTCCTCTGTGAAGCTACTTCGAGATTCAACACTGGTTACTCCCTTCTCTGAATTCCAATGGCACCCACTGTCTACTCCACTCATTTATTCAAAACCATTCCCGTACCTTCTGTGCATCAGGTACTGTGCTAACTACCTGTGGGGTAGTTAAGCTGCTTTACCTTTTTTCTAAAGCACAAAACAATCCTGAAAAGTAAGTATTTGCATCCCCATCTCAGAGAGGGGAAGGAAAATGAATCACACAGGGTCACAAAACCAGAGAGTGTGGAGGCAGGACTGATACTCAGGTCTGCTGATGACCTCAAAGCCCTTGCCCTTGTCCCTTGTCCCTCGCTGGTTCCCACAGGGAGTGTGTTCTCAGGAGAGGGTACAGATAACAGAGGTACAAAAGCCTTGAGGGGGGTGAAACACGAGAGGCAGGTACAAAGGAAAGGGCACCTTTTCAGTAAGGATCAGAGAAGCTTCTCTGAGGGTCGGAGGAGGAGGGGCGGGGTGGAGGGCATTCCAGGCAGAGGGTTTACCATGTACCAAAGTGTGGAGGGATGGAAGTTAGTGCGCCATCGGGAAGTCGCCAGCTAGAATGCCAGCTCTGAAATTCCCCTCTGAGGGTGGGAGGAGGCCGGAGAGAGGAAAAGAGCTTCACAGGAAGACATGAAGGGCAGGATCAGGTATGTTTTAAAGCTGTCCCTCTGCCACAGCTCCAAGGATGGCTCCGTAAGTGGTCCTCACCCTGGCTCCATGTTAGAATCACCCAGCAACTCCGGACCAATTATTGTACATCAGACTTTGTGGAGACGAGGCCCAGGTATTGGGTTTTGTTCCAAGTGCCCTAGGTGATTCTAATGTGGAAGCAGCGTTGAGAACCTCTGATGGAGACAAATCTGAAGGCAAGGAGACAAGCCAAGACCTGCCAAGGCAGCAATGGAGGTGATGGGGCACCGTTAAATATTCCAAGCAGGTAAGTGATTATAAAGGCCTGAACTAAGGCAGAAACGGAGAAATGATCAGGTTTGAGTGATCGTTTGCAGGCAGAATCAACCAATATAACTTATTATTGTTACTGTTAAACGCTAACATTTATGGATCACTTAAAACTCTGTGGGATACAGTGTGTGACGCATGATGCCAACATTATTTCTTGACTTCATGTACTCGCTTGAGGTTTGGGGATTATCCTTAGATTTCAAGGATCCAGGTCTCCTGTCTCATTGTGGAAAACTGAGGTGGCTGTCACTCTAATTGTTCTAACCCTCCCCCGACACACACCAATTCCCCCCTCTCCTCCTCTAAAGAAATCACTTATCTTTAATGCTGTTTTTCCAACACTTTAGGGCATCTCTAGTTACTTGTTACAGGTAATGTTAATTGGTCAAAACATAATTGTTTTTAATTAATGCATTTAAAAAAAGGTTTTTGGTATATGCATTTGGGAAGCTATAGAAAGGGAAGGAGATTCGTCAAGAGAGTTAGAGGTTTCTGACATCAACAAAGCTGTGTCACAACCCCAAATCAGGTGTGAGGTCCTTGTTCTAATCCTCTATGTTTAGAACAACATCCATCTGCAAGAACAACAAAGCAAGGAGGTACTGTTACTGATAAGGTATAAAACCCCTTTCCTAGGCTGTAACTTCTCCCATGCCACTTTGCTTTTCTTTGAACTGGGAATTTCCGTGCCTGTTACACAAAATGCCAGTTGTGGGTCAGTAGACATTACTATGGAAAAAAAGCAAAAGAAAAAAAAGCAGTAAGCTTCTCTGTGGCCTGAAATCACATGATGCAGGTATAATGTTGAAGGTGGAGCTACATGGGTCAGAACAACCCCCACCTGTGAACCTGTGCCCACCAGTCAGGGGAGCCTCGTTTCTATGAGGAGGTAGGGCAGTGACCCTCCATTTGGCACATCACAGAAAGTTGGGGCCTGGGGGAGGAAGTGGCACCCAGTCGGAGGGCATGGAAATGCCTCTGCTCCCAGCCCCCGCACACTCACCTTTGTACTGCAGGGTGTCCTCAGTGTAAGCAAGCATGCTGGGGAAGGTGCTACTGAGGAAAAGGCCCAGACTGGCTGTCCCCACGAACAGGAAGATGACATTGTAGGAGAAAATAAGAAGCACCAAGTACGTCACCACCACGCCGACCTGTCACAGCAGTGATAGACGTGATTAGAAATGGGGAAAAGATGGGCATCCATTGAGAAAGGGAAAACCAGAGTCAGTCAGTCTCCTGACTTGGACAGTTGGGCCCCAGGAGCAGCGCCGTGACCAGTGTGCCACCCTGTGGAGTATGTGGGGATTGCACCTTCCTTAGCCTGGTGTTTGCCAACCAAGCCCTGAGAATATGAGAAAGCCAGGAGGTGAGCCCACCCAACCATCTTCGCAAATGTCTTATCACACACGCCTAAGAAGTGCTTGGTGAGGGCATACTGCCTGTCCCCCAGGTCTTATCTGTAAGCACAGGGAATTCCATTCAAGTCATCAGCTCTCTGCCCTGCTGGAGGATCTGTCAGAGGTCGGAGTCCTCCACTGGTCATAAAGAGGAGCTGCTTCTCTTTCCCTAAAAGCCATGTGTTTGCAGAGGACACCCTAGGGTAGCAGGAGAAATGGGGTGGCAGCTGGGGGGCCCCCAGCTTCTGAGGATCCAGGCAGAGACCTCCCTGGAGAGGGTCAGTGGCTGTGGCAGGCCAGCTTGGCTCCCCCAACCACACACACACCACCTCAAACTCTGCTCAAACTTCACGGGCAGATGATGGGCTAATGGACCAGGAATCTTTCTAGTTCAGTCAGGGTCTCTGTCACATGGGCATATTTTTGTTAAAATAACCCTTTTTCTAAATTATTTTTAAATGTGCTTTTTGGGGCCAGCCGAGTGGCTCAGTTGGTTAAGAGTTGGCTTGGGAGCACGAGCTCTGAGCAGCAGGGCCGCTGGTTTGGATCCCACATGAGGGCCAGTGACGCTGCGCCCTCTACAGCTAAGATGGTGAACAACAGCTCAACCTGGAGCTGGGCTGCTGTGAGTGGCTGGCGATGGTGTAGGCTGCAGTGGGGCTGCAGTGGGCTGCTGTGAGCGACCATGAGAGGCTGGCAGCCAGTGTGAGCGGCCAGCGGCTGGCGAGAACCACCGTGAGCGGCTGTCCAGAAGCCGGCAACTGATCTGGCCTCGCCCGGGAAGAGCGCAATGATGGTGCCAACTTGGGCCAGTGAAGCAACATCCTCCACAACTAGACTGAAGAAC
>NW_017731484.1:2899307-2924785 GCF_001890085.2 Hipposideros armiger | reverse complement strand
CGTAGGCTGCAGTCCCTGTGGCAGTGGGTTGCCATGGGCTACCGTGTGTAGCCAGCAGCCAGCGTGAGCGGCCAGCAGCCACAGTGAGCGGCAGTCCAGAAGCCAGCGACTGATGTACCTCGCCTGGGAAGAGTGCAGTGATGGTGCCAGCTTGAGCCAGTGAAGCAATGACCTCCACAACTAGACTGAAGAACAAAATGACAGCAACTTGTCTGTTCCCCTTCCCCCAATTCCCCAGCGCTGTTCGCATCCCCCCAATACCCCAATAAAAATCTTAAAAAAAAAACCCATCACTCTTATCGTCGGTGCCTAATTCACGTGGATGTTTCAGACTTTCTTCCTTCTCTCAAGCCCAGACCCCACCCCCTCTTCTCTCTCTAAGCAGCTAGCCTCATGTCCACCAGCAGGGCCTGTGCCCTCGCCACTCTTACCTCTTCTTCCCTGAGTACTGTCACCCCAGCTCCACTGAACAGGGGCTTCCTCCCTCCTCCCCGAGCTTCGTGTGTCCCCGCTGCCCATTCCCTCCCCGCGCTCCCAGGGCCCTCTTCACTCAGTTCCTCTCCTTACAGGCATCCGCCCTTTCTCCTCTGCCTACAAATGGCTCATACCACCCCGACTCCTGTCAAACGAAACTCCCTTCAGCTCAGAAATATTTGCAACACGCTGTGCCTCCACTCCCAATCTCCCTCTTGCCCTCAGCCTCTTGAGTTTGGCTTCTACCCACCCAACCTCCCATCTGTCTTCAATGGAGACTTCTTTCTTGAAGGTCATAACCCAGACCCAGCACAAGGCCAAATCCAAGGGCCTTTCTTGGAGCATGGGGCTCTTTGGTTTGCGTAGCCCCAACATTATTTCCCAATCCCCTCTCCACCAAAAACTCAACCCAAAAAAGCCCTTTCTGACAATATATTTGGCTACCTGGAAAGGTAGTGAGTCACCGGAGGTGTTTAAACAGACTGTGTACCCCTCCTCTGTAAAGAAATATTATAGAGGTGATCCAAACCCTGGTGGGAGGTTGGGCTAGGTGACCTTTCAGGAATCTGTAATCTGGACCCCTTTGTCACAGATGATGACAGAGACACACATCAGGGCAAAAGTCTTAACCCATCGCTCGGGCCCAGGCTTCCTGGGCCCGAGCGATTCCTTGAAGGCAGCCTCCATGCCAGCCTGGGTACTTGAGAATCACCTGGGAGAGTTTCCAAATCCAAATTCCCAGGCTCCAGCACAGAGAGGGTGATTCTGAAGGCCAAGGGATCCACTGGCCACAAGGCTCTGACCAACCGGGCACCAAGGTGAACACGGGAGGACCAAGGCCAGCACCTGCTTCCCTGGTACTCTTGGCAGGTAGTCAGCTGGGCTATGCTCCACACACAGCAGGAGTCACCTCTTACAGCCCTTTCCTTTTATGGATACAAAATCAGGGGCCCAAAGAGGGGAAAGGACTTTTCCAAGATCACATGGGTAGGCTCCACCTCCTGGATTTCCATCCCTTCCCTACCAGCATCTCTCTTCCCTCCACTCCTCCTGTCCCACCCTGTTGGCAGAGTCCAGTCCTGAGCAAAAGTCCTGGGGCAGTGGCAGGACCAGGAATGAATGGTTCTCCTGGGCTTCTAAGAAGTGGAAGGCCACTTACCACATTGATGAAAACCATGGTCGCTGGGTTCACTTTGGAGGAGACGGGAATGGAGATAAGCTGACCCAGGGTGATGAAACCCCAGAAGAGGCTGGGGAGGTAACCGGCCACCTTGTGTCCCACAGACAGCGGCTTCTCCACGGCATAGCTGTACACAAAGGTGGAGTATGCTCCCTGTGGAGAGACAGGCCCCACTGAGCGCACCTGCCGCGCAGCCAGGCCATAACCTTGGGAGAGGGAGCCCTGGCTGGGCAAACGTAGTACAGGCAGGGGAAGATCCGTTCTGCTCCTAGAGGCTCAACAAAGGGTGGGCTTGGGGCCAAGATCATACAGCACACACAGGCCCAAGCTGAGAACAGAACCTGGGGTGCCACAGTTCCCAGGCTGCACCTGCGGAGGCCTAGGGGTTCCAGGGAGGTATACATCTCCACAGGGAGGCCACGAGGTCTGGGCACACAAGCACTGCGGCCCCCTTCACCAGAGCAGGGTTCCACCACATGTCTTATTTATGAGGATTCCACAGAAAGTTTTTTTGTTGAAGGACATTTGCTGCAGCTAAAAAAAAAAAAAAGTGTGCACAAACATCTCATTTTATAGATGAGAGGGTAAAGAGAAGTGACTTGCCCAAGGTCACATTGAGAGTTGGAAGCCAACCAGTACTGTCACGAGTGCTTTCCACCAGGTTGTCTAAGTTTTTAGGGCCTTCTCTTTGGAGAGTTCCTCATATGGCAATCAGTTAATCAAGCATTCAAAACTATCGTAATCTAATCCTTAGAGACTTCTGGAAAAAGGCATTAAGTGTAACAAGTCAATAGTGGACTGAATAGCTGGGCCAAGATCTTGCCTGTAGCTTGTTTACAACATGGCTTGAGAAGCCCAGGTATGGAATGTATTCCAGGAAGCAGAGTTCCCTAGCGTTTAATTGGCATGACCTCTCCTTGGGGGGATAGGGCTCTGCCCCTTTAAAAAAAAAATGTGGGTAGCCTATACTCAGTAACAAACCTATATGCCCCTAACCACAGAGTTATCAAAAATATAAACAACTGGCCAGGACAGAAGGCCATAGTACCAAGGGGCTGTGAACGATTCTGGAGACAGTCTCCCCTAGGACTTTTATTTAGTTTAAATTTTTGGATCAACGGTACTACAGGTGAGGTCTCCAGAAAACCTTGACGCCCCTCTCTTTCTCTTGCCATTCCCAGACTTGAGTCTTGGGGTGGATGGTTCCCCAAGAAGGTGCACCCTGAGGGCAGGCTCACCGTCATCCCATCAGTCATGAACAGGACCAGGGCTGCTGTGATGTGGATGGCGAAGAAGGAATAAGGGGCTCCTTGGAAGTTCTTTCTTTGGCAGCAACTGAATAGGTCCTCAGGGGCTGGACGAGACAGAACAACAAGGGTGAGTCTCAGCTTCTGCTCCCCCTTCCTCTGCGAGCCCAGGGGAAGTGGCTGGCAGTTAGATGAACCCTGGCTGAATGGGGGACCACTTACTGCCTGCTGCTTTCTCTAGCTTCAACCGTCTGTTAGGAATAGCCCCTGTCCAGAGGTCAAGTAACTTGCCCAAGGTCACACAGGCAGAGTTAGGCGGAGCTTGGAGCCAGAAGTCTGCCTTCCTCATTCTCTTGGCCAGGTTGCTCCATCTCCTGCCTCACCAGACCATTGGTGCCAAGGTTCCTTTCCAACCATTATCACCTGTGACCTATGGTCACCCTCTGGGGGAGGGGTTACCAGAGGAGCCTCGGTGTGGGGCTGTGAGCATGAAAGTTCATTAGAGCCCCCACCTGGGTGTGGCTGAATATTTGGGGGCAGCGAGGAAGCGTCTTCCTTCTCAGAAGGCTGTGTCTCCAGGGCGAGCTCATCTGCAGACAGGAGCAGGGGCCTCCTCTGAGGGCAGCAGGTCAGCAGCCGCTCTTTGGACAGCAGATACAGCACAGCCATGGGCACTGGGAGCTGGGGGTGGGCAGAGGGTCAGGAGAGCCTTGTTCTTGTCAGGCTCCCCCCTTCCCATGCCTGGCCTATGCCTACAAGATCATACGGCACATGTCTGCACAGTCCTGGGAGAAGATAGCTCTTTTCCAAGGGGGCTCACTTAAAAGGGGTCGCCAGCTATTGCAGCCTTGACTCATTGCTGCCCAACCTCAGCCACATTCGTTTCCCTGAAAAGACAGGTACTTGTTACACGCAATGCTTGGACTCACACTGGGCCTCAGCTGGCACAGGAGAGGTGCCAGAGGTAAACTCATTTCCAACATCCTTGTCCTGGATGTGCTGGAGCATGGCCTCTCACACTCTGTCATGCTGGTAGATCATGTGTTGCTTTACCTAGAAGTTTTGCTTTTGTTCATCACAGCTCAATAAAACATGCTGGGGGGAATTAGTATCCCCATTTTCCAGATGGGGGCAAATGAGGCTCAAAGTTATCCCTTCATCAGAACCTAGTACAGAACCTAGTACTGTAAGAGGAGACCCGAGTGGTAAGCTAGAGACCCAGTGAGCATTAGTGTTGGTCACCAGCTGACTTGGGGCAGAGTGGGACTGGCGCCAGTGCCATCTCCATCTCAGGAGTTGTCTGGGTGATGTCACACCTAAGGAGGTAAGAGGCCACCCTCAGGGGCTTGGTGTCTCAACAGGAAAAAAGAGACATGGACTCCTTTTGATTAACAAATGCATGCTACTTGCAACACACACACATGCACGCGGGCACGTGTCCAATGTTAAGCTCACCGCTATTTACATTAAGCCACTTAGGTTTTGTGAACTCCCCAGGGCAATGAGAAGTGTCTCCTGCTTCTGAGGTTGCCTAGAGAAGCCTCCGCCACATCCCTCAGGTGTCCTGCCTGTGTCTAACTGCCCTCGCTGCCAAGAAGCACCTCATCCCATGCAGCCTCTGCCCTTGCTACTGCAACTTCCTCCTGCCTAGAAAAGAGCCACAAATCTGGCCTGAATGGGAGGAGACAGCTCTTGCCCTCAGGAGTCCCATGTCTGAAGGGGAAGATGAGGCCCTCCCTCCAGTCTGATGGGGGAAACAGGAAACCCACACACAGAGTCCTGGTGGCAGAATGCCTGGGTGAAGGCCAAGGGGAAACAGCTGGAAAAGGGGCGAGATCACTCAGGTGGGGCTTTCCAGGGAGGTGAGTGGTGGGAAAGACTTTACAGAGGATTCGCTGGCATTGCCACAGAAATACACTCCATCTTTAGAAGCCCATTTGGGGAAGGCAGGCTCCACCTTAAAAGTCAGAGAGTGCCAGGTGGGCTGTGCATGTGCCTGTGCGCACGCGCGCGCGCATATGTGTGTGTGTGTGTGTGTGTGTGTGTGTACATGCGTATGCCCACATGCTTGCACAGCCTCATAGTCTTCTGTGGTGAGCTGTTTATCTTCAGACACAAACCAATGGAGAAGTCCGGAAATCCTGCAGCAAACAAAGTGCCCCTAGTCTGCACCTCATGGGGCAAGAGAAAACAGGCCTCGGGCTTATGCTGGACCTTCCGGCTTCCTGGTCCCAGAGTCCCAGCCTTGACATTGTATTGACAGTGCTCCTTCTCTTTGCAGGTCCCCCTTGGAGAGCACAGGCCCAAAGCTGCATTGTTTCCAAACAATGACGGGCACGGCAGAAAAAGGAAGGAGCAGAGGGAGAAACGGGGCATTTCTGAGAGCCCTCAGGGAGTCGGGTGCCAGCCTGGCCTGGCCTCCTGTAAGCCCCTTTCGGGGCCTTGAGCCAGTGATGGTAGGACACCCTCTGCCCTGCTGCTCAGTGGGACTGGGTGGCCTCAAGGGCCCCTTTCAGTGCTACACGCACAGCATCACTCTGAGGCCCAGCAGTAGCTGGGTCCCTGCTGTCATGCCTGAACCCAGCCTGCTTGCCTCTGGAAGGGTGACAAGTATGCTTAGTGCAGAAGAAGCTCTAAGTCCGGGTGATAAGCCACATGGTGACTCCATCCCACAGCCAGCAGGCCAATGGCCACCTGAAATATTTCCCTATCCCCAGCCTATGCTGGGCCCAAGCCAGGGGCCAGGGCTACTCCCAGTGTTCCTGACACTGCTTCCCAAGTGGGGCAGGACTTGGCGTGGGGGAGTCTCTCTATCTCTCCCTCTGGCCCCAGCCTGGGCTAACGTGAGAGAACCCATCTTGGGTTGCAGAGCATCAGAGGAGGTTTCCAGCCAGAGACCAGAGTCAGTGCTGACATGGCAGGGGAGGATGTGAGCTGGGGGTTTAGAGGGGGCTCAGTGTCCGACCCAGTGAGGTAATCTCTCTGCTGTGCTCCCACCAAGGCAGCCTTGGCAGGCAGGGTCTCTCAGAGGTCATCTTATCTATCTCCAGGCCTCCACAGGAGCCCCCCATCACAGCAGGGCAGAAGAGAACCCCACCAGCTGTTAAGTACCCTGGAGAGGGGCTTGGCTTGGTCTGTGATGCTCTGGTCCAGGGTTGGCTTTATCTGACCTTGGAGGAAAAGGGCGGGTTTCCCACAGAGCCTCAGATGACTTGAAAGTTGACCCTGATTTCACTAAACCTGTTCACCGCTTTACCTCCCTTGAGAATTGCAACCACAGGATGCCACAGCTGAAGGACCTTAGAGATGATCTTTTGCAACCCCTTTGTGTTCAGATGAATCCTGAGGAGTGAGTTCTCCCACCCTCTTGCCTTCCTGAGGACACACCTCAGCCCTGGTCTATTTCTCTGAATAAGAAGAATCTGCACTGGGAGCTGGTATGGACTGGTATGCGAGAAGGTCTACTAGGCCCCGCCCAGCCTTGCCCCAGTGGCACTCACATTGATCAGGGCCATGATCCAGAAGGCGTAGGACACGCGGGTCCCTGCCCCATTCTGCGGCGACACCCCGGGCAGTGTCTGGTTGGACCAAGTCTGGGCTGTAGTGTGGTGCTGGCCCAAGACCCTGGAGGCGTGGAAGAGGTGGCTGCCGGAGGTGGCGTTGGCTGTGCTATTGGCAGGCAAGCAGTCAGTCTCAGACAGGAAGGGGTCAGCAATCAGGGGACTCAGCAGAGCCCCAAAGCCCACAAAGAAATGGAGAACCTGGAAGGGAAAAGAGGAGGGATGGGTAGGAGGATGGTTCAAGCTTCACACCCCATCCCCCACCTTGTGTCCCATCTGGGGAGCCCCTGCCCAGCCAGAGTGGGGTGCAAAGGGAGTGGGAGGCAGGAGGGAGAGGAGAGAGCTCCTCTCAGCCACCTGCTTGTCCTGGGATAATTTGGTGACAGTGGCCAACCCCCTCCCTCACTCCCGCCTTTCCTAAATCTTAACCCTCAGTGCGGGGCTGTTCCCATGTTAGCATCCACCAAAGGGAAGGAGGCTTAATAAAGGGAAGGGCTGGATTGGAGTCCTGGGTAACTGGGAGGACAAGAAAACAGGAGAAATACCGAGAGAGGGAAAGAGACAGAAGGAAAACAGCAAGCCCTCCCATCACTCCGCTCCCTAGTTTACAAACACCTTTCTGGTTAGCACTTAGATGCCCATGACCACCCTGCAGGCAGGGCTCATTACCCCATTTTAGAGATGAGAAGACCCCAGTCCAGAGATAGCTGGTCAAACGAAACTGAGACCCCGGTGCTCTTTCTGTGTCCACACCCCGTCCTAGGGGAAAAGACACTGGGTCCTGGGGAGAGCGGGCTGGGGGAGATGGACAGATGCACAGGGCCCTCCCCACCACCCAGCCCCCCACTTGCCGGTGGGTTCACCTGGAGGAAGATGGCCGAGTCCCTCTGGTAGATCCTCACCAGCTGCATGTTGGCCACTGTGTCGATACAGCCCATGGCCAGGCCCGCCAGTGCCATGACGGAGGCCAGCACCTTCACGTCACTGCAGAGGGGGATGACGGCGAACACCAGGGAGATGGCCAGAGAAGAGGTGAAGAGGGCCCACAACGACTGGGCCAGGCTGTGGTCACAGAGGGGTGAGGTCAGTGGGGGAGGCCCGGAGCCCCTCAAAGGCAGAGCCCCCTCCTTGTCCTCCACATACTTTGGGGCCCTGGGCCCCCCCCCAACTCTGGTAGAAGGGGGAAGGGAGCTGAGGAAGAAACTCTGTTGCTCATAGCTGTGGGTCGTGGGCAAGATGGTTAATGAGCCTCAGTCTCCTCTGAGAACAATCCCTGTCTCACAGGGTGCCTGTGAGGACTTAAGAGACCATGTAACGGGGACACAATGGGCCTTGACATTGTGTAACTGCTATTATTTTACTTATAAGCAATTTTATATTGTTTACTTATAAAGGATTAGAGGGGAATCTGCTTTGAGCATTTCAAGGGAACTGTGCCACATGCCTGAAACTGGAAGTGGGATAGGGGATGGAGCCTGGACCCCACATCCCTGAGCTGGGTGCAGGGTATCTTCCCTGTGCCAGGCCCTTTGCAGGTCCAGACCCGAACTGCCTGAACCAAAGCCACAGCTGAGATACTTGGGTAATTTTGTGACCCCTCTGTGGGCAGACCTGCTGGGCTCTGGACCTGGCAAGTGTCCAGAAGGAAGGCCCTGGCTCCCCAGGAGAGGTATTCCCCCGAGGAGCCCACAGCAGGCAGGCTGAGGGCTGTCCCCCATGAGTGAATGAATGGATGAGTGAACAAATGAATGGAGTGTTTGAGGCTCTGTCAAGGTCTTTTTGGTACACTGCCCAATAACCAGATTCTCAGGGACAGGAAGGAGCCTTGTATTTTCTGGGGTCAGTCTGAAAGGCTGATGTGGGGAGAAGGAGATGGAGCAGTGAAAAGGTTCTCAAAGGGAGAGGCTGTGGAGGAACTTTCTCAGATCATGAAGATTTGGGGAGCCCTCCGTCAGCCTCTGTGGCTGCTAGACCTGGAGCGGGGTAGATACGCGGGGGTTCGTGGCAAGCAGACATGGCTGAGTTTCCAGCACATCGAGGTAAAGAGAGATGCCTCCAAAAGACCCTCCAGGCTGTCTTCTCCCAGAGGCTCTTGCCTCTGACCCTCTTGGCTCTCAGCTTCTCTCTTGCCCATCTTTGATTAAATCCTTTATCAGAAAGGCTCTGCTGATAGCAGCAGTTCGTTATTTTCTCTTTTCTCATTTCCAGGCTGATCTGCTGGGCCGATTACTGATCATGACCCCGGCCTGTTCCTAGCTCAGAGCTGCGTGAGGGGCGGGGGAGGGTTCACTTCGCCCCCCCCCAGCCCCCCCCCACACACACACACACAGTGTGAAGAAAACAGGGAGGCTGTGTTGTGGGGTTGCCTGCTCGGGTCCCTCCTGATGGCCCCTCTACCCGACTGGCATCCCTGCTCTGCAGGCCCCCAGCACTGACAGCCTGGGTCGCTCACTGAGCTTCAGGTGTTTCTGTTTCCTGCAACCAGGTAGATGCTTTCATCCGTGTTTGGCACACAGGTGATACCCACACCTCTATAGGCTGCTAAAAATGGCAGACCTCTCAAAATAGCTCTCTCTCTTTCGCCTTCCTTTCCCTGCATAACATAGACTAGGCTCCTGGGTGGCCTGGCTTCAGCAACAGCAAGAGGGTCTTCTCTCTCCCCTTCAAATGTTCCCTGCATTGACCTGGTACACAGGGAGGGGTGACATTCCCGCCACCTCACTCACCACTCTACAGTAGAGCATGGATGTCCCAAGTACAAATACTCTCTTGAAGAATTGACACATTATCATACTGCCCTGAAAAACCTGCATGAAAGTGGTTAGTAATCAATCCTGTAGCAAGATCCCAAGGGAACAGGGCCTGGGCTCAGTCACTGACATGGGAAGCCGCTGTGGGGAAGTGTGGGAAAAGAAAATAAGTTTACAAGACAATGACCAAGGTTTGTTTAGCGTGTCTAAGACAGTGGCGCACGTGACAATGCTGTGAGGCAGACTTTGCAGTTTTTGATCCACGGGTAAACTGAGGCTGAGAAAGGCTGAGAAAGTAGCTGACAGAGCCTGGACTTAAATCCAGGACTTCTGACTTGATATTGCCTAAGCCATGCTGCTTGTTCATGGAGAGTGGGGAGAGAGGGGAGAGAGGGGAGGAGGGGAGATACGTAGAGATAGAGGTAGAGATAGAGATAGAGATAGAGATAGAGAGAGAGAGAGAGAGAGAGAGAGAGAGAGAGAGAGGGAGAGAAAGAGAGAGAGAGGATTTAAAAAGGCTGGTTCTGGGCCACAGATTCAGCAAGGCTGGAGCATGAGGCCAAATTCTGCACAGCCTGGTCTCAGGATGCAACAGTGACCAGCTGTAGTTGCTAGAACATGAGCCCACAGTGGTCCCTCTGCTGGTGTTAAGGGAGCTCCAAATGCTTCATGTAATAACTTCATATATTAACTGCTGGCTCCATCACAGGCCTCCCAAAGCATCTGCTGCATCTGTTAATTGTGGGACCCCAGGCCTGGCACTGCGCTTGACCCTGAGAAGGTGCTCGATCTGAGTTACTGGCTGTTGCTAGTGAAGTGGGGGTAGTGCTTCAGGGAGGCTTGTCACCGTGCACAGGGTGGCCTGGAGAAAGGGACTGGAGTCTGTTAGGAGGTTGATGTGGGATTGTATAGGGGTAACAGAGACACAGACAGAGAAACAGAGACAGAGACATGCCAGGAAGGTGCTGAGTGGAATAAGGAAGCTCAGGACATGCGGAAGGGCTGGGGGCCGGTGGCAGGGCCAGTGGGCTGCCCCGTCTAGGCCTCTGCTCTCTCCCATTTGTACCTTCTCACGTTGTCATTCTTGAGAAGGGCACTCCATGACCACAGGGGGCTTTCTTGTTCCCAGGCCCAGTGACAGGCAAGAGGGAGGAATAAAGAGAGAACAGGTGGAAAAGAGAGGCTGGAGGGAGGCCGGCCTGGGAAGTCTCCTGCCACCCACTGGGCCACGTCCAGCTTGCCACCTGCCAGCTGGGGCTGAGGCGGGCCAAGCCCAGATTGGGCCTGGGGTTCCTGGGCATGAGGGGAATGGAGACCTGTTCCCAGTAAAGGAACAGCTGCAACTCAGGAAACCTTGTGTTTGGATCGCAGGCTGCCCGCCCTCCCCTTGCCTCAGCGGGGCCGTGCCTGTGCATTCCACAAGTCAGCCTGAACAAATTTCTTTAGAAGAGCATGTTGTTGCCAAGAGAAAAGGAGTCCCAGAGACATCCCAGAGCTAGATTGAAATACACCCATCGGCTTGGTGGTCACTTAATGGTTTGGTCAACGGCCCCTTCCAGGAATGTGGGTAATTAAACATTATGAAATAATAATGTCCAAACAGCTTTGGCAGTGTGGACGCGGTGGGATCTATAGTCAGAAGACTGGTCCTAGGCCCACCTCCGCCACTTCCAGTGGGTGGCTTAGGGCAAGCCACTTACCCGTAGCCCTCTGAGCATCCGTTTCTTCCACTATAAAATGGGGCTAGTAGGCTCTGCCTCATGAGGCTGCTGTGTGGAGTGAGTGTGAGGCTCCAGCCCACCCTCCTTTGCTCACTTACTGGGAGCTTCCCCCACCACCTGCAGCCCCCCTCCCAGACGCTCTCTCCCTCCCTGCTGGCCCGGGGCTCTCCCAGAGAGGCACACCCTACAGCAGGGGAGCGGAGGCTGGTGCCAGCTCCTGGATTCTCTCCCCAGGCTCTGCCTTTGTTCCTGTTGCAGGTGACCCAGGAGGCTGGTCCAGTAACTGCTAGAGTGACAACAAGGACCTAAGAGTCCTACACCTCATGTTACAGATCAGGAACCGGGCCCAGACAGGGAAGGAGAGCTGAGTAATGCTGAGCCGGGATCCAGTTTCTCGACTCCCAATCCAGGCAAAGGCCAGCGTAGTGTCACTGATCTGCCCTCCCCGGGTCCCGGGTTCAGAGGTTAGTTAGGCCAATAGGGGAAGGGCCCCACTCCCAGGAATAGCCTAAACAGTCCCGGGAACCCTTCCTTAGGAAGCCTGAGAAATGTCCAAGTTACTCATTGACAGCTCCACACGGAGGGCGGGCAGGGAGCCCAGGTGCTCCCCCAGCCTGGCAGCGGCTCTGCTGGGGGCGGGGGTGCTGCCCCCGCCAGTTTGCTGTGTGACCTTGAGCCAGGTGGTCTGCCTTACCCAGAGGGCACACGTGATCACCTTGACTTGGCCTTGCTGTGAGCATCTGCTCTGGCCCTCTTGGTTCTATAATAAAACGAGGGGCTACTTGGCTTCAAAACAGGGGAGGGGCTCAAGCAGTAAGGTGTCAGCCAGCCTGTCCTGCTCTCCACGCCCCAGGGGTGGGGAAGATTGCTGCTGAGGCCCAGCCCCTTACCACCACAGGCTGAGTGACCTCAGGTAGGAATGAGTGACCCCAGAATGGGCATTGACCTTCTCCTCACATTTTTGCCTCAGGGGAGCCCCCTGTCTACCCTGGATGATCTTCTTCCTTGAAGGACCAGGGAAGAGGGGCAGAGTGCAGAACCGAGGAGTCAAAGGCATCCCCAGCACCTCTCCACCCCAAAAAGGCAGGCAGCCCCAAGAGAGGAGCACAGGCCTAAGGCAAGAAACCAGGAGACGCAGGGCGCCCCCTGGGCAAGCTGGAAACTGCAGCTCAAGCCAGACAATAGTGAAGGAGCAGCTTAGACTGAAGAAGGGGCCAGGGGAGAAGAGGCCCCCTCGAGCTGGGTCACCCTTACACTGACACCCCAGCTTGTTCAGGGCCCTGTGTTAAGGCTGGGGGTACCCGGAGGGAGGAATACCTAAGGCAGGACTGCTCTGGTAGACTCGGGTTGGGGCTGCACCCTTTGCATGATGTGCCCTGGCCCAGTGGGGTGCTGGGCTCGCAGGGAGTGTTCCTTACACGTTGGCTGGACTTCTATCTCTGTCAGCCTCTCCCTCAGCTCTTTGCATGCATGGCTCTCTCCTCTCATTCAGGTGTCAGCTCAAATGTCACCTCCTCGGAGAGGCCTTCCCTGACCCTGTTACTCACCCCCAACTCTGCTACTCTCCATCCTTACTCGGCTTTATTTCCTTCATTTTACTACAATAGTCCTCCAGAAGTTAAGCTGCATGAAAACAGGGTCTGGCTCAAGAGATATTTGTTGAATGAGTGAATAAAGGGGTGGGATGAGTTTTGAGATATTTTTTTAATTTAAAAAACCTGACATATAATTTACATACCATAAAATTCATCTATTCAAAGTGTACAATTCAATGGATTTTAGTATGTTCACAGTTGTAAATCCATGACCACAATCTAAATTTAGAGCAAAGAGCAAAAGAAACCTGTACCCATTTGCAGTCACTCCCCACTCCTCTCCAAATCCCAGCCCTAAGCAGCAACTGACCTACTTTCTGTTCTACAGATTTTCCTGTTCTGAACTTTCATATAAATTAAGTCACATAGTATGCCATCTTTTGTGTCTGCCTTTGTTCATTCAGCATCATGTTTTCAAGGTTCCTCCACGTTGTAGCATGTATCAATACTTTATTCCTGTTCATAGCTGGATAATATTCCATTGTGTGGATATACCACATTTTGTTGATGGGCATTTGGTTTGTCTCCACGTTTTGGCTATCATGAATAATGCTGCTATGAGCAGGCATGGACAAGTTTTTGTGTGGACATATGTTTTCAGTTCTTTGAGGCATGTACCTAGGAGTAGAATTGTTAGGTCATATGCTGAGATGGTTTTTCAAGCGAGAAGCAGGCCTGGTGGTAGAGCCCCGTAGGCTTTCGGCCCAGGTTTGTTGCTTGCTGAAAGGTGTATAAACTGCTGGAGGGAGAGATACAGGCTTTCTAGATGGGAGACCAACCAAGGGCCCAACTCAGGGAAGGGAACACGCTTTTGTACTGTATTCCAGGGACCCCAGGGGCCGGCATTCTGGGGAAGCCGGTGTGAGGGTGGCCTGGAGAGCCTTGCAGAGAAGGCCGAGTTTTTACAAGGGGCAGGAGAGAGTCAGAGCTGGGTCTTGGGCAGGGCAGGACTTGTAGGAATTTGAGGGGAAAGAAAGGGAGAGAAGGAGATAACGAATTGGGCACAGAGTGGGAAGAGCTCAGCACGCCTTCAGGTAAGTGGGCACAAGCAGGGGCGAGGCCAAGGTGAGCTGGGAAACTCTGAAAGCCGTTTATCTATCCTGATGCTTTTGCGTTAAAGGGGTCTCCCAAACTGCCCAGAGTGGTTAGACAGGTCCCCAAGAAACCAGGAAAGAAACTCTAACTTTTTGTCTAAATACCCCATTCCTCTTTCCTGTCTGACAAAGCACATAACACTGGTCCTGCCCTGACCCAAGGGCTCCTGTCCTCCCCTGCACCCACTCTAATATCCAAAGCTTTCCACACCCAGTCGTCCCTCCAATGCACGTCCCTGTGGAGGCATCCAGACACTCTTCAGCCCTGACCTTCAGTCTGGGTCAAGCAGTAGGCAGGATTGAGCAGGAATCCTAGATAAAGAAGTGCTGCCTGAACTCTCCTCTCTCCACAGATTCGCACTCTCCCCGACTCCCCCGCAACAGCTGGCCCTCTCTTGTTCAGCCAATCCCTCACTGACAAGCACCAGCCTGGTGCGCTAGCCATAACCACTTCAGCTGAAAAGCATTTGCAGAGGTATTAGCATTTTAACTGAGACCTGGGGAGGCCCCAAGCAATCAAGCTTTAGAGGATGGTTTCTGGGTTGGTGGAGGTTCTAGGGTTGGGGGATGGGGAATCCCTTGAGCTGTCCAGCCCTAGCTAAGTGGCGACTCCCACCTCCATACAGGCCACCCCTGTGATAGCCCTTTATTTCCACTGAAGTCTGCTTTGCTCTTAACCAAAGGAAAGGATTCTTTGTGACATTTTGTCTTGGGGATGGGAGGACTGAGGTTCAGAATTTAAACCCGAAACATTGATAGGACCTACTCCCCCCACCCTACTCTACCCCCACCCCTCAGATCCCAGCAGGAAGCCCCAGAGGCCCAGTTTCCTTCCCAGGAGTGTCAGCTCAGGAATGTGCCCAGAGAGTACAGGGCATAACTTGTACCCTGCAGAGTTGAAGCTGACTATTCATAGAGCAAGAGGCATTTCAAAGTATCTGGTTCTAGAGGCAAATGTCTGGGTTCAAATCCTGGCTAGGCCTCTTAATAGCTGTGTGACCTGGGGCAAGTCTCCTAACTTCTCTGTGCCTCAGCTTCATTTTGCATAAAATGGAAATAATAGCACTACTCTTCAGGATTGTTGTGAAGATTAAATGAGATGACACAAGTGAGGTACTAAGAACAGCGCCTGGCATTGGGTAAGTACTCAATAAAGTTAGTCTATTATTATTACCATTATCATTTTTCTTTTCTGAGAACTGGTTTCCTGCTGCAAGGCCCTTTCCACTGCCTGTTCAGAGTCCTCTACTGAGTCAGGAACCCTGAGGGAGGTACAAAGCAAGTGAGGAAGAGATGGCCAAGTTGGGTGTGCATCTGCCCTGTTTACAAAATCTGTACACCAACCTGCCGTTCAGAATTATCCTCACTCCCCCTCCTGTTCTTTGCACTACACATGTTCCTAAAAAGTTCCAGGTAAGGGAGCTTTTATAAGTCAAAATACTTAAAAAACAGGAACAAAACCAGAAAAACACCTTAACAGATTTCTAATTAAACTTCTGAGCATATTGCCTCACGCCTGTCAGAATGGCCATCATCAATAAATCAACAAACAACAAGTGCTGGCAAAGATGTGGAGTAAAGGGGAACCCTCGTGCACTGCTGGTGGGATTGAAAATTGGTGCAGGCTCTATGGAAAACAGTATGAAGGTTCTGCAAAACATTAAAAATAAAATTATCATATGACCCAGCAATTCCATTCCAGGGTATTTACCCGAAGAAATCCAAAACACTAATTCGAAAAGTCATATGCACCATGTTCATTGCAGCATTATGTACAATAGCCAAGGCATGGAAGCAATGTAGGTGTCAATCAATACATAAAAGGATAAAGAATATGTGGCACATATATACAATGGAATATTACTCAGCCATAAAAAAGAATGAAATCTTGCCATTTGCAACAATGTGGATGGACCTAGAGGGTATTACGCTAAGCAAAATAAGTTAGACAGAGAAAGACAAATACCATATGATTTCATTTCTATGTGAAATCTAAAAAACAAAATAAATGAACAAACAAAACAGAAACAAATTCATAGATACAGAGAACAAACTGATGGCTGCCAGATGGGAGGGTGCTTGGGGGGATGGATGAAAAAGGTGAAAGGAATTAAGAAGTACAAATTGCCAGTTATAAAAATAGTCACAGGGATATAAAACACAGCACCAAGGATATAGTCAATAATACTGCAATAACTATGTGTAGTGCCAGATGGGTACTAGACTTACTGGGGTGATCACTTCACAAGGTATATAGAAATGTCTAATCACTATGATGTATACCTGAAACTAATATAATATTGTATGCCAATCGTAATTGAAAAGTAAATTTAAAAAAAAAACACTCTAGGCAGAATCAGAATGGATCTTGAGCTTCTTAAGATTTTCTGAATCTCACATACATCCAATCCTGTACAAAACCCACAGAAACACTGATGTACACAAGGAGTCTTGCTTCTTAAGAGGAGAATTCTCCAATTTACAAGCAGATTTGGTAATGGGGATAATCACTCCCTAACTGATAATGTTTTGTCAGTTGGGTGGCTTAAAGCGGGGCCCATCTATATGACACCTGTGTCCCTCTTCCATTAGCTCTGGATGCAAGGTGGATGGGAAAACCTACCCTCATGGATGCCTCTGGGAGTCAGCCAAACAGTGAGAGTCCTTGGTCCAGAACAGCCCCATAGAGGTTTCTCTGGAATAGCCCAACTGTGGTTTTGTTCCCAGGCTGTCTGCCTGCTTGAGCCCATGCAATCCAGGAAACCACCCACCCTGGAGCTGGGACTAGGGAAATCTCCAGCAGCATCTGGCTTGCAAGTCATGTATCCCCTGCTTTGGATCTGTTTTCCTAGCTGCACTAGGAGTGATCCTGCTACCTTTCTAAAGGGCTCCTCAGAGATGGCCCTGTCCAATTTGAGCTGGACAATGAGGCTCTGCAATGGAATCCAAAAGAGGGGTTTTGGGGGGGCTATGCCAGGCACTCCAGCGCCCTGCCTAGGTAGAGGCCAAGGAGGAGTAACATGGGGTGAGAGAGTGGAGAGGGACCCTGGCACAGGGACAGAGGGTCACCTTACCAAGCTGATACAAGTGAGGACACTTGGCACCTTCCCTACAAGGCCCTAGCTATTTCGCAAGCAGAAGGGCTCTACCTCCAGGGTCCAATGAAGGAACCTTGGTCCCTCCAAAGCAGGTCCCACCAGCCCTGTGGCCACCTGGAGAAAGGAACAGGCTGTGTCAGCTGATGTGGAACTGATGGTGTGAGTGGAGCCAGCCCCAGGGCGATCTGTCAGCCTCAGCCTGTTCTGGCACCTACCAGGGCACCTGAGGTGACAATCCCACTCTCCTTCCACCTCACTTCCAATTTTGCCCAGGGCAGCAGGGGCTAAGGACAAACCTCCGATCAGCTGTGCAGGAGGGAGACCCTCCCACCTCTGCAAACTCCATCATCCTTCTCCAAGTGGAGTGAGACGTAGGTTGACCCCCTCACAGGGGTGAGTGAAGGCCAATAAACAAACCAGAAATCACCTTCAGTCTCAGGAGAGACTTTTCCCGGTAGAGCTGGAGTGTGGGAAGGAGGCAGCCTTTTGGCAAGAGGGACACAGCTGGCAGAGGTGGGAGGAGGTGGTCGCAGTCCCAGCAGTGCGGGGACAGAGACAGGGACAGGGACGAGGGAGACGGGAAGGGTCGCGCCGCAAGGGTCCAGCACTCACGTCCTCTTGAAGACGCCCCCGATGGCGCTGCCCAGCAGGAGGCAGAGTTGCTGGGAGAAGAAGACCCAGGAGATCTGGGACAGCGAGCTGTGTGTCTGGCAGCGCAGGTCCAGCAGCGTGGGCCCCAGGAAGGCGATGCACAGGCCGAAGCTGAAGAAGACGCTCCAATAGGTGAGCGTGGGCTGCAGGTTGCGGCGGAGCAGCCCCGACAAGCGGCCGTCGCAGCCCATGGCCCCAGCTGGCGGACGGGCTGGTGGCTGCTGGCCCCTAGCGCGGTAGTGCCCGAATGCCGCCTGCCCGCGGGAGGGCCAGCCGGGCCCTGGAGGCCGGCGGCAGGAGGGAGGGGCTGGGAGGGGCCGCCGGGCGAGGGGCCCCGCCCCCACCCAGGCCCGGGGATGGAGGGGGCTCCTCTGCGGCCGGCGGGCAGCGCGTCGGGGCGCGAGTCTCCGCTCTTTGCCGCACACACCAGCTCACCCTCCCCGCGGCTGCGAGCGACTAACCGGGAGCCGCTCTCCACCCCCGTCTTCCTCCCACACAGTTCCTGGTACAGCCAGCCTCCTTATACAACATCCCCAGGGTCGGAAGGCCCTGAGTGCCCATTTTAGAGCTGGGAAAACTGAGAGCCGGAGCTGTCCTGTGTGTGCAAAGAGAAGCTGAAGAGCGGGATCTTACAAAGCCTTGGGTGGTCTCCGGGGAGCCCCAAGCGCTCCCAGACACAAGCTGAGCCTGGGCTTCGGCGTGGAGGAGGCCCCCAGCCCTCCCCCTTAAACCTAGGGGCTTCACAGACAGACTTCCAGGGTCTGACAGCGCCCCCAACTTACCCTGGAACAGAAGGCAAGTTTTCTACATATATTTTTTTCTTGGGAGGGTATTCATGGCTTTCATTAGAACCTCAAAAGGCTCATTGCCCTTCAGATGGAAAACCCTAGAAACTATCCATCTTCCTCACGCTAAGCTCCGTGGAAGGGCCTGGAGCCGCTCTTCACTGGCCACATCGCATCTGCGCCTTGGGCAGGTTCAGGACGAAGGAAGATGTGGACGCTGGGTCTGGACTCCATCTCTCTTCTTCCTATTTGAGGGAGGGGAGGGGAACGGGAAGGGGAGGATGGTAACCTGGAGAAATCCCAGAAGAAATTTGGAAATAATTCTCTAGGAATAAAAAGAATTCTGGGGGAAATTCCTATTTTGCTGGAAAAAGCCCCAAGGAAGTGGGGTGGGAGGGTGTTAACCTCCAGACCAGGAGTCCTTGGAGGAGCCTTCAGCTGGCACAGGCTGTCTCTCCCCCCAGGGGGTCATGGGGCTGGTGGATCCTGTGTGGTCCTGCTCCTGAGGGAACCAGGACACTACCATTCCTGCCTTGTTCCCTGGGCGCGGAAAATGAGACCTACATTGGCACCTCTGCACTGGTTTTCTGGTAGTGGCAAGAACCATTATTCATGCCCACTTGCCCCCCAGGGGGACCAGGGCTGAAAAGGCTGAGGAGGTAGGTGGGTGGGTGCCCCCATGACAACTTGGCACGAGATGAGGGCAACCAACTTCTCTTGCAGATGCTGGTCCTGTCTCACAGTGCCATCTCAGCATCTGCTCCATCCCCCTAGACTGTTAGCACCAGGGAGGGGAGCCCCAAATTCTCTCTGACTCAGTTGGTCTGTAGATGATGACAATTACTAATTCTTTTTTTTTTTTAATATTTTTACTGGGGAATTGGGAGATGGGAACAGCACTGGGGAATTGGGGGAAGGGAAACAGACAAGTTGCTGTCCTTTTGTTCTTCAGTCTAGTTGTGGAGGACGTTGCTTCACTGGCCCAAGTTGGCACCATCATTGCGCTCTTCCCGGGCAAGGCAGATCAGTCGCTGACTTCTGGACGGCCGCTCACTGCGGCTGCTGGCTACACACGGTAGCCCATGGCAACCCACTGCAGCTGGGGCTGCAGCCTATGCCATCGCTGTGACTCACAGCAGCCCAGCTCCAGGTTGAGCTGTTGAGCTGCTGTTCAGCATCTTAGCTGTAGAGGGCAGTGTCACTGTCCCCCATATGTGGGATCCGAACCGGGGCCCTCTGGTGTCCCAAGCCAGCTCTTAACCAATGCGCCACTTGGCCGGCCCAACAATTACTAATTCAGCGATGATAATGATGCGCCTGCACAGTACTTGTGATTAAGTGATTAAGTTTTCCTCTAGAAAAACAAACAAATCATAACCACAAGCGTTTTGATTGAGTCCTCTATGCTACTGTCACAGAATTCCAGAACCATAGAAGAAGCTCAGAGTTGGAAGGAGCCACCTCCGACTGAGTCCCCTATCCCTACCCTATCATTGCTGATAAATGTTTGTCAGTCCTGTTCTCGACTGATACCTTTTATCGATGGGAACCCACTTATTTCCTAGTGGGTCAGCTCTGGTTGCAGGAAGGGTGCGGAACTGAAACGCTCCTCCCTGTGGCTCCCTGCTGCCACCTATAGGACAAGTCTAATTGCTCTGTGCTGTTAGTTCTCACAAACAATGACCTTGCCTCAGCGCTTGGCTTTTCCAGCCCAAACACCTGAAATTCTTTCATAATTTCCTTAGATGGTGCTCCCCGTTACATCACCCTACTGGTTCAGCTCCTCTGGCCACAATGGCAATGACCCTGGCACAGTGAGGCAGCCCATAGTATCTGGGGTGCTAGAAGCATTCTATATCTTGGTCTGGGTGGTAGTTACACAGATGTAAACATATATCAGTGTTCATTGGGCTGTATGCTTATGATTTGAGCCTTTTACTGTCTGTACGTTATGTTTTAATAAAATAGTAAAAAGTAAAAATAAGTAAACAAAAATAAAGTGAGACACCCATTGTGGATGCAATACATACATATATATATATATATATATATATATATATATATATATATATATATATATATATATATATATATATATATATATATATATATATATATATATATATATACACACACACATATATATATAGTCAAAGGCCTTCCTAATCCCCTCCCCTCCACGCTCCTCCCCTCCCTTCCCCCCCTTCCCCTCTCTTTTCCTCCCCTCCCTTCCATTCCCTTTGGGCGTAGGGAGGGGCTTGAGCTGAGATAAGCCATAAGGAAACAACTACAGCAATGAGATACATTCTGTGCTAGGGGTGCTTTGAAAGCCTGGAAGGGAGGGATCTCATTTTGCCTGGGTGGGCTTCATGGAAGAGATGATTCCTGAACTGGATCTGGAAGGAGGTATATGTGAAAAGGTTTTGCTTGTTCTCTTTCCTTCTCTCTCTATCTCCATTCCTAGCATCTTCACATTGTCCAATTCCTCTAGGAACCTGTCCCAGAAAAAGTCTATCCAACCCCCAAATTCCATCAAGCCCCAGATTTATTCCTTGCCCCTACTGTCTTCACAGTGTCAGCTATTATATTCCACAGATTGTTAGTTGCCTCTTCCTGCCACCTTGCCTCCCTTGCAGCTAGTTAAACTGTGAGTTCTTAAGGCAGCGACTGTATTGACCTGTGGTTCTAACTCTCCCCACCCCTACCAAGTGTCTTACCAAACGCCTTGAAGATAGAGTCCTGGATAAATAGCTGGGGGGGGGGGAACTGAAGTATTTGCACAATATCTTTACAATTGTATTTGTTTTTTTTATTTACACATCTTTTTCCCAATGATAGCAAGCTCCTCAAGGGCAGAGGCTGTCCTATATTTCCTCTGTGCTTTGTATTCAAGCCTCTTGCCCTAGCTGGGCACCCTGTGGTCTTCCTTAAATTTGAAAGATAAAATCTTGGATGGTCTTTTAGCCATTCTTTGATTTCCCTCCTTGAAAACTGGAAGGAAGTGATCCCTTTCCCTCAACTCTGGAAAGCAGTTTGAGACCCCCAAATATGGAAAGACAATATGGAAAGGCAGAAAGGATCTGTAGGAGTGAAGGGTTCTCCAGCTCTTGCTGACTGGAATCTTTTCATTTGCCTCAAAGGTCACCTCCTCAGGATATTTCTTTGGACTTCCTAGGGTCTCTCCTTGGGGCTGCCATTCCAAACCATTGCTAATGATCTGTTTACTGCTGCTCTCCCAAGGCCAGGACCATGGGGTCTGTTCTTCACTGGGTGCAGGAGTTGATTCCTTGGTGAGAAGTGTTTGCAGTACACTTAACTCTCATTTCCACCCGGAAGTTGATAAGGAATAAATCAATGGCACTTATTGAGCCATGATAGGTGATCTACATCCTGGAAATTCTCAAGAAGAAAGCAAACAAGATAATATAATACAGAGTGAAACCTAACCATGATCCTTTTACATGCACCACAGCTGCCCAAACTCCTTAGAATCTAAACCCATCATGTACATTTTACTTTTCTTACTGTTTCTATTAGAATTGGTAACTTTAAATATAAAAAAAGAACGTACAAAGAGAAAACGTCTGATTATTGCAGCCTCGAGGAAAGTCACTGGGACTTGGTACAGATTTCATGCTTGGTGGGATTCTCTAAGTGACCATGGCTCTGCCCTCAGTCCCCAGGGTGCTCCAGTCTCTGCTTCCCAGACTCTCAGGAGGCCAGGCAGGGGCAACAGAGTGAAGTCTCCAGTTCACTGTCAGTAAGCACATTCTGTTGTTCCTCTGGCCATTCTGGGGCAGGAGGCCACCCCTCCCCCATATCTGGATTCTGTCTTGATCCCCCACATCATCGCCTTGCTGGCCAGCATGTGGAGAGTGGATTGGCATGCTCTGTCTGGGATTGGCATAGGGCAGGTGACAGACAGCTTAGTGCCAAAGATTGCACCCAGATGAAACAGCCACCCTTCTCAACTTGAACACAAATAGCAGAGATGGGTGTGTGTACAAAGTGCCTCCTTTCCAAATATCCGGATGAACTGAGTTTTCAGCCTGTCTAGAGAGTGAAGGGGGTCACTGCGGGTGACAAGAGGGATGGATGGCAGGGACAGGAACAGGTGAGATGGCCCAGAGGCGTCTTTAGAATTAAATCGGTGACCACACACATCCTGGAGGGAACGTGGTGTAATACCTGACGTTCAGTTGGTGCCAAATATGTGTTAGTACTTTAAAGTGCAAGTTGAAGCTAGTCTAACTTTGGGAGTTGGAAGGACCCTCTGAAATTATCTAATGCAACCTCCTACTCAGAAATAGAATTCAGTCTCAGCTTCGGCATGTCCAGGCTTGGAGTCAGAGACCTGTGAGACCTGTGAAAAGCTGCACCTCAGTTTCCTCCACTATAAAATGGGGGGGAATAACGGAGAAAATGTAGACAGAGTGTGTAACACAGGAGTTGGTACGCTGTGTCCCTGGACCAGCAGCGTCAATCAGCATGTCCTGGGAACGTGTTAGAAATGCAGATTCTTGGTTCTGCCCCAGATCTCCTGAATCAGAAACTCTGGGGGCTGCTGCTCAGTAATCTGTTTTAATGAGCCCTCCAGGAGACTCAGACGACTGCTCTAGAGCCACAAAGGAAAAAGTCTATTTTCCATTCTACAGGGAGCCATTCACTATCTGAAGACATTCTTCATGTTCTTCTAAAGTTTTATTGTTCCCGCCAACGTCCTCTCCATTTCCTTTAGCCATTCCTTATCTACCGTGTATTCCAGACCCCTTGCCATCCTTATCTTCCCATCATGTCATACTGCCATTGTCAGTGACCTTCTTTTTTTTTTTTTAAAGATTTTATTGGGGAATTGGGGGAGGGGAACAGCACTGGGGAGTCAGGGAAGGGGAACAGACAAGTTGCTGTCCTTTTGTTCTTCAGTCTAGTTGTGGAGGACGCCGCTTCACTGGCCATGTTGGTATTATCATTGCTCTTTTCCCGGGTGAGGCAGATCAGTTGCCGGCCTCTGGATGGCCGCTCACAGCGGCTCTTGGCAGCTTACTCCGACTGCCGACCGCTCACGCTGGCTGCCAGCCACTCACCGTAGCTTATGGCAGCCCACTGCAGCTTCACTGCAACCTACACCAACTCATGACAGCCCAGCTTTTCCTGATGCTGATGCCCAACAGGAATCTCTATGTGTCTTTTGGTGGATGTAGGCTCTCATCCTATTGAGTATACTCCCAGAAGTGAAATTGCTAGGTGATAGGGTCGGCTTAGCTTTAGCAGGTGCTGCCGAAAAATACCCAAAGTGATTTTTCCAGTGCACACTCCTACTAGAGTTCCAGTTGCTCCATATCCTTGTCAACATCTGGCATTACCAGTCATGTTCATTTTAATGACTGTGCTGGCATACACTAGTATGTCAGTGATTTCAATTTGCATTTCCCTCATAACAAATGCTGTTCAGTATCTTATAAAATGCTTATTGGCCACTTGCATATCCTCTTTTATGAAATGCCCTTCAGATCTTCTAGTACTTTTTTTTTTTTAAATTGGGGAATTGGGGGAGGGGAACAGCGTTGAGGAATTGGAGAAGGGGAACAGATTATAGTTGACATACATTATTTAGTTTCAGGTGTATAACATAATAATTAGACATTTCTATACCTTGCGAAGTGATTGCCCCAATAAGTCCAGTACTCATCTGATACCATACATACTGATTATCATATTATTGACTATATTCCCTGTGCTGTACTTTGTATTCCCATGACTGTTTTTATAACTGGCAGTTTGCACATGTTAATCCCTTCCCCCTTTCACCATCTCCTAACCCCCTTCCCACCTGGTGACCATCATTTTGTTCTCTATCTATGGGTTTGTTTCTATTTTGTCTGTTTGGGTTTTTGTTGTTGTTTGTTTTTTAGATTCCACATGTGAATGCAATCACATAATGTTTGTCTTTCTCTGTCTGACTTATTTCACTTAGCATAATACCCTCTAGGTCTATCCATGTTGTTGCAGATGGCCAGATTTCATTCTTTTCTATGGCCGAGTAATATATATATATATACATATATATATATATATATATATCTCACCTCTTCTTTGTCCATTCATCTATCCATGGACACCACTTAGGTTGCTTCCATATCTTGGCTATTGTAAATAACACTGCACATAATAATGCTTTTTAATTGAGATATAATTTACACACCATAAAATTTACTCTTCAAAAGAGCATGATTCAGTGGTTTCTAGCAGTCACAAGGTTGTGTGACCATCACCAATCACCACTACCTAATTCTAGAACATTTTCATCACCCCAAGAAAGTCTATACTCATTAGCAGTCACTCCCCATCCCCCCTCCCCTCAGCCTTTGGCAACCAGTGATCTACTTCCTGTCTCTATGGATTTGGCTATTCTGGACATTTCATATAAATTGAATCATATAATATGTAGCATTTTGTATCTGGCTTCATTCATTAGCGTGACGTTTTCAAGATTCATACATGTTGTAGCATGTATCAATACTTCATTCCTTTTATGCCTGAGTAATATTCCACTGTATTCATGAACCACTTTTTATTTATCCACTCATCAGTTGATGGACTTTTGGGTTTCCACTTTTTGGTTATCATGAATAATGCTGCTATGAACATTCATCTACAAGTTTTGTTTTTTTGTTTTTTTAGCTGAGCCATCCTGCCACCTGTTGGCAGCTCAGCAGCAACTCAGCTTGAGCCGGGAATCGAACTGTTGTTGCTCAGAGCTTGCACTCTTGAGCGAGCTCTTAACCAACTGAGCCACTCGGCCGGCCCTTTCATGTACAAATTTTTATGTGAACATGTTTCAGTTCTTGGGTATTGTACCTAACACGTGGATTTGCTGGGTATATAGTAACTCTGTTTAACTTTTTGAGACTCTTTTCTCATTAAAAAAATATTTTTAGGGCCGGCCGAGTGGCGCGATGGTTGGGGGCTTGCTTGGGATGCCAGAGGGTCCCGGTTCGGATCCCACATGTGAGGGCCGGTGACGCTGCCCTCCGCAGCTGAGATGCTGAGCAACGGCTCAGCCTGGAGCTGGGCTGCCGTGAGTCGCCGGCGACGGTGTAGGCTGCAGCCCCTTTGGCAGTGGGTTGCCATGGGCTACCGTGTGTAGCCGGTGGCCAGCGTGAGCAGCCAGCGGCCGCAGTGAGCGGCCGTCCAGAGGCCGGTGACTGATCTGCCTCACCAGGGAGGAGCGCAATGAGGGTGCCAACTTGGGCCAGTGAAGCAACGTCCTCCACAGCTAGATTGAAGAACAAAAATGACAGCAGCTTGTCTGTTCCCCTTCCC
>NW_017731484.1:2895878-2898238 GCF_001890085.2 Hipposideros armiger | reverse complement strand
GCCACTTGGCCGGCCCAGTTTTTATAGTTTTAAATTGACTTTCTTCTTCTCCTCCTCCCCCTTTCTCTTCTCTTTACTTGCCACAATCATGTCCCCAAATTTGTTTCCAGCTTTTCAGCATATTGAGTATTATTCTATTTATGAGGTCCCCCTCTTTTCCCCAGGGACCTCTCACACAGGGCACTCTCCCATATGCTCTGATTCGGGGATGTTGCTTTTCTGTCACATAGCTGTCAGCCTGGGACTTCTTCCTTTCACGGATGCCTGGGGCTGGAACCACTGTTTTCTCCTTTCCTCTCTCTCTCCTTCCCTTTTTAGTCCTTGTTTACGCTGTCATTTTGCTGATCACATCTTCAAGCAATTTCTTAAGAAGGAATATGTGGTATGTAGATTTTCTGAGTTTCTCCTTCTGAAAGTGTCATAATTTCACCCTCATACTCAAGTGGTGATTCAGAGGGGTATAGACTTCTTGGTTGAAAATTGCTTTTTTCACAGAATGTTGAAGGCATCATGAGACTCCTGAGGCCACTTTGATTCTTATATTTTTAGAGGTAACGTTTTTTTCCCTCTAGGGAAATTTTTAGGATCTTGTCTTTATCATTGCTATTCTAAAATTTCACCATGAGGTACTTACATGTAGGCCACTTATTCGCTCCTTGTGTTGGGTTCTTGGTGTCCCCTTTACATTTGAAAATTCTGTCCTTTAGCTTCGGGAATTATTTTATCTTATTTGAGAATATCTGCCCTTCCATTTTCTCTGTGCTCCCCCGCCCCCGCCGAATATACCATTATCCAGATATGAGACTAATTCTCTCATTCTTTTACCTTCGAACACCTTTTATTGACATTTTAATTTCCACAATGCTATCTTTCATTTCCAATAGCTCACACTTATTTCTGGTTGTGCCTTCTCATAGCACCTTGTCCTTGTTTAGGGATGTGACGCTTCAACTGTCCCTGAGGATATATATTAAAAGTTTTCCTGTGTCTTCTGTTTCCTAAACTATTTCTCTTTCTTGTGGAGCACCTTCCCACCCCCATTTATTTATCTTTGCCTCTTTTTCATGCTAGAGGCTTTTTTTTTTTTTCCAAATGTCCGATTTTCTTTGTCTTTTCATTTTAAGGGTGAGGCTGGGCTGGTCAGGTGGCAGATTTCATTTTTGTTTCATTTCATTTGGGCAGGGAATCTGTATCACATGGAGGACTCTAAGTAATAGAGGCGAAAGCCCCTTCTTTGGGGTCATTGAACCCTCCAATTGGGGAGGGATCCCTGGCTGCCGTAGGAGTTGCTTAGGAATTGACTGTTCCATACATCGTTGGCCATTCCTCTTTTCAGCCATGGCTGTGCCTGCTGCCTTCTCTACACTGTCCAGCCCCGTGGACTCTTGGAGGGTTCTGCTGGGATGATATGCAGCCTTCTCTGCTGCCTCCCACTTTGGGCTCACTGCCCTCCACCCCCTTCATCAGTGACCACTCTTTTCTCCATTTCCCAGCTTCCATATATTTGTCAAATATGTTTATCTGCGGTGGCCTCCTTCCCGTCCTCCTCATCATTAGAATACACTTTTCTTCATTGCTTTATTATCATTTTAGTGGGGCCACAAGAGAAATGACCAACACAGGTGGCCAATAGTCTGTCTTTAAAGGTAAGTCTTCAGCTCCCTCTTAATGGGTCTGTTTTACCTTTTTCAGAATGAAAGTCATTCTCCTTGATACAGGAAAATGACCAAATTAAGAGCTTTATCATTATAATAAATACCTACACATTGGGAAATAGAGGACCCTGAAGTCCAGGGGGCTTCTTCCTTCTCTGCTTGGCTGCTATTGTCTTGCCCATGTCTTCATTTCAGACGCAGGTCATACTCCACCCAGTCATCCTGTCACTCTTGCATTCAAATGCCAGTTTGTGTCTCTGTCCTGTCAATTCTAAGTCCAGGACTTTTCTTGAAGTTACTGCTCCAGCTTCATCCACTGCCCCTTTGTCCAGTGGTTCTGACCCATCATTTTGTTCTAAGCGGGTTTCTCCTGCACTTTTGCAGCAGCCTCCTAACTCCCTGCCTGCCCACCTCTAATCCAGCCTCCTTACACTCTAAATTCAGACCTGAGTTCATCCCTCATTTACAGGGACAAAGCAATTAGTACCACCCCTCCAGAGGGCTGTTGGGTAACATCCATCAAAATTATAAACGCACCTGCCCTTTGACTTGCAATTGTACTTCTAGGAAGTCATCCTGCATATAGAGTTGTACTTGTACAAAATGGTGTATGTACAAAGTTATTTATCACAGCATTTTTATAAAAGCAAGACTGTAGACAATCCAAATGACTATTAGTAGAGACTTGCTAAATAAATTGCAATA
>NW_017731484.1:2893165-2893878 GCF_001890085.2 Hipposideros armiger | reverse complement strand
CATTGTATGTTTTTGGCTCCTTTGTTGAAAATTATTTGCCCATACATATGTGGGTATTATCAACAAGACAAGTAATAACAAGAGTTGGAGAAGTTGTAGGGGAAAAGGCACCCTTATGCACTGCTGGTGGTGCAACCACTATGGAAAATAATATGGAGGTTCTTCAAAAAATTAAGAATGGAATTACCATATGACCCAGCCTCCCTCTTCTCAGTATTTACCCCCCCCCCCAAAATTTGAAAACATTTATCCATAAAGATTATATACTCCTATGTTCATTGCAGCATTATTCACAGTGGCCAAGATATGGAAACAACTGAAGTGTCCTTCGATAGACGACTGGATAAAGAAGATGTGGCACAGGTATACAATGGAATATTACTCAGCCATAAGAAAAGATGAAATACTGCCATTTGTGACAGTATGGATGGATCTTGAGAATAACATGCTAAGTGAAATAAGTCAGATGGAAAAAGTCGAGAACCATGTGATTTCACTCCTACGTGGGGTATAACCTGAAAGCAACAAATGAACAAAACAAACAAAAACTCAGACATAGATAACAGTTTAGTGGTTACAAAGGAAAAGGGGGAGGGGAAAGGGAGTCAAATCTATGGTGATGAAAGGAGATTTGACTTTAGGTAGTGAACACACAATGCAGTATACAGATGATGTATTATAGAATTGTACACTTGAAACTTATATAATTTTAT
>NW_017731484.1:2860728-2891280 GCF_001890085.2 Hipposideros armiger | reverse complement strand
CATTCCTTTCATGTCTCTCTAGGGCCTCGTTTAAGAGATACTCAGAGAGACACTCTCCTAATCCGACCACTGTTGCTCTCCTCCTTACCCTTATTCTCAAGATTTACCGAGGGGATAGATTCCAGCCTGAGAGCTTGGACCCTTAGCTCCATTTGCAGCATCACCTCCGGGTGAGGGCAGCCAGGCTAACCTTGTTGTGGTGGGCACACGGCCCTGGATGGACACGGGCAATTACCTAGGAAATCCAGACGATTAAAAATCTTCCCCTGTTCAAAATCCTTCCATCAACAAGCAGTAGGGCTAATATTTACTGAGTATCTAACATGTGCCAGACCTGTTCTGAATGATGTCCCTGTGTTCAGGAAGTGGACGTGTTTTTATATCTTTGTTTTACATATGAGGAAACTGAAGCACAGAGGTGAAGCAAGCGGCCCAAGGTTGCTCACCTAGTGAATGGACTAGCCAAGATTTGAACCTTCTGGCTCTTAACCCTGAGGGTTTACTGCCAGGGCAGAGGCCCTCTTGCAGTCCCACTGTACCTTTCTTGCATCTTCTTGTAAATTGCACACATTCCTGCGGAGGGCCCCTGTATGCTTGGTCCATCTACTGGGTAAGAACTGGTTTATCCCCACGATTTGTTGGGGGAGTTGTTGGTTGGCCTGAGGATGGCCCCTGGGATACTAGAGGTGCAGAGCCTCTGATGAAGGCAGGTGGGCCAAGGAAGGACAGAGGTCCTTGAAGTTCTCCGAGGGTGGTGGGAGGGGAGAAGGAACAGTTAGGTCCCCCATCTCATCAGGGACAACCGCAGGGAAACAAGACTGAGTCACAGCGAGGGGAGGATGAGGAAGGGCCCCTGAGCTGACCCCTCAGATCAGAGCCCATGCTTTTGGGTGACCTACTTGAGTGAGTTGAGGGGCTTGGGTGTGGATGGACAGGGGAATGGCGTGGTAGACAGCCCTCCAGACCTCAGCCTGACCCCTGACCCTCTAAGGGTGCCCAAGGCTACTCCATCAAGTCCAGAGTCATGATTCTGAATTCTAACCACACCCAACGGGCCCTTGACTCCCCAGCAGAGGGACTGGGTCTGTGCCAGCAGGCTGCTGCTGGGAGCCTTCTGTTGGTCCTGCCTCAAAACACTGAATAAGCTCCTTCCACCACACACCTGGTGCTCACCATTCAGCACCTGATGTGTGTCCCTAGGTCTTCACAAGCATGCGAAGATGTGGACCAGACCATCCTCACTGGGCCTGTGAGGCACTGAGCTCAGGGAGGTGGTCAGGTGCCCAGGATCACAGAATGGCCAAGCCAGGATCCAAACCCCGAATTCCACACACTGAGTGCAGCACTCCCATCCACTCATCCACAGCTGCACCCCAGGGATTCCTGCCAACACTGTAGCCTTGTTCTTGAGCCTCAGGAGTTCCTTTTCTTCCAGACCCTTTGGGCACTACTTTTCAAACCTCTATTTGCTTCAGAATTGCCTGCGGAGCATATTTAAAATGCAGATACCCAGAGTTCACCCCTAGAGATTCTGACTATGGATGTCTAGGGTGGGGCCCAGAACTCTGCAGTCTTAGCAAACCCCAAATAATCCCATAGCAGGAGGTTCCTGACGCACCTGCCCTGAGAAATCTGCTCTACTCAGCATCTCAGAGGTATTTGTCCCAATACCTTTCCCATGGCAGGGGTCCATAAACATCTGAGGGATGAATGAGGGCCCTTTATCCCCGATTTTGTCACTCAGGTTCCTCTCCTCTGGGTTTAAAATGTTAAAAGGGTGATTGGAGACTTTTATAGACTGCAGATCGGCTGCTTCTGGGTTCCACTCCACAGGCAACGGATAAGTGAGGAGACAGGGCTTGAGGTCTTGGCAGGGGCCTGGGGCTGCCCCTATGTTTCCAGAGCAGGATGCTACTTTTGGCTGAAGTCACAAAATGGAGCCTGGCCTGCAAGGCAGCCTTTCTCAATCTGTGGCCCATCGCTTTAGAATCACCTGTGTTATTTGATGAGAACACAGAATCCTGCCCCCCAACCCTGGTTTATTGAATTAGAATGGGGGAGAAGGCCCAGGGCCTAGAAATCTTCATTCTTAGCCAGTACCCCAGTCAATTCTGATGCACATGAATATTTGCGAAATCCTGCTGTTACAACATGGACTTTGGAGTGGGACTTGGGGTTAAATCCAAGTTCTGTCATGAAGTAGCTGTGTAGTCTGAAACTAATTCCTAACCTCTGTGAAACTCACCTTCCTCCTCTATAAGAAATGGGGCACTATGCCTGACTATTGGTCTTGCTGTGAGGGTTCATCGAACCATGAGGAAATTGATGCATCTGGCACCTAGGAACTGCTGTGGGGGCACGCCCAGCTAGTGGTAAAGAGGGGTGCCCAAATAAAAGCCTTCCCTGGGAATTGAGAACATTGAGTATTACTCACCTCATGGCAAACACTGAGCTGCTTTAAAACAATTCTGGCCTTGCATTTCCTCTGGGGAGAGCTCAATGAAGCTTTTCAAGATGACTAGGTCCATTCCCATCCTTAGGTGTGAGCCATTTCAAGTTGGGGTCAGGTGTTGAAAATAAAATACCATTCCATTTTGGCTCGATGCCCACTAGCCAAACCTTCCCACTCCCACCCCCACCCCATTTCCTGTCCACCTTACACTCCCAAACCCCTCGCGCTGAAGAGCAAGGAAGGGCCTCTTGGCAAACCACAGGTCTGCCCAAGTCCCTGGGACCCTTAGCCTCGTAGCTGCTGCCGGGCGTGGGGAGTCTCCCAGTCCTCCCTTTTCTCGGCTCCCCCAGTCTGGCCAATCCAAGGAAATGCCAAAGCTTTTGAAAAGCTTCAGCCATTCATAACGGTTCAGTTCCTTCCGGAAATGTTCCCCAGCTCTGCTGAAAGCCTGCCAGGCGACTTGGTGACGTCCTGCTCTCAGCCCACACAATGGGCAAGGTAGAACAATGCTGAGTAGGAAAAACATCCCGCCAGTCCATAGGCTCACATCCTCCTGGGACCCCACCCCATGGCTCCCAGAGCTGGAGGGAGTGGGGAGGAGCAGCTGTGGACAAGGGAAGGGGAGTGGGAGCCCAACCAAACCCCCGCAGCTTGGCTGCGTTCTGAACCAGCTGGGAGAGCCAGATTAGAAGTCAGATCTGCTTATTCTGGCTCCTCTGCCAGCCCCAGGGCCACCGCTCAACAGCCTTGACACTGGAACAGATGAAAACCTGAGCTGGCAAACAAAGCAGTTCAGAGGGCAGTGAGGCAGGTAGGCATATCTGGTGGGAGGCCTGGCTTTGTCCCTTAACTGACAAAGTGCAAGGTGTTCAACCTCCTAGGGCCTCAGTTTCCATATCCAGGAATAGTGTAATTGTACCTGTCCTGTCTATCTCACAGGATGTTTTCAGAGCAAAATGGGCTACCGTGCTTGAAAATGCCTCAGTAATTATAAAGAAATTACTTGGTCACCAACTGGCGTCATTATCCTAGCAAAGCAGTTGGGGGGTGGGGCGGCCCACTGGGGGAGATCACAATCAAGAGGGCATGGCAGTCTTCAACCCAGGCAATTTACAACCTAAACCCAAGGAAGAGACCTAATAGACGCTGCAAAACCTGAGAGTAGACTACAGGCTATTAGAATTTCTAGGTTGTCAGGCTTGGGGGTAGGGCTGGAGGTGGGAAGGTGTTGGAGGTCTTACCTAGAACATTTTCATACTAAATCGTTTTTACTTAGGTTGTGTATTTTGGGGTGATGGAGGTTATCAGGGACTAAGGCCCCCATGTCTCCCTACTTGGTGCCAATAGAACTGAGCCCAGAGTGTTCATACGGTTGATCAAGGAAGGCTTCCTGGAGGAGGGTTTGAGGCATGCTGGAAAAAAGAAAGGGAAATGTCTCATACCAAGCACTAAAGTGGAGACAGGCTGATGTTATTGGGAGCAGGGAGGATACTCCGAGGGTATCTGGGGCCTCTCATCATTACAGACAGGAGCACTGAGTTTCAGCGAGGGGCAGGCACCTACCTGGCCAAGGCCCACAGACTCAGTCAGCGAGTCTGACTCAGCTGGAGCTAGAAGGAGGTGGATGGGTTAGTCCAGGCAGAGGGAACATGGACAGACAGAGGAGCAAAGGCTGGAGGGAGGAGGCACATTCGGGGAGAGGTGGGTCCTTGGTTTAGGGGAAGAGTGCGGTGTGCAGTGGGTGGTCAGACAGGCTGGAGAAAGGGGTCAAGGCTGGGCACGAAGGCCACGGGCAGCTCGCTAGGGAGGGACGCAGCCCCGTAGCAATGACAGTGTGACAGTCAGTGAGCTATCCCGAAGCCCCTTGCAGCCCCAGGCCATATTCTTTTGAGGACCCTGGGGGTGAAGATGGGGGAGTCGAGTTTGGAAACACCTACAAATAAGACCATGTGACTATAAATGAGGTCTGAACCCAAGGCAGAGGGGCAGGGAAGAGAAGGACTGGGGAAGGGGGGGTTCTAGTAGGCTCCTAATGTATCAGATGTTTCATTTTGATGTTAATTCATTTCATTCCCAACTATGAACTGAGTCTAGAGGGTAGAGGTCCGAACTCACTTTCTGAGGCTTGCGAGACTGATGAACCGCAGAGGCTGAGGAAGGGGAGGGGAGGTAGGCGTAAAGAGCCACCCGGGGCCAGCTGCTCACACCCTCTGGAATTATCGCTGGGCATCTGTGAAATACAGATAGCAGAGCCCACTTCCAAGCCATTATTATTTCTGCAATCAGCTTATCTATCCCTGACCAGACTGTGAGTTCCTTGAGGAGAGAACACTGTTTACTTATTTATGAATCTTTAGTGTTTCACAGAGTGGTTTGGATTTTTAATAAATGTCTGTTAAATTAAAAAAATGTTTTTTTGATTTAAATAACGTTTCTTAAGCTCACAGTACTTTGCCTAACACATATATGTTAGAATAACGGACATCAGAATTCTGAACTCTGGTGGCAGTTTGGGAAAATGGGTGGCTCCCCATAGACAGAGGGGTTTATTCACTCCTGGGCCCACATACAAACCTTCACCCCTCTAGTGAGTGATGCCTGCTTCCACCCTGGACAGACGACATAACGAACACTTACGTGGTGCCTTCAATGTGGCCAATAAATTCTGCGACTTTTTCGTGTGTTCCCTCCACACTAACCTCAACTTAATCTCCACACTAATCCTACGACCCCCTCATTTCACAGAAGGGTAAACTGAGGCACAGAGTAGCCATGTTATATGGTCTCACAACTAGGAAGTGGCGAAGCCAGGACTCCAGCCTAGGCGGCCTGGGATTAGACATTTGCTCTTGACCCCCCACTGTACTGCCTCTACTGCCTGTGGATCCCGACGACTCACTCCCCCTCCGCTGGAACTGTGAGGCTGGGCAGCCAATTCCATTGCCAAGTGCAGCACTCAGCAGGAGGTGTAGGTCACAGGCGGCTGAAGGCATCTGCCCTTGCAGAAAACAGTCCTGGGCCCAAACCCCCGGGCTTATCCCCTCAGGCACCAACCTGGGACAAGGCCCAAAGCAGAGCATGGAGTCTTGGCTCTCTCCTCCACTCCCACCATAACACCCAGAGTTGACTTCTGGCCCTAAACGCAGCAGCATCCGGAATACAGCAGGGAGGGTGCAGGGCACCCCTCCTACAGCCCAGGTAGGTTCACAGACACACACAAATCAAACTCTCACTCCACTTTTTATATACATATATATGTATATACACATATGCGCGCGCACACGCCCACCCACACTCCTGAGGCCTGGAGAAGGCCTCTGTCTTTGGCATCAATGTGTCAAATTCAGCTTTTCTGCACGAGACTGCCTGCTCCTTTCCGTACATCATGAATTAAATATATCATCTGCTTTTGTGCTGAATCACAGGACATTCACAGTACAATGGGGGAGAAGTGGAGGGACTCCTGGGGAGGCTGAGACCCTCCAGGACTGCTCCTCAGGCTGAGGGAGTTGGGCTGGGTAGGAGGCTGGGCCTGGCCTCCCCTTGGCCTTGCCATTCAAGGTTCAGCCAAGTGTTGAGGCACCCTTGGGAGTATAACAGGCATGATCCGTAGGGGTGCTGATGAGTGCTTTCTTCAGGGGCCGCAGCCCCACATCCCCCCGGCCCCCTGGGGTGGGGCTCTCAGGATCAAAGCCTGTCCTGTCCCATTCTCTACTTCGGTCTGTGGCATGTACACTCTCCCTCTTGTGACCACCCTTTGTGGAGGCTGAGAAGGAGGGAACGGGGAGGCTACACCAGTCCCAAGGAGCTCAGGTCAGTCTGGCACCAGGGTCAAGGTGACCCTGCATATCTGGGTGCCGTCCTCAGGGCCCTGGTCCAGGGCGAGCTTATCAGCGCTCAGGTGTGACAAGCAGGAGCCGTTCTCAGAAAGGGTGGACAGGTAGGAGCTTGGGTTAGGGCTCCAAGGGCAGTGAGTGCTCTACCACCTACCAACTTAAGGCAATACCATTCCGACTGGGAAAATGGGTGGGGCCAGCTGAGGTGGCAGGAGTACCGCTGGCGGTACCAGGCTACCTCTGGACTCAGCCGAGCATTCAGCAGCATATGGGGCCTCCGGCGAGGAGTGGGGGATGGAAACAGGGCGGGGTGATGAGAAGGGGGGATGGGGCTGCTATCCCCCCTGCTGCTCCAGGGACACCCGCCCCTCAGGCAGAGGGTGGGCTTTGGCACACACATTGGCACCCAGGATTCCAGGGTCCTGGAAAAGGTGCCATGTCACTTCCTGCTCACAGAGGGAAAGGTGAACGACGTGTGGGCTCCAAGCGGCCTGTAAGGGGCTCTGCCAGAGTCGTGAGGCAGGCGGGCCCCCAGGGGAGGCATGGTGGTGCCCGTGTCCAGGGTACAGCGCGCAGTCCAGCGGCTGGGTTCTCCTGTCCCTGTCGGTTCCACCCTGATGCCCAAGGACTTCGGGGTGGAAATGGGTCCGAAATCCCTCCCTACCCCCTCCCCTCCTCCCAGGGAAGCAGCTCAGGGCCAGCCCGGGGCGGGCGATGGAGGGGTTGGTGTCCGGGCCAAGTCCACCTGGGAGGCACGTGGGAAGCAGGGTCAGGACGCAGCTGTGGCCAGCAGGGCTGCAAGGGGTCTGGAGCTGGCCTTAGCCCTCATCCTTCAGTCCTCCGAGGGCCGCGCAGGCCACACCCTGCCCGCAGTTGCACTCAGTGCGACCTCTCCTCCTTTGGACTGAAGCAGGGGGGGCATGGCTCAGAAGATGCTTTGTCGCCGGCTCTTCCCTCGTCCTGGAGCACAGAGGAGAAGACGGGGACTGCAGGGAGGAGGCTGGGCTGGAGGGTGCCCAAGATCAGGAGGGAAGGGTACGCTCCAGCACTGCTCACACAGTGAGCAACGGCATATGCTCAGGGGCCGGTCAGTCCTGGGTTCGAATCCCATCTCTGCCACTTACGAGCTGCGTGAAACTGTGACTGAATCTCTCAGAGCCTCAGTTGCATTGACTGTGAAATGGGGAGCATTAACAGTACCAACTTCAAGGGGTGTCTTAAGGGTTAAAGGAGATAATGCATGGCAAGTTCCTGACACTTCCAAGGCCATCAGCTGTTCTAGAGACAAAGTACATTTCTCCAGGGTGAAGGCTAGTTAGACAGCTCAGAGTTTGCGGAGAACGTGCACCTTTGTCAGGGCTATGTCAGATGCAGCCCCGTTCTGTCTGGGTGGGGGTTGAGGAGGGAGACACTGGAGGAGGAAGGCTGGGCAGGAGACAGGGAAACCTGCTCCCCATGGGCCCCCGGAAAGGAGCTAATGTCAGCGAGGCCACTGCTGGGCCCCACCTCTGTTCCTTGAGAGCGAGGAGCAGCCTGTGCCGGTCTCCTCTCATAAGGGAGGTACAAGCCCTTACCTGGCTGTTGAAAGCCCAGGCCCCGGTAGCCTGGGTCCTTTTGGAGCTGGATCTCCTTCAGGGAGAAGATGGAGGCAGCTGGGAAGAGACAGGAGAAAGGCAGAGAGAGAGCTGGGTGGAGCTGGTTATGCTCCTGGAGCCTGCGGCCCCCACACACACTGAGTGCATAGAGCTCGGAGCACCCCCTGGTTGGGGAACCCCTTCAGTTAGGACTGGCCCAGGAGCACCTAACTGGGCATTTCAGGCAGTGTCTCAGATTCACAGAGGTTGGCCCCTTAGTCACATCTGAGAACCCAAGATGGAAAACCATGTGCTCCATGCTGCTCAGCTGGCCGGAGGGCCTCTAGCCTCTTTATGCTAGTTTTTCAAAGCACACCTATTGCCCCCTTTCCTGGTTCCGGGGTGGCCCTGCCCCCTCCCCGAACCTCCCCCAACACTCACTGTCTTCGAGCTGGTGCACACGCTCTCCCAGAGACCGGAAGTATGGGTGGTTCAGGGCTGCCTCTGCTGACATGCGACGCCTGGATTCATACTGAAAGGCACAGCGAGGCTATCGGGCCCTGGCTAGGGGGCTGCGGGTACCCCTCTGGGCAGTGTCATTCCTATCCTAAATTATGTGGCTACGATGAGAGGGACCTGAGTCTAAGCCTGGAAGCCCCTGGGGTCAGGTGCCAGCTCCCACCTCCAACCCAACCTAAGGCCGTCTCAGGGCTCAGGCTCCCACCAGGAGAAAAACCAGAAACAGGACTTTGGGGTGACCTCCTCTCGGGATAGAAATGCAGATGCTAAAGCAACCACAATCACAACATTGCTAACCGCAATATTAATACGTAATACCAACAGGTACCCTCTATTGTGTGTTTACTTTAAGACAGGCACCATATTAAGTGTGTTTCATGATCTCAATTTACCCTCACGGCCATCTCATAAAATATGAATGATGAATTCTACTTTGCAATTGAGGAAACAGGCACAGAAAAGTTCTGTAACTTCCCCAAAGCTACACAGCTAGTAAGCGGGTTTGAGCTGCGGTTTGAGTTCAGAGTGCCTCCACTCGAAGTCAGTGGGGAAACCAGTGCTCCTCTTGGTATTGGGGTGGGGGGGAGAGTGACAGGGACTGGCAGCTTGGACTGTGAGCACAGAGGTGGGCCGAGGACGAGGGTGAGGTCTTGGGGCTTCAGCTGTCTTTGGCTGCCTGTCCCTGGGCCCAGCTGGAGACACACTCACCAGGAGGAGGCTGGTCAGGAGGTTGATGCCATCCGTGTCCAACCTGCAGGAGAAAGAAGCTGGCAGAGGCCTGGCCTGGGTTGGGTGGGGAGGGTGGGGCGTGTGGCCCCTTCCAAGAGTGACAGCCAGGACCACAAGCAGGAGAGGAGGTGGGAGGCAGGGCTACCTGGGAGCGTGGCTGATGAGAGGCTGGGGGAGGTACCGAGGGAAGCTGTAGGAGCGGAACTCTGACAAGGCCGTTACTCCAGGCCACGTCTCTTCTGTAGGAGTCCCTGGGGAGACAAGAGGGGGGTGGGGAGGGGGCGGTGAGGAACCAGGGCCAAGGGCGACTCGGAGGGGTGCAATATAGGGGGTGGAAGCAGAGAACGGCCAAGGCTAAAGGGGTCCTGGGCCTGTGTGAGCAGGCGAAGCCACTCTTCCCAGTCCCTTTATGCGCCCGGGCTGGACGGAGTTCTGGCGTCCCCTGGTGGTTGTATTGGGGGAGCGCAGGAGACTGACCGAGGAGTCGGAAGATGAGGTGCAGCTCCTCCTTGACCGTGGAGCCGGGGAAGAGGGGCCTCCCTGTGGCCATCTCGTAGTGGATGCAGCCCACGCCCCTGCGGGAGCAATGGGCAGGGGCGCGTCAGACTGTGCCTCCTCGCGCCCGGCTTCCGAGGGCTGCTCCACCACGATGCCCTGCCCCACAGTGGCTCAGATAGGTCCTGGCGCTCTGGCGGGAGACGCCTAATATCATCCAGCCTCTGGGGACTTCTCTGGGCTCTGGGACACTCTGACCTCTCCCCTTTCACTCTGTAGGGTTTGGGTCTGCACAGACAGCACCCATGTGACAGTTCCTTAGGTAGAGTTGTCACAAACTTTTCCCATGTTGTGTGCCCCCACTGGAAGAGAAAATTCATGAATCCATTTTCCTAAAGAACCCTGGGGCCCAGGGCCCAGTGGCCTTTCATTGGAAACCTGTTAACTTTAAAACTGAGCTGATTTTCTCATTCTCCAGTAGATCATATGCATGTTAATTTAAACATTAAAAAATATATCCTTTCCAAAATTTTCAGTAGAACTGATGCTTGGGGAAGAGTCACCATATTTACTGTAGGGTCCCTCCTGTACCCCCTGGTAACTCCCTATGGACCCCTGGGGGAATAGTTCAGAAACAGCTTGGAGGGTCTACTTAGAGCCAGGGAAACCCCAATGTGGTCCAGACTTCATCCTTTAACATCCAATTCAATAGGATGCCACAGGGCTTGCAGTTAAAGGAAGCCGGGCAGTTCTTCCTAGAGACCCCTGGAGCAGCGAAAGGGCGCTGCCGTCGCGCCCACAGCGTTCACTCACCACATATCGATGGGGGTGGAGTACTCTGTGGACCCCAGCAGCACATCAGGGGGCCTGTACCACAGAGTCACCACCTCGTTGGAGTAGGTCTTCGTGGGCACTGACTTGGCCCGGGCCAGTCCTAGAAACAGACACGCCACTGAACTTCTTCCCATCACGGCACCCGCATTCCAAGGAGACTGCTGGCCCCCCACCTGGCCCTGGGGGCTCAGACCCTCACCAAAGTCAGCCAGCTTCAGCTCCCCTCTCTCGTTAATAAGCAGGTTCTGGGGTTTTAGGTCCCGATGTAGGATCTTGCGGCGGTGGCAGTAGGCAAGGCCCCGGAGCAGCTGGAACATGAAGATCTGGGGCAGGAGGGAGCAGCAGAAGGTGGGAACGTGTCCATCTGGGAGACCTGAGCATCTGCCCCCTGGCTGGGATGGGGATGGGTCAGGGACTGGGCAGGGGTGAGGGCCTGGAGAGCTACCTGGTTCTCCTGCCCACAATGCAGCCCCACCTTCGGCCCCATCCACCCCAGGGAACCTATCCAGAGGGAGGGACACCAGGTGTGCAGAAGGGCAGGAGGGAGAGTTCTCCAGCCCAGGAGCTTAGGGGACCAGGAAGGGCCAGGAAGCCCACCATTTAGGATATATGTGCTTGAGTCTCTGACAAACACCAGGAGAGGTCATTCATCCCTCTGACCTTCCCCAGAAGCCTCCTTTCATCCTTGCAGGTAATTCACGCTCTCATCTGAGAGATGGAAAAACTGATGCTCAATGTTAGGGGAGAGGGGGCGGTTTATATCAACAGCCAGACAGTGGCAGAGGGTGTGTGTCTGTATGGTGAGGTAAGGTCCTCCCTGAATGGCACTGCCCCTTCCCTCCCTCCTACATTTGAAGGTCTGAGCAACCTCAGCAGCCTTGACCCTGGTGGTGAGTGGGTTCCCACACTGGTTTTGAGAACAGGTGGATGCCAAGATCCGTGTGGAACTGAAGGTGGGGTCCCTGCCACAGAGGCCCTCACCTTGACATTGTGCATATTCATGAGGCTTCCACAGTGGTCCAGATACTGCTTCAGGTCACTGTCCTGGAATACAGCCTGGCTCAGCCCTGCCCTGCGCCCTGGCTGGAAGCCCCTCCCTGGGTAGGGCCCAAGCCCAGGTATGGGACAGGTCCCTGGTTCAAAGTTGCTCCTAGGCCGGGGCCCTTGGCCTATTCCTGCCTGAGAGCATCTGAGAACCCGATTGTAGAACAAGGCCTGGGGCACCCCCACCACGTCCCCTACCCCCAAACCCCCTACTACAAGGGGGAGAAGCTCCCAACTCACCAGGTACTCAAACACCAGTGTGAGGCACCGCTCCGTATGGATGAGGTCATGCAGGGTGACAATATTGGCGTGCTTTAGGTTCTTCAGGAGAGAAACTGTGGGGAGATCGGCCTGCCTAGGTCCCTGGTGCCCCACAAGCCCCACACACCCTCTCTTCCTGGCATCAGCCCAAGGAATCCCCGCTTCAGCAATGACCTCCGGTCCCCAGGCTCCCACCAGGGCTCGGGTCAATGAACCCCTCCTCCCAGGAGCCCTCAGGAGTGCAAGACCCTAGGATGCTGTACCCTCTCGGATGGCAGTGCAGGGTGCCCCCTCCTCGTGCTCCAGTCGGATCTCCTTCAGGGCCACGAGATTCTCTGTCAGTTTGCTGCGCCCCTTGAAGACTGTGGCATAGGTGCCCTGGGAACAAGAACCCCAGTAGCTCCAGCCCAACTCAGGTACTACTCTCCTCTGTCCAATGTTCCCCTTTGTGCCTCTGCTGGGGCTACGACTTTGGCTGGCAATGCACTTCCGGCTTCTTCTCTCTTCACTTGTCTGCGAAGCTCTCCCTAACTCCTTCTGGTCAGAGTGAGCTGTCCTTCCTCTAAGCCCTCAGCAGGCCAGGTGCCCCTCGACTGTGATACCAGTTTGTTCTTCCTGATGTTGATGTTTATGTAGGACTCCGCTTTGGGTTTCTGGAGGAAAAGGGCCCTCTTCCCCCTCTCTCTGAACCTCTGCCCACCCCCTGCCTTGAACACAAAGCCTGGTGCAGGGATAACAGAAAACAGCTAACAGATACACAGCATGTACTATGTCCAGGCATTGTCTACGTGCCGGACAAAAGCTTCTTATAGTAACCTATTCAGTCCTCACACACCCCTGTGAGGTAGAACAGTTACAATCTCCACTCGACAGAGGAAGAAACTGAGGCACAGAGAGGTTACACATAATGCACCCAAGTCCACAGATAGTAAATAGTAGAGTTGGGATTCGAACCCAGATAAGAAATACTTGCAGGAAAAAAAAAAAAATTCTGGATCCTGCCCAGAGTCCACAGGCCACTCTATCCTTATGCCCTCCTGCAGGACCCGGGCCCACTTCAACAGCTGCCAAAGGCTGGGCCCAACTGCCAGGCCAAGACCGTGTGCCTCTGTGGGGCAGGGGCAGTGAGAGGACCGATCCGGGAGGGCCGGGGAAGCCCCTGTCCCTCCTAACCATCCTGCCTGGCTGCCCTGAGAAGACCAAACCCAGCCTCTTACCTCCCCCAGTTTGTCCAATTTCACGTATGTTTCCAGTTTCCCAAAGCCGATATCTGACTGAGAGGAAGAAACATAGGGTCCTATGAGCTTGAAGAACCCAGCAGCCCCGGCACTACACCTCCCCCCTCCAGCCCCCAGGAAGGAAGGTAATGAGACCCCCACTGGGGAGAGGGAAAAACAGGGTAGCAGGGGTGAGGGCAGCCACAAATCCTTCCTCTTCTCTTCCCTCTATCTCACGGGAGTGGGAGTTCCTTCCTTCCCTGGCAGCGGAGGGTGTGGAGCCCAGGGCTGTGGCACCTGGGATTGCCTCATCACACCTTCATCACCTGTCTGTCTTGCTAACTACTAGCTCCTTGAGGGCAAGAACCGTTTCTTTTTCTCCATTGCTCCTCGACTGTCCAGTTCAGAACCCACCTCCACAACAGCATCTTTCATCAGCACACTTCCTATAGCTCAACGCTTAACAATACAGATTCCTGGGCCCCACCGCCCAGAGCGCCTGATTCTGGAGGTACCTGGAGTGGGGACCAGAGTTTGTGTTTTGGAAGATGCTCCCAAGGAAATATGATAGGCAGCCAGGACTGGGAAACACGTGCCAGCTAGTCTACTGATCTCATGTCAGTGGAGACCCTGGGACCCAGAGGGGACCTGGGGCTCAGCCCCAGCCCTGGTGGGACCCTTTCAGGAAATGAAGGTTGACCAATGACGTTGGGCTGTATGAACCTGACATGGCCAGCAGGTGGCGCCAGAGGCTTGGGAACCTCCCTGGAAACTGCTGCAGGCCTCAGCAGGGACAGGCCAAACCAGGACTGATGTGTCCATGCTGGGGAGAGGGCGTTCCACGCTGGTGAACCTGTGACCCTCTTGGGACTCACCAGGGATGCTCGGCGGGACATGCGACTGAGAGGTTTGGGCAGAACTGGACTCTCCAACTGTAGCTTCTGCAGGAATTCCTGGGGCAGGCGGATGTCCATGGGCAGAGAGAGCCTCTTACTGATGTCCTGCAGTGGCCGGGATGAGACAGGGACATCAGTGTTTGCTCCAGGGTAACTGGTGCTGTGGGACGCTTGCCTCTCACCCTGGGTCCGGCTTTCCCGCTAGGTAATTCCAGCAGGGGCCGAATCACGAGCTGGGACCCCAGGCTTCAAAGGTGTGCTTAGAAACATACGAGTATGGGAACACCCAGGGGTTGCTGTGTGACCTTTGGCAGTCCCTTCCCCTCTCTGGGCCTGTCTCACCATCTGCAGACACTACAATTCTGTAAGCTTATTTTTTCATATACTTGGATACATGTATATGAGAACATGTACTTGGGTACATGTCATGAGAACAATAGTCAAATTGTCTAGCCCTTGCTACGTACCTGGAACGTTCTAAGCCCTTGGCATATATTAACTCATCTAATCTTCATGATGACTATTTTAACACAAAGAGACTGTGGTACGTAGAGGTTGAGAAACCAGCTTAGGGTCACAGAGCTCATCAACGGCAGAGCTGGGACTTGAACCCATGAAGTCTGGCTCCAAGGCAACCCCTCTCCTGGGCACACATTGGTGGATGTGTCCTGCCGTGTCCACAGGGTACAGCCCGGAGCTCCTCACCTCCATGGAGAAGCGGCGCTGGTTCTGCCGCCGGTACTGCATGCCAGGGGACGGCTGCCCGGGCTCCTCTCCACTGTCTGAGGGGGAGAAGGTGCTGGACTCTGGCTGGGGGTCTCCGCCAAGAGGACCAAGCTGCAGGTCTGAGAGGGAGAGGCGTCAGCTCCTCCACCTCTGACCCCCGCAAGGCCAGCAGTGAAGGTGTGGTCCGGGAGGGCAAAGAGGTCTTTGGGGCAATGACGGGGTGGGGGGGCCCAGACCCCTCACCCTCATTGTGCTGGTTGTGGAGCTGGTTGAACTGCTCTGTGAACTCCGTCAAGGACTCCTCGATGGTCTCGGTGCGGGGCACGGATAGGGAGAAGCGACGCTTGAAGTTCTTCATCATGTTCATTGTCAGCAGGACCAGGCAGCGGGGTCCTGAGATGGGAGGTGTGAGAAGAGCAATGACAACAGGGCAATAGGGACTGGTCGACACCAAAAGTGCATTCCCGGTCTTGGTCTCCATTTTCCTATCAGCTCTGTTGTCCTGCACTTGGGACGCAGGGTTGAGTCTTTCCCACCAAAGTTTGAGCTCCCAGAGGGGAGGTTCGAACCCTCTACCTCCCTGTGAATCACCCCCAGGACTCCCTGCTCCTGGGGAGATATTCACAATTCAGACCAACCAGAACAGCAAAGTATTGCTCGTAATAGCAGTGTGATGTGCCAAGAGGATCCTGGAGGCCTCCCCAGGGCCAGATGGTGACCTTTTAGCTGCTGGAGGTCTAGCAAGTTCTGGAAGGAGGGCTGCACGGCAGGGAGGGCACCAGAACCAGGTGGCCCTTGGACCAGCAGCTCTTTATCAACTTGTGTGTAAGAGCTTGAACATGTCAGCAGCCAGTGAGCCTCCTTGATTGATGCCCACAGCGGAACATCAGCTGAACCTGAACCCTTGTGACACACAGTCTGGTCCAAACCCCATTTTATCCTAATACCAATACCTGGAGGTCCCTCTCTGGCTTGTCCTGGATCCCCAAGAAAAGAGAGGAAAGAGATGGAGGGGATGTGTGCATCCTAGCTGGCCCAGCCCCATCTCTCCAGCTAAAACGTAGGCAGTCAGGAGCAGCTGAAGGTCTCAGGGGAAACACAGAAGTTGGCAGGAAACAGAGAGGGCCCCTGGGGAGTTCTGAGCAGTCAGGGTGTCCACCGCAGAGAACACAAAGGCGGAGGGGCCGGCTGCTCTGCTCGCTCCCAGGGCCCTTACCCAGGCGGAAGGGATTCTCTCCCTGCAACTCCGCAGGCCTCTTGTCCTCTGGTCTCCCAAAGAGACTTGTGCAACTGCTCCTTCCCGAAGACCCTTCTCTGTCCTGCCTTGAAAACAGAGTGGGGCTGTCCTGCCCCTCCCCTCCCCCTCCATGGTTTCATAAACTCGCAAGGTGGCCGCCCCTCATCCTGCTCTGCCCACATCTCCCTCAGCTGCAGTGGGGCTGGGACCAAGAGGTCCTACAAGGGCCCCCACTGACACCTGCCCAGTAGGCATCAGGGGCCAGCCCTGTGATGGAAGGGGGCCGCCCTGCACCCTCCCCCGGCTTGTACCCACACACCAGGAACAACAGCTCATTCCCGGAGGATGCTCTCAGCCCTGTCACTGGCCAATACCCAGTTGCCAAGGCAACCAGGCCCCTCCTGAATCCTCCTGGTTTAAGGAATTATGGGTCAGTAACATGTCTGCTTTGCTTAATGATCACATCCTTCTGTCCTCAGCCAGTCTGGAATAGGTCCTTTCCCTGGACCTGAAGGCTGCTGACTGCCCCCAAATGCAGCTAAGCTGTGGCCCTCCAGCTCCCCTGAGCCCTGAGATTGGGCATGGCCAGGCCTTCCTTCCTCAGGCTGGCATCTCTCAGACTACAGGCCTCAGGTCTGCACTGCCAGCCAAGCCTACCTCTGCCAGTGGGCCCTGAAGTCTCACTCTGTTCAGCTCAACAAATGAGGACTGAGTACCTACTATGTGCCAGACATTGTTACAGTGGTGAGTATAGCGTGGACCCTATTTTCAAGGAACTCAGGGGCTGGTGAGAGCTCCTCTGATGAAAATGAGCTGAGAGCTCTTTTTTCCAGCTGCATTGGCAAAGCCCATTGGCTACAGACTTGCCCGATCTTCCATCCGAAGTTCATTCCTGCCAGCCAAACTCAGCCACTCCTCTGTGGCTTTAAACAATGTCTCGGGCTACCTGTCTGCAGGATTCTCAGACAGGAGCTCCCAGAGGGCAGCCACCTGCCTCACACTGTGTGTGCGCCCAGCCCAGAATGGAGGTAGTGTATGGGTTCCAGTGACAAGGGGACCTAGACATGCCCTACCTGTTGACTCATATTTCCCAGCATGAATGGAGACTGGAGATGTCCCCATTGTACCCATCAGTTGTTTACAATGTCAGCTGAATATCAGCATCATCACCAGGGAAAATGCAGTTTTAAAAAGCATCCCCAATGGAGCAAGGAGCAAGAAGCCACCAGCTTGGGTCTGGGGACATGGAGCCATGTTGGGGAAGCATCTGAGGTCCACATCAGGAACGGTAATCTGCACGGGTTTCTGGACTGCCCGACAGGCTGAGATGGGGACTCCTCCGAGCAGTGGAGGTGTCGGGGGGTTGCGGGGGTGGATGGCAGGCTGAGTGCAGCAGGAGACACCCCCTTTCCCCCAAAGGGGAGGCAATGTCTGCCCAGCACAAACTGAAGCCCAGGTTCGGTCATGGACATCCATGGGAGATCGGGGGAGCCAGGCACTTGGGTCCCTGAGGTCTGAGGTCTGAGCTCTGCCAAGAGGGGCCAGTCACATCTCCTAAAGACAGGGCTCCCCCAGAAAGCCACCTTGTAGTCTGGGACTTATGGGATGGATGGTTTGTGGCTCAGGAATCCACCAGTAGCTGCCATAAATCTCACGCCTTTGCTCTTTCCTGAGGGTGAGCCTTCTGGGAGAGAGACTGCCAATTTCTACAAGGCAAAGGAGACCTAGCCCTGAGCACCTGCTCTCCTCACGTTCCGTTAGGAGCAAGGAGCCACCAGCTTGGGTCTGGGGTGGGGCGGAAAGGGAGGGTGAAACTGGGAACAGCTGACTAGAGCAGGAATGTGGGGCCAAGTGATGCAGAGGGATGGGGACCAGCTGTTCTCCACTGGCCTGAGAAGAGACCAAGAGGAAGTGGCTGTCACTGTAGCAGGAATGGTGAAGGTCAGATGTAGGGACGGACTTCCTGATGGTGACAGGGAAGCAGGTGGCAGGGGTGGTGACCATAGCAGAGAGTGGATGCCTCTCTCTGCTGGGGACAATCAGGGCATTGAACCCGGCAGGGTCTTGGGTGTGTCAGGGCAGACTGGGCAGTGAATGGTCTGTTGTTCCCTAGCTCAAGACACAAGATGCCTCTGTCACTTTTCCCTTGGGAGAGTCAGCTCCTCAGATTTGGGGGCCGAGGGGGAATGGAGGCAGGAAAATGGCCTGTCACCTTGTGCTGTCTGCCCCCACCCCCATATGGGGACAGAAGGGCTCAGTGTGACCCTGAGGTCAGCCCAGGGCCGGGGACAGTGTGGCCTTTGTCCCCAGGCCAGGGAGCCATCTGGGGCTGTCCCCGAGCAACCGGTGCCAGGGGAAGGAGGAGACGGGCATTCAGAGATGCTGGCGTGGCTCGGGGGATGGTGAAGGGGGCACAACCCTCTTGGGAGCTTCGGGGGTAGGCAGGCAAGCTGCCCAGAAGGCCTTCCCGCCTGCCTGCCTGCCCAGGTAAGCCCATACAGTTCTCAGCCTACCTCCTGCCACTTCTTCCTGGGCACACACCTGCCGGCCCAGGACTTCCTGCTGGTGTCAGAGAAGTGGGTGGCACAGGAGCAAGGAGGAGCCAGGCCAGGAGGAAACTGATACTTGCCCAGAGGCCACCGTGCACCCAGCAAGAAAGGGCTGGAGTCCTGGAAGGTTATCAGAAGGCACTTACAGATCCACCATTCCAATCCGTTGCTGGCCCACAGAGGATGTGGAGACCCAGAGAGGAACTGGCTTGCTCAAAATCATGCAGCAATTTCCTGTTGTCAAACTCCGTGACCACATGGCTCCCTGTGTCTCCTAACTGGAATGCTCCCCACCCCACCCCCTACCTGTGGTCTAGGTCCTAAGTGCTCTTTTCTCCTCCAGGTCTCCTTCACTGCCCCCCCACAGCCCCCCCTACACACACCCCTCTCACCCCCCAAATAAAAAGCCAGAAAAATCCAAGTTCAAATTCTGGTGCTACCACTAGCAGGCTGTATGATGGCGATTAAGTTACAAAATCTCTCTTCGCTTTGGCTCTGGTCATTCATTTGACCGTTTTTTACTGAACAGCTACTACATGCCAAGAACTGTTACTGACCGTGAGAATCTTGGGAACAAAACATGCATTCCGGCCCTCACTGTACTTCTGTTCTAATGAAGGTGGGGGAGGGCAGCACAGACCACAAAATAAATAAATAAAATATACAGGCTGTTAGGTGGTGACAAGTGCAGCGGAGAAAATAAAGCAGGAAGGGGGGATGGGGTGTTAAGAGGTGAGGGCATTGCAATTTTAAACAGGGCTGTCAGGAAGGCCTCCCTGAGAAGGTGACATCTTCTTAGAAAAATTCCAAATAGGCGTGGGGAGGGAGCTAGTCATGTGGAGTCTGGGGAAGAGGTCAAGCAAGGGAACAGCAGAGCAAAGGTCCTGAGGCAGAAGCGAGTTTGGTCTAGAACAGCAGTGTGGCTGGAAAGGAGGCCAGAGGGGAGCACCGGGCGGAGCTCCAGGTCACCTTGGGGCCTCTTGGGGCTTGGGAGGGTTGGAGGAGATGAGTGATACGATCCCACCAGATTTTAATAGGCTCCCTCTGGCTGCAGCGTTGATAACAGACTGTGTGGGCAAGGGGAAAAAGCAGGGAGCTGGGGCAGGAGGCGACTCAGAGGTCCAGGAGAGAGATGGGGGTAGCTCAGGCCAGCATGGGAACAGTGGAGGTGGGAGAATCGGTGGGATTCTGGAAGGTGGAGCCAAAGGGGTTTGCAGAAGGACTGTCTATGGGCTGTGAGAAGGGGGTCAAGTGGGACTCTGAGGGTTTGGGCCTGGACATCTGAATGGAGATGCTGAGTGAGCTGACACGACACAGCACTAGTAGAAGGAAGATACCCAGAAAATATTAGCTCCCTCTTCTTTTCTTCTCTCAAGCGCCTGCTCAGACGTAAAGATGTGCCAAAAAGAGGCCCCATCTAAAGCTCATTAGACACAGATCTCCTTACAGCCCACTCAAAGGTGCTTTGAGACCCCGGCATGGAAGAGGGGTGGGAAACAGGGTACATGGTGAGCTACTGGCAGGCCTGAGCCACCGGAGGGAAAGGCCAGGCAGGTAGGGTCCCCCAACTTATACGAGACAACTCGGCAGAGCCATGCAGGTCAGAGGACCCAGTCTCCTGGCAGACAGATCTCATCCTATCCTTGGAGGGGAGAAAACTCCACACAGCAGGCCAGCCTGGCCTCCCCGCCTCCGCCGGGCCCCTCACTGGGCCTCCTGTCCCCACTCCGAGGACAACCTCTGCCAGGCTCCAGACCTGACACCTGCCCTGGGGCTGGGACACCTGGGGGGGCCCTCACCGGGAGACCACAAGGCAGAGAAGGAGGTTAGCAGAGCATCCAGGGGGGCTGGGTGGCAGCTTCCGCCTCAAGAAGTTTGGCTGCAGACGGGTGTGGAGGGGCGTGTGTCACCATCAACTTAACCTCCAGGGAGCCGGCTTGGAGACTCCTTAGCAAACGCTTATAAGGAGACCTTTGCCTTCCTCCTGAATAAAGCCCCAATTCCCAGCCTGCACCCAAGGCCCCTCAAGATCCGGGCCCCCAACCCTCTCCGGCGTTGCTCTTCCCACTCCCCACCACTCTAACTCTGCTCCAGGCCACACCCCTGTATAAAGTTCAGGTCTCAGGTCTTCAGAAGCTTCGCTGACCCCCCAGGACCACTAAGTGACCCTCCTATGGGCAGACTCCATCGGAGTGCATGATCTCACAGGACCACCGAGAGGACTTGTCATGTGCTTCCCTCACCAGGGCGCTTTGATCCTTCTGCCTGTGCTGGTGACATAGGAGTACAGCAGGCATGGCTGTCTGTTCACGGCCCATAGAGCACACGTACTACGTTCCAGGTACCCACCAGGTCCTTCTCCAATCCCTCTTTTGGTTTTGTTTTACTTTGTTTTAGATCTGTGGGCCCGGGGGCAGGGGCTGAAGGGTATAACTTCCAACTGCCCACTTTCAGAAGCCCAGACAGTCCGACCCTTAGTACCAAAGGCTGAGCACCAGCCGGGACACTTCCGATACTGTCTGCTGCCCACTCCCTGCCCCGACCTCAGTCACTCAGCCACGTCAGGCCTTTGGGCAGGATTCAAAAGCACCAGAGGCCACAGCTGACCAAGTTTGCAGACGTCATGAGCTGAGACTTCAGACACTCCCTCCTCAGAACTGTGCCTGCAGGGAGCCTGCAGATAGCATCTCCTTCATCCTCTAACTGACCCCTGCACAGCTTGAAGCTTTAGCGTCTCTAGCTTGCAACAAACCTCAGGGGAAGCCAGCCACTCTATATGGCTGCCTGGAGCTGGGAGGCAGGGACAGACGCCCTGAGCCCTCATCACTGACCTCGCCCCACCCCAGCTCCAGCCCGGATGAGAGAGATTGCCAGTCTGGGGTCTTCGGGGTGGTCAGAATCAAAGAAGACCGGCTAGGCCTGCAGTCGCCCTGCCAATGAACAGATGCTCTGGACACAGTGACGGCGCTCAGAGATTTCCAAAGCCTCAGTTTGGCACGCAAGCAGCAGGTGGGGAAGGCCTTCAGGAAGGGCTAAGGTACCGGAAGCCTGGTCAGGGGCAGAGCGTTTGGGGCTCAGGGTCAGCCCTGCAGCACCCTACCTGACAGAATGTCCTACAGGGAGGGCCGCGTGCCATCCAGGCCTGCTCTCCAAAATTCTCTGCAGTTTGGAGTCATGGAAGAAATCTCAGCTCTCCCACTGACTAGCACTGTGACCTAGGAAGACTCCTACACCTCCGTTTCCTCGTCTGCTAAATGAGGATGATACCTACCTAACCTCCCATCCAACTGCCATCAGGCTGCGAGACTGCACTTGCTCAGTGGCTTCCTGATGATGTCACTCGCCTATTCAAAACCCTTCAATAGAACACGCCCCTCAGGAAAAGGTCCAGACTCCAGGGCCCAGCAAACCAGGCCGCTTGTGTTGTGATGCCTGGGTCCTTGTCTTAGCTCTCACCCCTCCTTGGAGGGTCCAGTTTTATGGCACGTGCTTGGCATTTGCAGAGGAATCCACACTTAACGCCCCATAGCGTTGCACATGCCATTCATGTGGCCTGGGGCGCCCTTCCTCATTGCTTCCAAGGTAAAACCACTTCCAAACTCAGTGTCCTTCCTCTGAGACGTAGCACAGGACACCACCTCCTTCTAGGTAAAACGCGATGTCTCCTCGCTCCAGGGCAGCCAGTGCATGTTCGCAACTAGATGTGATGTCCTTCAGACAAGAGCAGTCAGCATCGTCTCCTCAGCGCCTTACATGGTGTCAGGAACCTCCCAGCTGCTCAGTCAGTATGTGCAGAATGAATGAACAAATGGCTCAATTAGACCTCGCTGCTATATCATAATGACTTGTGTAAGCCTCTTTTCTCTACAGATGTATAAACATTAGGCTCATGAAGGACAAAGACCTTCAGTCCCCTGAATCTCCAGGACACTCTGTCAGTCCGTGTGCAATAAATGCTGGCTGGTTCCCTTCCTTTCACTTTCAGCCAGGCCCGGCACCTGTTTCTAGGTTTATCTTCTGCGTGTCAGGCCAGCCCCACTCTTTGTAGGTAGGACTTGGGCACCACTGGGGTGGGCCTGGCCCTGCCCTCTTTGGGGGCACATCACAGCAAGCATGGGCAGCACAGTCAAGCAGCCCTACGCTCCCCAGAACGTGATTCCTCCTCGGTTCTCCTGGGTCTCAGTGCGAATTAAAACACCGGGATGTCGGGCCAGGGACTAGGGGAAAGCCGTCCAAGCGCTCACATCTTCAAGGCTCAGTCCAGGCACGACATCTTCCTAGAACCTTCTTTACTGCCCCTCATGTCTTCTCTAGCATGAAACCCTGCTGACCCCGGTCAGGCAGGGACCCTCTTCTGTGCTTCCACAGCATTCGGACATCCCCAAGCAGAGCTCTTGGCTCCTTGTCCTGTAACTGTTCACTTGTCTATTTCCCTGGTTTACCTGTGAACCTGTTAGGGGCAAGGACTGGGTCTGAGTCACCGTTACACCCAGTGCCTGACACAGGGCCTGGCACCGAGCAAACCCTCACATGATCGTCAGTGAATGTGTGAAATATATGCTGTGAATTCCTACTTCCAGGAGCTGTTTGGAGGCAAGAGGACTGACAGGAGACCGTCAGTTGTGCACTGGACTCAAAGCCTCAGCCGTAAGTAACCTTCCTTCTCCAGCCAGCTATGGGCCCCGATGGCCGTGGGGAGATGGTGGGCTGGGGCAGAGGGGGCAGCCTCCTGCCTGGCAGTACCTTCCTAACAGAGGCTTACAGAGGTCTCTGGGCTGGCCAGTGCCACACCATAGTGAGGGATGGACTAAGGATGGGAAAAATCTTACTGAGCAGTTCCAACCGAATATGCATTAAGAAGGAGCCTTCAGGACTCATGGGGAGGGAAGTTGGCAGGCCCCTGAGGCCTTCTTCATGGGCTCCCATTCCTCAGTGGCAGATTCCCAGAGACCCACAGGTCAGGTGCACTACTCAAGTTCTGACCTTGGCCTTGACCCCTACAGATGACCCCTCTTGACCCCCTGACCGCCCCACTCTTAGCTCCTCTGTGTGGGCCCCATATCAGCCCTGCTGCTACTCACTCTACTGCTCTCTGTCTTCCTAAGGCGCAGGAAATGGAGGCACATATATCATCTTCCAGCATTTTCTTTGTGACCCTATTTGGAGACCCAGCTAAAGCTGGCCTGCAATCTCTGGGGAGGCTCTGGATTTCCAAGTGATAAGATGGGACAAGGCGCCCTTCTGTCAGCTATGGTCCAGGCTGCGCAGAACATCCCAGACCAAAGGCTGAAGCAAGACCTCCCTTCCCACATATTCCTGCTTCCAGGCAAAGCCAGCCTCACTTCCCACGCAAAGGAGACCCTTTCCCACTCCTTTTAGCAACCCCTGTTAAAGACCCTCAAGGAAGGTCCCTCAGCTACCACCCAGGTGCTTTCAAAATTCCCTAGTCCAGAACTTTTTCTTAGGTCTTCCTTAAATCCCAAAGGAAAGAGCTCCATCTGTTTGCATGAGCACAGACGCTGATGCTCACCATCTTCTACAAATGAGTAGGAGGAGAAATAGAGACCATCAAGTTCACCCACTCTTTGGCTTCCCTTGTCCAGATGTACGGACCTGTCCTGGGATCCCTGTCAACATCTCTCTGGTTTTCTCACCAAGCCCAACTTTCGCAACAGAACTGCAGGGGCCTTCGAGTGCTGGTGTCCCTGGAGACCTCTGTCTCAAGAGCAGGGAGGGCAGGAGGGGAGGGTTTCCCAGCATCGCTAGACCATATTCCTATTTATACTCCACTCCCAGCCCCCACCCCACCAGTCTGGCTCACACTACCCCATGCCTGCATTCCAACCGGACCCCCGGCCAACGTTTTCCAAGATGCCTCCCTCCCACGAGGCTGGGCCCAGGCGGCCGCCTCGGCCTGGACCACCACCCCACTCCTCCCTGTCTCCAAGGCCCCCTCTGGGAAGCCTTTGGACATCTCGCAGTTGTTCAGCTGTTCTCTAAATGCCCTCGTCGGTGGCACCTGCTGCCCCGAGCTCGGGCTTCTGGAAGGGAGGTGCTGATTTCTCCCAGTCACTCTCTCATTTCACGAGTAGCTGCTCGGGGCCAGGCACCGTCCTGAGCTCTACGCCTTGTCTTCCCCTCCCTTGGCCCGTTCCCCTCCTGCTTCTTTCTCCCTCCATGTCTGGTGGATTCACTTCCTCCACCTGTCCCTGAGCGTTGGCAATCCCCAGAGTTCCCTCTTTAGCCTTTTGTTCCTCCCGCTCCTCAAACTCTTTCCGGTGACCTCATGCTCTCCAGTGGTGGAAACCACCACCCATGTGCTGATGACTCTGGCCCCACTGAGCCCAAGCCTCACACACGTGGGGCCAACTGCCAGTTGGGCACCTTTGTCTAGATGTCCCCCAAGGGCCTGAGATACTAGAATACCCTCACTGGGCCTAGGACAGGCAGAGATAGCAAACAGTTTGAGATGTGTTTTTAGGTAAAAAAGGGCAGATGTGTACAACTTGCAAAAGCTGTATGTGTGCTAGATAGACATGTGTCATAGATAGACATATACATACAAACACTGTATATAATCCAGAAAGACATTCATTAAAATGCTAATGGAGGTTATCCCTGGGGGCAGAATTGTGGGTAATTTTAAGGTCTTCTTGCTTATTTGCATCACCCAATATTTCCATAATGAACATTCATTGCTTATGTTGAAAAAAATAACACTTCTTTTCAAATGAAAAGGAAGTATTTTTAGATTGAGATTCCAGAACTGTTTAGTGCAAGCCTAGGGAGAACTATAATTATCTTGAGCAGGGGTCGGCAAATGTTTTCTGCAAAAGGCCAGATAGTCAACATTTCAGGCTTTCTGGGTCATACGGTCTCTGTAGCAATCACACAATTCTACCCTTGTAGAAAGTGCTCACGGACAGGATGGAAACGAACGAGTGTGGCTGTGTTCCAGTAAACCTTTACTCCTGGGCACTAAAATTTGAATTTTATATAATTTTCAAGTGTCACAAAATATTACTTTCTTCTATGGAATTTAAAACTGTAACACCAGTCTTAGCTCACAGGACATATGCTAAAAACAGGCTGGATCTGGCCAGGAGCCACAGTTCACCTTGCCCTTGAGCACTCAGTGCCCTAAGGCATTTGATCCAGCACCCACTCCTTTGGGAGGTGCTTTTTCTCTTCCTATCTGACTGCGGGGGCGGGGGGGGGCCTTCCCGGGGTTCCTTGCCCATCTTCTCCGTGGCAGAGACTGGCTACTGGGGCCTCAGCTGGGGGAAGCCCCTGTGTTCCAGAGTTTGGAGGAACAGAAGGCGGAGCCCCTCCCTGGGTCTCAGAGCACAGCTCACCGTGTCAGTAGGATCAGCAAAAGTAGGAACTATAAACCAGCAGTCATGGATGGGGCTTTAGAAACCTCAGGTCTGTGCCCTCGTTTTTCAGGTGAGGAAGGCAAGACTCAGAGAGAGGAGTGACCTGCCCAAGGCCACTTGGGTTGACAGGGCAGAGCTGAACCTAGGACTGAGGGCTTATGACTTTGAGTTCAGTGCCCTGTCTGCTGCCCCAGGGTTGGAGGGGACTGCAAGGACCTGCCCAGAGATGGTATTCCCTCCAGCAGGCACCATTACCAGGGAAATCAGCAGTCCACTCAAGGGCCACCTTGCACAGGGAAGGAATCATATCAAATCTGGCATCAATCCAGAATGTGGCACCCAGCCCAGCAGTGGGGGGGCGGGGAGAGAGGGCCTTCATGCCAGGAACAGGGAATGGCTCTGGGACCCTTTCTTGGCTTAATTCCATGTCCTGCTGGCAGAGGTGGTCTGGAGACCCAGCACTGCCGAATTCATGAGAGATACCCTCCAGCACAGGACCTACCACCTACCTGCTCCCGAGTACTGGATCCTGCCAAGACCTGGAGATGAACGGCCATGTCGACCTCCTGGGCTTGGTCACCCAGCAAGGGTCTCCTCTGCTGGATGGCTAAGGCCAAAGGAGAGAAGCAGCACTGGTTCTGGAGGGGGTCCCCAAAGGCAAGGAAAGGAAGGCTTCTTTAGGGAAGCAAGGAGTGAGGATAGATGGTTCTGGAGCTCTGTCCGAATGTTTCATGATAATGATAAAATGCAGAGGGTGCTCAAGGTGAGGAAGGGTAGAAACGGTTTAAGAACACACCTTTCTTCCCAATTTGGGGCCTGAGCCCTGGTTTCTGCAGGGATCGAGCAGAGGCCAGGGTACTGAGAACTGTCAAATGTGGCCTACTAACTCCATCTGCCACCACCTCTCAAGGATCACACCAGGTAAGGAAAAAAGCTAAGATAAAGCTGGGGGTTATCTCATTGGAACCCTCACAGCCACATGAAGTAACACCATTGCTCTCCCCATTTTCTAACCGAGGAAACTGAAACATGGGCAAGCAAATTCCTTCACCTATGCGACCGCTTACTGAATGGCGGAAGCCGGATTTGAACTGACCCCAAAGTCTATACACGGCCTCCACCCATGGTGGACAGGAGACACACGCTCAACATGTACAGAATGATTAACAGTCACCTAGTCTATCCCCACCCCTCCATTTCCAGGGAAGACTTTATTTAATGTCAGTAGGGTGGGTCAGGAGCACAGGATGAGACCATCATCCAGAGTTCCAAGAAAGGGGGTCTCACCACTGTCCCTTCAGAAGTTCCGGCCAATGTCTCTGAGACCAGGGTGTTCTGTCTCACCAGGGCCACTCATGCGGTCAGGCAGCATCAAGACCCTTTTCGGTTCAAAGCCAAAACTCACACTGGCCTCCCGAGCCCTCCCCTGCAGATGGAACCACGGAGAATTCAGGAGCAGATGGGCTCTCCTTAGGCAAGAGGTCTGGCTAAGATGTACCTCAGTCTCCCTCTTCCCGATCTGCTGCTGCACCAGCTCCGGCCAGGCCCAGCCTCAGAGCGGGTCCTGTGTGTGTGTGTCTGCAGCTGTGGGGACCAGGACAAGAACAAGACTACTCTTGGTCTCCTCCCTGGAGATGGGCAAGTGCCCACTCAGCAGTTAATGCCAGGAGGGTGAAGGTGAAGGGTTTAGGGTGGGGGAGAGTAGGGGTTGTGGCGGGACACAGCCCAGGGGAACAGAAATGTGACTTGTTCCCAAAGGGGTGAAGCTAATCAGGTGAGTCTGGCTCCAGGCCAGCCACTCCCTCATGGACAACAGAGCAGAACAGGGACTGCAATTAATTAAGTACATGGGGAGGGTCTTCTTACCCCAAGGAACAGAGGCTCTGCCAGAGGCCTCCAGAGCAGGAAGCTGGGGGTTTTCCAGCTCCCGGTACCTACCTCACTCATCCTTTGGAAATTAGAGTGTAGAGTCCCCACAGCACAGACTCCTGGGTCCCCTCCAGGCAGGTTTCCATCCAAGCTGTAACCACCTCCCCCTTTCTCTTACACAGAACCTTCCTCCCCAGTCTGGAAGTGCAGGAAGATAGCCTGAAGGCCCAGCCTAATGGGATCAGGAAAGCCTGCCTTGTTCTCTACCCCAGAGCCAGGCATAGTGCCATAACTAGGAAGTTTCTTTCCAAATACAGCTACCAGTTATCGAGCATCTGCTATGTGCCAGGCACTATGTGTTATTTCACTTAATTTATAACACCTCTCCCTGTTATGATCCCCATTTCGCAGATGAAGAAACTGAGGCGGGGAGAAGCTCAGGGGTTTGCTGGGGAGAGGGGAGTCACACAGCTAGCATGTGCTGGAGCCGGACTCCATCAAGGCCCTGGGTTTGCCCTCCCTTTTAGGCAAACTCAGGGAAGGAAAGAAGGAATCAGGGGAGGGCTAGATGGACATGCAGTCCAAAACGAGGTGACCCCAGAAAGGAGAGGCAAGGTTGAGGTACGAGCTAGGAGGAGCCACGCCAGGCTCTGCCCCACAGCCTGGGGCCTGTGTGCCTGGGCACAGGAAAGCCCAAGTGGGCAGAGGACAGAGTCTGGGTCTGTAGAGAAAACAAAAGCAGCCATAAAGGCAGCTCCATCTCCTCGAGGCCCAGGGGGAGGCTTCCAAGGCAGGCAGCCTGACCCATGAGATAGATCTCAGGCCAGGAACCCCACTTTTTTATTCCTCAGATCTGGCGCCCTTTCTCCTGGGACCCATGGAGAAGCTGGCCACCCACGGGGCAAATGGGAGCCTTTTACTCACAGCACCACCCCCATCCTTTCTCCTGAGGGAAACCAGAGAGCTCTGGAGTGGACTGGGAGAGCCTTCGATGGGGCAGAGACGGAGAGCAGGAGGCTGGGGGTCGGATGGAAGCGGTGCGACTTTGGGAAAGCTCTCTCAGCGTCTCTGTTTCCTTACCTGTACTAGGGGGGTAATAACACCGACTTCGTAAAGCTGTGTGACACACTGCTTGACATCCAATAGATACCTTAGTAAATGTAGCCGCTAAGGCATTCAGAAATCAGATGTAATTTACTGAAACCTACTTTGGCTCTGCAAACCCCTATAAGTTTGGGAAGAACGAAGGGTCCATGCTCCTGGTGGGGCATGGGGAGACTCCCAGGAACCTAGTGGGCAGTGAGGGTGCCGGGGCGGGGAGAGGTCTGTCTCACAGGCTCATCAGCTACACAGGAGGTGGCTGGGGCAGGTAACCCGAGACAGTAGCTTTGCTGTGGCAAGGTGACCCTCACTCACTTCAGGCAGCCTTCAGGATGCAGGCCCAAACCCAACAGCCGCCAGTGTCACCTGTAGCCATCCTCACCTTCTCCAACCCTAAGCCACATTGTCTCAGCCTCCTGCCAAGGCAAGGCTAAAGGTAGGGGACCTCTGAGGACGAGGACGTCCTGTCAGCCAGACTGCCCCGGCGTCCTCGTCCTCGAGGATTCTGCTCCCTTGGGCTAATGTCCAGGAATGTGCTGTGTCTGTGCCCAGCCCCAGTAGAAAAACGCCACACGAACATGAGGAATCTCACAGGACGCTGACACAGGAGGGGCATGACGGTGGGTGGTATTAGTGAGTCACAGGGCCCAGGCCATAGTTGAGGAACTGCTGAGGGCTGGGCTGGTCTGGGGAGCTGACCCCCACTCCTCACAGCCCCAACTCTTCCATCCCTATATTAGGAAAGGTTTCAGACAGAATTAGAAAGAGGCCACTGGTGCCTAGCATGATGTTGACCCCACAGCACAGAAAATGAGTCTCAACAATCCCACTCCCACCACAAGGCCTGCGTGGCCCCCAACAGGCGGAACAGAGGCCTCCAGCCTATACCAGGTTCTGACTTCTGATTCCTGGTCATGTCCTCACACACAGCAGAATCCTCAAGCCACATCTCCTTGGTCCAACAGGCCGCCCACCCTTTCCCATGGCTTCATGAGCCCTTTGCCAGTGGCTACCACGGGGTGAGGGCCACTGGCCTCCAGGATCCCGGCTGGGCAGAGCCAGAAGAGACAGCAGTCCCCAGAGGCCCGCACTCACCCCCCCCTCCCAGCGTTGGAACCTGCAGGGCTTCACATGTCCTCCACCTTCACCCCAGGGCTCTGGCCTCCCACCCCACAGCCTGCGGCTCTGGAAAGTTCACCAGAGCCTGGAAAGCCCTTCGAGGAGGCGATCTGGCCCCTCATTCGCGGGTTCCCACCTCACCCAGGGACCCACCTGACCCTTGCCCTTCCCAGAAGGAAGGGCGCTTGGAAAGCGCCAGGTTCGCGACTGGGTGGAAAACTTTGCTTCCCAGGGTTCAGACCTGAGCTCCGTGCCCAAGGGAGTCCGGATGGAGCCTCCCTGGGGAGTGAGGGTCTGAGAATGCAAAACAGCCTTCCCTCCTAAGCACCTAGGACTTGGGAGTGGCCTCTGCAGGACATCACCTCCCTCCCTCCCCCCCCCCCACAAGCACACGCAACACGCCTCGCGATCCCCCATCTCCCAGCAGCTCAGGCAGTCGCCTCCAACCCCTCACCCCCGGGCAAAGCAGTGGCGCCTTTAAGAGCCACCCAGGTTACCTTTGCTCCGTTTCGCCGGCGCCACCGTGCCCCCGGCTCCGACCTCCCCTCCTTCCCCGGCGCCCCCGCCAGCTAGCCGGACTCACCGCGCGCGTCCTGGGGCCGCGGGGCTGGGCACCGTGCCCTGCGCCCTGCGCCCTGCCCGGGCTCGGGGCTGCTTCCTCTGCTCCGGAAAGGTGAGCGGCTCCCGGGAGAAGCTGCAACCTGAGCTGGAGGAGGAG
>NW_017731484.1:2805696-2860513 GCF_001890085.2 Hipposideros armiger | reverse complement strand
CCGCAAGAGTTTTTCACGTGTACAAGTTGGCTCCTCCCCGTCCCTCCCGCCCAGCCCATAGCCGCTGCCAATCCCCAGGGCTCCTTCTGCCCCGGTGCCCACCCCTTTCTCCCACTCTGGGAACCCGAGTGCGAGCACCTCTTCCGGTTTGGGTCCTAAGCCTGGTCTCTGCAGCCCTTTGGGGTCCGGCCCTGAGAGCCTTGACTAAAGGGGTGAGACCCTCTGGAGTTGAGTCCCCCAGGACTGGGGCCAGGGCACGGGGATGATTTGCTGAGAGGGCCTATCTGTAAGTGCTCCCACCTTCTGAGTGTGATCCTGATCCCAGGAGCTACTGTGCACAGGCGGATCCTGCTGGTCATTTTTGCCATTAGAGCTCTTAACAACAGTAGTCCTGGAGCTGTTCCTCTGCCGTGTCCAGTGGGGCTGGTCACTTACCTTTAGGGACAAAGCTCCCATCTACTTGGCCCCAACTCTCCAGGGCTTGAATGAAACCTCACTACTAACCATCACCCCCACCTCCTACCCTGAAGGCTAATTCAGTTTGTCCTTCTGGAATTAAACCCTGCATACTAACAGAATCATCCAAGAAGATTTACAGACTAGCTAGAGCTAGTCCAGTTTTAGTTTTACAGAAGGGGAAACTAACACACAGGAGATTAAACTGGCCCAAAGTCCCACAAGGAGTTTGTGACAAGCCATGATTAGGACCTAGGCCAGTGGCTACTCCACCAACACCATCCAGCTTCAGGGATCAAAGGAAAACGGATGGAATGAAGGACACAGTGGTCCCATCTGGGTCCCTCTTGGCCTTGCTTCCTCCGGAGGGCTATATGAAGAGGGGGTGGTGCCTTGGATCTGATGGGCACCAAATCAAGGAGGTATGTGTCCTTTGCCCTGCCAGTGGGCATGGCCTCTAGTTTGGGGGCTCTGGTGGTGGTGGTGGTGGTGGTGTTTCTCTTGAGGAGGCGTGGTCCACAGTGTGGATGTGTTTTAGCCTGAACCCTTTCCTAGGATTGATCTGAATTGACCACCACCCCTTATGTCCTGGGCTTTGAGCCTTTCCCTGGGGAGAAGGAATTGTTAAGAGTAGAACAATTTCCTTTCTGGAAGACATGGGCCTGAGGTCTTTCCCTAAGGCCAGCCATCTGCCCTCCATCATCATCCTACAGCACAAGATCTCTCTAGACTCCATAGAGGTTAGGCATGGGAGAAAGAAGGAACACACTGGGCCCACGCAGGAGAGTGGCTTGTGGGTGGTCTGCAAGGTCACCCCACAAAGGGCCTCCCAGCTCTTTGCTATCTCTGTTTTCTCTGCCAGGGCATGCAGGTTTTCTGGCACACATACTTTATTTATTTATTTATAAATATTTTATTGGGGAATTGGGGGAGGGGACCAGCCAAGTTGTTGTTCCTCAATCTTCGTTGTGGAGGGCGCCAGTCGCCATCTGGCCGCCTGTCGGCAGCTCGTGGCCTCTAAGCTCAAGGTGCTGTGTTCAATCTTAGTAGCAGGTGGGCGTTGCCACCATCCCATGCGGGAGTCGAACCAGCAGCCTTGTTGTTAAGAGCGCGCACTCTATCCACTGAGCCATCCGGGCGGCAGCTCAGCTCAAGGTGCCGAGTTCAGTCTTAATTGCGGGTGGGCATAGCCCACCATCAAACAGGCAATCTTGTTGTTACACCAGCTGAGTCATCCTGCTACCTGTTGGCAGCTCAGCGACAGCTCAGCTCGGGCGCAGCGTCACTGGCCCATGTGGGAATTGAACCGGTGGCCCTGTTGCTCAGAGTCCATGCTCTTAAGCCAACCCTTAACCAACTGAGCCACTCCTCCGGCCTGGCACACATACTTTAGAAAAATAAAACTGCTGAGTGTTGAAGGGGTGCAAAGAGTGGATGGGTCTGGATCCTCCAGGCTTTGGGGAGAGGAAGCAGCCTGCATGGCTCCATAATCCATGTCTGTGATAAGAATACTGAGGGCAAGGAGACCATGGAGAGGCAGGGAAGAGGTGGGGAGAGCAGTGAGAGGAGCTATGGCTAAGGAACTGTGTTTTAGGGGATTAGAAAGAATGGGGCAAACGGGTAGTTTCAAGGAATCGGGGATGGATGAGATCAACAGGTTTCAACAAAAGCTTTCTGAATATCTCTTATATGCCAAATAATAGGCAAGTCTCTGGGCACAAAAGATGAATGCACCGCAATCCCTGCCCTCAAGGAGCTCATGGTCTAATGGGGCAGGCAAGTAAACAGTTATGATGCTGTAGAACCAAGGTTAGAGCTGTGGCTGCCTGGAGGCGTGACTCTACTGTTTGAGCTGAAGGTTATGGGATGAGAGGACCATAGAGGGGAGGAAGAATTTTTCTCTTTTTTCCAGAAGGGTTAATACCATGTGCAAAGTGCAGGGGCGAGAGAATATGGCCACACATTTCTGTGAGGCCAGAGCTTAGAGTCAATGAGGCTGGAGGTGATGCCATAAAGGGAGGCAGGTGCTGGGTTCTGAAGACCCTTTTACTACACCGTGTCTAGAAGCCAGGACCTCACCCAAAACACATGGCAACATGGAGCTTTTCAGAGGAAAGAGTTGTCACCAGGTCTGTGATTTAGGATGAGCTCTCTGGCAGTCATGTGAAGGATTGATGGTGGGGGCAAATCTGCAGATGGGAACCCCATTTGGGGGCAAATCCTTGTGACAAAGGATGCAGGCTTAGACTAGAGTGGTGGCAACAGAGAGGAGAGGAGGGAACTTACTTGAAAGATAGTTAGGAGACAGGGACACAGACCTTTGTGCCTTTTTGGGTCTAGAAGAGAAGGAAGCAAAGGGTGTCAAGGTTGGAACCACTGGTTTGATAGGCCAAGCTGGGAGCTTAGGGACGCCTTGATTCCCAGAACCTCATTGTATTGGCTGTGTAGCCTTGGGCAAGTGACTTAACCTTCCAGAGCCTCTTTTTTCCATTTGTAAAACAAAAATACTAAAATCAATCTTGTGTGGTTGTTGTGCATATTAAAGATAACGTATGCCAAAGCATATGGCTAGACGCATCATAGGAACCCAATAAATAGTACATATAAGTACCATTGTTTGCCTATTCAACAAACATTTACTGGGCACCTGCTAAGTACTGAGAACTGTACTGGATCCTTGAGATACGGGGATGATTTTAAGTTTCAATCCCTATTCTCAAGCAGGTCACCAATAAGTGGGAGAGGGACATACAGAGGAACAGTCACATAGCAAGACAAAATGGGCCGAGACAGAGAAGGAATCCCTTAACTGTGCCCAAGAGAATCAGGGACAATTCCACAGAGGACAGGTGACAGCTTAAATGATGTGGGGCCAGCCGCCTGTCACATCACCCCCCCCAAACCCTGACATGGAATTATATTTCAGAATCCCTGAAATTTTAGTTTTGAAAGCGTTATGTTGTTCCTCAAGATAAAGGGGATGGGCTGCGGGTGGTGCGTGTATGGAGCCCAGAGAATAGCAGGGGAAACCTTGGCAGCCCCAGGGGAGGGCCTGACAAATGGGCAGGTAGCAAGGGGAACCAGGTAAGAGGAACCATGGCACATGGGCAGAGCTTACTAGCTGGATAGGGAGCCCAGGCATATGTGCTGTTTCGGCCATCCTAATGGAGGTGGATCCTGGTGAAGAATGGTGCAGGCTTAGACTAGAGCAGCGGCAGCAGGGAGGAGCGGAGGGAACTGTCTGCCTTTCTAAAAGTTCACTCTGAACCGTTTGGTGTCTCTGCCCTCCTCCGATGCCAGTTTTCTTTCTATAACTCTGTCAACAAGCCCAGCTCCGTAGATGCAGCACTACCTGGATCCTCAACGAAGGAGGGACTCCTGTCCTGCTGCCCCACCAAGCAAGACCTTGGGCTGTGTGACCTCGGACAGTTCGTTACTCACGTCTCCAGTTTCCTGTCTGTAACATGGAGACGGTAATAGTCCCGCTCTCATGGGGCTGTTGTGAGGTTTCAGTGAGATGTACACTCGGCGCATAATCCATGCTTGTTTCCCTTCTCTGCAGCCCAATAGCTGTCTTCTGTCAGGGTCAGACAAGAGACTCTCAGCTGGGGGTTACCCCTGGCACCCTGGCTCCTGGGGCCCCTTCCCTGTAGACCCTCACACCCCTCCCATCTGCTAGCCTAAAGGACCTGTGGCATCCTGGGAGGCCTTGGTCTCCTAGCAGCGGGTTGCTGGCAGGCCTGAGCAGCATGACAACAGAGCCCAGCCGCAGTCCAGCCCACTCCCTGCTCTGATCCTGTCTCTCCTCCCCGTTGCCAGTGACAGGCTGCTGCTGTGCAGACAGGACAGGTGTCCATGGGTGCCTAAGGGCTGAGTGGGGATGCTGGAAACAGCTCTCCCTCACAGACTGTGTGGGTAGTGTATTTGAATAGCTCCTGTAAAACCAAAGCTCAAGCATGCCCCACTTTCCCCTGGGAGGCACAGCATCCAGACAGGGAGTGTTCAGCCAGCAGAGACCTCCTTTCTGCACATTGCCAGAGGCTCTCCTCCTTTCCGGCCCTACCCACACCCATGCAGGCACACCATGCAGGGACACTTGGGAAGCCCAAGACCTGACTCTGCCTTTAAGATGCAAGAGTCATTTCATTATCTGGGCCTCAGTTTTCCTCCTCTGCAAAATGGGAGTAATGTGAATGCCTTCCTCTCAGGAGGGTTAAATGAGAGTGTGAATGTGACAGTGCTTTGTAAACTGTAAAACGATCTGATATGTATGAGATCATTAGTGTTCTGCCAAAGGGCCCTTCTTAGAGTTCTAGGAGACAAGTAAAGACAAGGGAAACGGAAAACTAAGTAAGAAAGGAAAGAAACTCTCCCCAGGGCATGTATGTCCTTGGCAGGGAGGAGGGAGAGTGGCAGCAGTGACCTGAGTCCGTGAACCCCGTGGCTTGGCTCCTTAGAGTGTACTAGTCAGTAGGGACAACAGGACTTGGCTGAACTCAGCCAATTCTTAGTCCTCCTCTGAATAAATCCAGGCCATTATTTTCCAGTGATTTATGGGGAGTGGGGATGAGTAGGCGAAAAATGTCATGTACCTGATACCAGTGTGATTCCGCTTTATCACCGCGCCAAGCATCACATCCTCTCCTCACTGTTTGTGCTAAATATACAGGCATGTGTGTACTCGTGCATGTGTATATACACACAAACATACACACACATGCACACACACAACATGCATGACCACTCCAGACCTCAGGGGGGCAACAGCTGCATCCCCAGAGGCTTCTGGGACAGGATGGGCACATAAACAGAGTCAGCCAATCACAGCCTTGTTGACCTTAGCAACCATCAAACCAATTAGAACCCCACCCCTGCATCCAGCCATGCCTCCCCAACGTCACACACACACACACACACACACACACACACACACACACACACACACACACCCTTTGCTGCATTGCCACTGCAATGAAACTACCACACAGAGCGGAGAAAATGGAAAAGGGGCCCTTGGCAACAAGGCTGGACCAGTCATTGGGGTGAGGATGCAGGCAACAGAGGCTGGGATTAGATCACTGACAGGGTCCCCATGCGGGCTGGGGAAGAAGAGAGTGAGCTGGTTCACCTGGGTTTTCTAAGTCCATTTTCTAGCCCCGGGCCTCAGTTTGCTCATCTATAGATGGGGCCAAAGACTCCTACTTGTATTATAGTATGTGCTCAGAGTATACAATTATTTTTCAGCTAATAAATAAGGCTAGAAACTATAGATTTTCTTTTCAGAAAACCTTAAGAATTTCGAGACTTCTGGGTAAAAGAGAGTTGATTGACTCCCAGAAAGACCTAACATCAAAGCCTAAAATCCAGCTCCTGAGTTCATTGTAGAATTGGACCTCAGTTCAGTTTGAAAACATTTACTTGGTGAGTATCTACCATGTGCCAGAGACAGACACTGGTTTCAGCTGCGGCCCGGTGGACTTTGAGGGGCGTTTGGAACATGTTGATGGGGACATCTGGAAATGCCCAGGAGGCCTGTTGAGCAGGCCTGGAGGCCAGTGTTTATGGGGATGGCACACTGCCTTGGGGAGACTTTGCTCAGGGCCACGGGACAGGACTGAAGCTTTAACCATGTGGGCCCCACTGCTAAACTAGCTTCAGGTCTCCATACCTCATCATCCTCCCTTCAGTCAGCAGCCACAGAGATCCTAATTGAAAATGAAAACTTGACAATGGGCTCCGCTGCTCAGCTGCTTCTGATACCTTCCCAACAGTGGGCCTTTGGGGTCCCAAGACCTCCTTCAGACTCTGAGGGAAACTGAGGAAGTCACTCACTGGGATCAAAAATATAGCCACATTTCTCATTCCTTTTCAAGACCCATGGGCCTCTTCAAGCTCATTCATGGGTTCGCTTGTGGAGACATGGCATTTGAGGCCCTTGTGACCTGGCCTCAGCCGCCCTCGTCCGCTCATCTTGATCCCTGCCCCCAGTTGGCATATGCCCGGCCACATCAAACTACATGTACTTCTCTCATGCACGCTGCTGTATTTCACTGCTTCATGCCTTTGCACATGTTTTTCTAACCAACTGGAGAGGCTTCCTCCCTCACCTGGTACCTAGTGAGCTCCTATTCATTCTTCCACTTCAGCTCATAAGTTACCGCCTTTCTGTCCGCGTCCTCAACGCTGTCTAGACAGGCTTGATCACTCTGCAGCCTGAAGCACTTCTGTTCTGTCTACATACTCCTCTCCTTGCATGTTTCCCAATAAATGTCTGTCTTCTGTACCGGGCTCTGAGTTTCCTGAGGCCAGAGACCACATCTTTAGCCTTTGTATCCACAGCGATCAGCATATAATAGGTCTGGAGAACCAAAATGGCAGAACTGAATTGGCAGAAGAAAGAGCTGACCAAGAAGGAGGCCAGTGAACAGACTGGAAGATAGGACAGGAGCCAGGAGATGAGAGGGCGTCAAGAAGGAAAGAGGTGCCAGGAGGAGCCTAGAGGTCAAGATGGTTAAGGACTGAAAGGCATCATTGAATTTGGCAACTAGGAAGCCATTGGTAGAGTGACCAACTTCTGTGGTTTTCCTGGGACTCTCTCACTTCTAGAATTGAAAGTCCTAGGCAAACAGAGATGATTGGTCACCTGAGATTGGTGAGCGAAACAAGGACAGTTCTGGAGGTGGGGGTGGAGCGAAAGCCTGAGCGTGTGGGGCTGAGGGGTGGGAACATGGGAAAGGGCCACTGGGAGCATTGGGGCCTGCTGAGCTGTGAGGCTGTTCCGGGAAGAGGCAGAGCAGGCAGGAGCTTGGGGATTGTGCCAGCCTCTCAGCCCATCTCTCCTGCCCCCACTGCCCTAGAGAGAAAGTAAACAAAGCTGGCATCAGGAACACCATGTACACCTTGGTGACTTCTTCCTGAAGGGCTCCAAACCTGCCACCTCTGTCACCTGCCTGGTCCTCTCACCATCCCAGTCCCCACAGCACCAGTGGCCTTTTGTCCTCTGTGTATCTTGTCCAGTAAGCACAATGGGTTCTGCTTGAACTGGCAGCCGCCCCTCTCTTCTTTCGAGCTGTTATTTAATTCTTTTAGTTTGCATATCTTGTCCAATTAATTAGATTCTGAACTTCTTGAAGGCAGGGATCATGGCCTCCCTCCCTAACTTCCTCTTTCCCTATGCTTTCCTGGTCTTTCCTTCAGTAAACACTAATTAAGTGCTATTTATTCAGGGGTCATGACGGCGGGCACAGTTCCTGCCCTCAGATATCTCAGGTCTGGGTTCAGGCCTCCTAAACATGAGGGGTTTTATACCCCTGAGCAGAGAGAGGGATTCAGCAAGTCTGTGAAAACCCATAACATTAGGGGCCAGCCGAGTGGCGCAGTGGTTAAGAGCTGGCTTGGGACGCCACAGAGCCCCGGTTCGGATCCCACATATGAGGGCCAGTGACACTGCCCTCTACAGCTAAAATGCTGAACAACAGCTCAACCTGGAGCTGGACCGCCGTGAGGCTGCAGTCCCTGCTGCAGTGGGTTGCCATGAGCTACCGTGTGTAGCCAGCAGCCAGCGTGAGCAGCCAGCAGCCGCTGTGAGCAGCCATCCAGAAGCCGGCGACTGATCTGCCTCGCCCAGGAAAAGCGCAATGATGGTACCAACTTGGGCCAGTGAAGCAACGCCCTCCACAACTAGACTGAAGAACAAAAGGACAGCAACTTGTCTGTTCCCCATCCCCCAATTCCCCAATAAAAATCTTTAAAAACAAAAACAAACAAACAAAAAACAACCCATAACATTATATGCCAATATTAACTCTGTGTGTGCGTGCGTGTGTGTGTGTGTGTGTATGAGAGAGAGAGAGAGAGAGAAAGAGAGAGAGAGAGAGAGAATGTTTCTAAAGACAGTCTCTACAAATGACCATGTTCAAGTGGTGTCAATCTGTTGGATTCATGTACTATCTGTGTGATATAGGCAAACTCTTCACCACTCTGTGCCTTGATTTCCTAATCTATAAAATGGGGATAATATCGCACCTTCCTCATAAGGTCATGGTGAGGGTTAAGTATATATAAATAACTTAGCACAGTGTTTAATAAAGGAACATAATAAGAGGATAGTTAGTGATCGGTATTATTGTTTTTGAAAGAGACAGAGATGGCGACAGAGACAGATATAAAGACATAGATAGATAATAGATAGATGATAAGATAGATAGATAGATATGAGATTTTGTGAGATTCTCAAAGTGTTCTATGACCCAGAGAAGATGAAGTGCCGGTGGTCCAGTGGGTGGGACCGCACTGTATGCTGACTGTGGAAGTGTGCTGTGACAGGTGCTGCAGGGGAGTTAGTCTGAGGAGCCGTCGGGGCACCTTGAACTTCCTCTCTGCATCTCCAAAGCACTAAGTGGATCAGGACCTTGTTCTAAACAAGTTGCTCAGGAGTAATGAGTATTTGAACGGGCCCCTCACTGCCACGGAGGAGCATGTCCAGCTTGGAATAGCATGTTAGGAGAGACCAGACTCCATTTCTCCCAGTTGGATGGGTTAGAGAAAAAAAGAAAGAAGGGAGGGGGTGGCGGGGGAGACAGCTTTTGCCCTTGATTGCATTAACAAGCAATAGCCTCCACAGCAATTAGGCACCGTAAATGACAGAGCCTGCCTCTGTCAGCTGGCTCTGCACTATCTCATTAGCTAGGGTGCCGAGAGACACTGCACACCCTGCTGGGAGCTGCCTCATTGCCAAGTGCCTGCTCCATAATTAAACAAAATCCTAGTCTTTTCAAGGCACCCACCTGCCCCTCCTTGAGGGATAGGGACACAGTGGGGAAGGCCAGAGCAAGGTAAGGCCTTGTGCTAGGCCCTGCTGGGGGAAAGGAAACTAGAGGGGTGTGAGTTGTGAGTGGGGAGTCCCAAAGCCCTCCCATGACCTTGGGAGGAGATTCGGGAAGTCCTCAGGGAAAAGAAGTGAAAGGAATGAGATAGAGGGACCCCACCTTCTTCTCACCTTGACACTCAGGACCTACTGAGAGCAAATGGGCCAAATTGGCTTCTACAGAAGATTCTCAGCTGTACTTCAGGAAGTGAGGTCCTAGAAATGGGGTTTATGCAGTCCTTGCCCAGGTTTGTCAGAGAACATCTAAACCTCCCCGCTCCCTGCCACACACAGCATTAATTTGCAACCAGATGGGAGCTGCCGGGGATGGATGATGAGGTGGGGGCAGCCGTCAACGGGTTGGACAAGACGGCCCCCAGAGGCTCTCGTAGCCAGAATTTGAGTAAGGGCTGGGCTAGCTGGCAGGTGGAAATGTAAGGAGATGTGTGGAGGAGAAATTATTTGGTGAGCCTCTTAGGGGAAAAGTGAGCTCCCTTCATGGTCGAGGCTACTCTAGTGACAATATGGTGGGGTCGGCTGAACAGCAGAGCTTTTGCTTTGCCGAGCGGGGAACACAAATCAATGGGGAAGGTAAGAGGGGCCGAGGCTGGCCCCAGCAGTTCTTCTCTGCCCACCCCAACGAAGTCCTTGGCCACTCTTCTAAATCCACTTTGAACAAATACTGACAAGGTATCCTGCTGAAGAAGTGCCAAGTGGTTGGCATGCCCCGGAGGCTGCCTACATGTCTCCAGGCCAACGCGACCACTGGCCGAAGCCAAGAGACAATGCTCCGGGACTTCTTCATCCTCCCTCACTGCTGCTGCCCAGGGTCCGAGGGAGGACAGAGCAGAAGACGGGAGGAGATTAGCGAGAAGGCAGCTGGGGAGGTAGGTGCAGGAGGGGTCAGCAGGGGCGTAGGGACGGAATCTCCTGTAGAGGCACCGTACGTACCACTCCAGAGGTCTCTGGTACCCCTGCCCCCTGCGTGAGTGGCTTGGGCCGGATGATGCGATGCTCCCAGCTCCTGCTCCAGCAGCTGAATCCTGATGGAGAAGGACAAAGCCACAGACAAGAAGGCAAGTTCACTTGGGGCAGAGGCAGGGAGACCCAGAGCCTCCGAAACTGGGACATGGACCGAAGATGTGGATGCTGTTTGGTATACATTTGCAAGGCATTTTATATTAAGGCTGAGCAGCTGGCTTGGTGGTCTGCACCCCGCTACAGCCTAGGGAACTAGCTCTGCTGACCGAGTCAGGAAAGTGCACAGAAACCCCTCTGGCCCCTGCCCGGCTCTCCTGATGGTTATCCTGGCTCTGACTGGCCCCAGGCCAACACTGCTTTCCCTGTAGCCTCTTCCGATCTGGGGAGAGTGGGAGCGGGGAGGACAGTCTGGCAATGGTGACTCAAAGTGCTGGCGTCTGAGGTTAGCACAGTCCGGAGAAATGCCTGGGCAGGCTGTGCTCCTCACCCTCTCTCAAAATCTCTGCTTTTCAGGAGCGCTCGGTCAAGCTCGGGGCATGTGTCTAGGGCAGAGGGAAGGCAGCTGTTCTCACCTACCTCAGCCTGGAGGATGCAAGTTTCTGGGTCCAGATCTATGGCCTGTTGGGGCCAGCGGGGAGCCCTGTGCCGCCGCACCTTGTAAACTCCGCTCTGGGGACCATTGTTCTCTGGAGCCACAGCTAATTCCCTTGGGGCCTCCTCCCAGGCCAGCTTCCCCTTTTCCTGCAGCCTGGGAAGGGCTGCCCCCCCCCCAGCAGCCAGGTGTGGCCTGAGGGATGGACGTGGGTCCTGGCAGGTGGGAGGGGTCAGAAGCCAGAAGCAATCCGAACAGGCCCAGGATTGGGGGGAAGAGTGCACCTGGAGGACTGAGGAAGAGGCTGGGGGTTTTAGTCACGATCCCTTTTCTCTGAAGTGAGCCCAGGACCAGAATGGTGTGGATTACCAGGGCCTCCCAGGAATATCCCCTGTCTGAATGATGGGGCAGACACTGGACCTGCTCAGTTCAGACATTCCTGAATGATCAGCTCAGTGCAGGGACTCGACACCCGAATGAACAGGTATGCCCAATTAAAATCTATCTGAATGTGTCAGGTACTCCCGGGCAAAAATGCACCCGCGCATCCAGGCAGTGGTGGTAAGTCTACCTGAGCGAACAGGTGAGGCCAGGTACAATCCCTGAATACACCAGGCTGCCCCCAATCAGACCATCTTGCCAAATAGCCTGGCAAGAAAGGCCCGTTCCAGGGGACAGCCCAGCCTCACAGGTTGTGAGTGCCTGGTGTAGCCAGGGGGTGGAAGGGAACAGAGTCTGGACCCCGGGCGCACTGTTTGTCCAGGGAGCTTGCCCAGTGTCCCCCGGGGCATTAATGCTGCTCAGCGTTTCTTTCCCAGGATCTCAGCCATTCAGGAACCCACGGCTCCGCTCTTAGTTAAACAGCTGGTGACTGAACCTGATCCAATATTTACTCCTGGAGCGAGGGCAAAGGGGCAAGTGTCACACCAGGCGGCCTGAAGCTGCAGTTGGCTGGGTGCTGGGGGAGGGGAGCGGAGGGGAAGGGAGATTCGCTCTCTTTTCTCAGATACCAGGGGGTTTCTCAGACCTGCGTTCTCCCCCAACCCAACCATTTACCTCCGCTTCCAGGCGTGGGCTGGGGGGGGGGGGGGGACTGGAAGGGGACTTTGTCCTGAGGGAACTGTCCCTGAGAGGGGTGAAAGTCAAGTAGAGGGACATCAGTCAGGAGCGGTCAGGAACCCACAGCCCTCCCTCGAAGCAAGGAGGCACCAGGCCCTTCCCAGGCACCCCAGGGGCAGGAGGCCTTCCCGCAGGGGGAGCGTGAGCACCAGGGCTGGCGGCTGCCACCTCAGAAAGGAGCTGGACTCACCAAGACCCTGTAGGAATCCAGAAACTGTCATTTCTCCACATATGGCATAAAATTAGCAATAAACCTTGAAACCCAATGTACCCTGCCATGTTACTTAAGGGAGAGGCAGCTGGGGGAGCTCCCTTACCAGCCAGGCCTGAAGGAAACGCTGTAGGGAGAGAGGAAACTTGACTGGCTTCAAAGAAGGGCAGCGAGCAGGTGGAGAGTGTGGCTTGCTGAAGAAGAGACAGGGCAGGGATGGAAGCCAGTGTGTTTTCCTGATGAGAATGGACTCTGCTTGGCTTCTTCACTGTTATGTGCCAGACACTTGACATAGATCCTAGTTAATCCTCATGATAAAATGACGTAGAGACCGTTATCCCGTTTTACAGATGAAGAAACTGAGGTTTACTGAGGTTAAGTGACTTTCCTGGTCACTTAGTGAGAGGCAGAGCTGAACACACGTCCAGGTCTGAGTCCAGAGCATGTGTGCTTTCTGCAATGCCTGGATGATCAAGTGGCTCCAGACCCCGCCCCCCCATGCCCAGGACCCAGCACAGGTCAGGTCAAACTGGGGAGGGAGTCTCTGCTACAGCCTCAGAGTGCCATGCTCAGATGCCATGCTTTCTGGCAGCCTCCTTGGACTGGAGATCAGAGGTGGCACCACTCAAAAAAAGAACACAGACATTGGCCTCAGAAGAATCTGGATTCAGATACCATTCAGTAGCATACAAAGGTCTGACAATTAAGTTCACGAACTTGTTGCAATGATATTGCTAACTTTTTCTGATATTAGATGGATTATTCATTATGAATTCGTACCAACTGGACAAATAGTTAACCAAGTTTACTATTAGGAAGGGCTGAAAAGGCTGCGTGAAAAAGTTAGACAACCTGAACTTTTCACTGATTCATGGCTCTTGCATCATGACAATGCACCAGCTCACACGGCACTGTCTGTGAGGGAGTTTTCAGCCAGTAAACAAATAACTATTGGAACACCCTTCCTACTCACCTGATCTGGCCCCCAGTGACTTCTTTCTTTACCAGAAGATAAAGGAAATATTGAAAGGAAGGCATTTTGATGACATTCAGGACATCAAGGGTAATACGGCGACAGCTCTCATGGCCGTTCCAGAAAAAGAGTTCCAAAATTGCTTTGAAAGGTGGACTAGGCAATGGCGTCAGTGCATAGCTTCCCAAGGGGAATGCTTTGCAGGTGACCATAATGATATTCAGCAATGAAGTATGTAGCACTTCTTCTAGAATGAGTTCACAAACTTAATTGTCAGGTCTCATATGCAACCTTGGGCAAGGGGTTTAACTACTTAAGGTTTTCTCATCCATAAAGAAAACCTAATCATGCCTAGTTCATAGAGTTGTTAAAGAATTAAATGAGATCATGCATATAAAGTGTCTAGCACATAGTATGTGCTTAATAAATGATAGCTCTAGGCAGGGCTAACTTCATGGGCATCCGACTGTGCGGTCTCACAGGGCCTCATGCTTGGAATGGCCCCACATTCAGAAGGCCCCACACTGGTTTAATGCTTTATTGTTGCCTTCTTGAAATTCTGAATACTTTTTGAACAGGAGCCCTGCGTTTTCATTTTGCACTGGGTCCCGCAAACTCTCTCACCAATCCTGCTTATTGGTTCTGGTTCAATTCCCTGACCAGAAAGGATTAACTGTGCCTTACACTTTGGAACAAGCCACCATTTCATCATTTCGTGATTTTCTTTGCCCAGAAAATTTTCTCTGCCCATCCACCCTGTACCTTGTTGTTGTTTACAAAAAAATAGAGAGAGCCGGCCAGAACCACATCTCCTTTCAGCTTCCAGCACCTCCAAGGCTGTGGGAGAAGGTCACATTCCTGCTTGTTCTGAGGAGAACCGTGAGCCTTGGCTCTTGGCAGTTCAGGGTGGTCTCTCTGATGCCACCAGCTCCCTTAGGTATTAAATGCCTCACCAGGTTGGGAGCCTCCAATCCCCTTCTCCACTCCCTCCATCGGGGCCCAGCAGTGTGGTGACCGCCTGCCCACCCACTAGGGTGAGGGCTGCAGGCCAGAGCAGAGACAGGGCTCTGAGGAACAGGTCAGGAAATGATGGCCGGCGCAGGCGCTCCAGATGCCACATGTCCCCGACTGGAGCCCGAGGCGGAGGTGGACGCCACCCTCTCCCTCCCATGCAGACTGTTCCCAGGCATCTGACCTCCACATTTTTTACTCTAGTTCCCAGGGTCCCAGCTGCTCCCTACATTGGCAGTGTGGGCCCACCTACTGAACCCTGAGAAGCATCCTGCAGGGGAAATGGAAACTGATAGGCCGGAAGGCTGTCTGTCTTCTCTCATGTACTCTTAGAAACAGACTTAACCCACTTCTAGGGCTAGGAGCCTTTTAAAAGGATGCTGGAGTGTGGTGGGGGAGGGGGAGGGAGAAGACAGTGGAACGGGGGTCTGGGGTGGAGCGCGCACGCGCACACACACACACACACACACACACGCGCGCGGTTGCTCCTGCTCTACTTCTATTCACCTTGACACTGGTAAAGGGAGGTATTAGATCCCAGTCAAGTAAAAAGGGTCTCAGGGTAAGGAGGTATGTGCCCTCTGACCCTAACATTGGCATGGCCTCTGAAATCTGAGGCTCTTGGGTGGCATGACGTGCTATGCTCCTGCCAGGACCCTTTTCCCAATGGCTTAATATGGCAGCTATGTTTCTGAGTCCTCAGAATGAGAACTTGGGGCCTCTTCATGGGCTGGAGGGACCTGGAGGGTTTCCCATTCAGTGTGGATTCTTAAAGATAATAGCATTTAATTGCTAACATTTATTAAGCCCTTTCTATATGACAAGCACTGTTCTAAGAGCTTGTCATGTATCAATTCATATAATACTCCCATAACCCTATGGAGGTAGATACTATCGTTGTCCCTATTTTGTAGTTGAAGAAACTGAAACAGAGAGGTTAAGTAACCTGCCCAAGGTCACACAGCTAGTAAACAGTAAAGCTGGGATTTGAACCTAGGCAGTCTGGGAGTGGGTAACCTGTGTTCCTCCGCCTCTCCCCAAGTCAGTGCTTTGCTTTGGGCTCCTACTTTGTTGCTCTTGTTAATATAACACATGCTTGAGCCCCACCTAGTGAGCTTTTAGTTGGAAGAGGCTATATATATATATATATGTATGTATATGTATACCCACACCCATGTACCATCTGATTCAGCTCCCCTCCCCCTGCACACTTGGTGCCAGGCGTTGTTGCTCAAGCAGGAGGTAATCTGAAGTTCGGAGAACCTGCTCTCTCCCCTGAGCACCTTTCCTGCGCATCAGAAAACCCCTTACTGGCCTATGCTGCCATCTCCTGGCCACAGCAGCTTAACACCGGCCCTGCGGGTGTGTTGCAGGTCTCTTCCTCCTGTTTCTCCACATGCCCTCTCTCGGTGACATCATCATCCCCCAGGGCTATGTGACCATCGACATGCTGATGGTTCCCATATACACATTTTTATTATTTCAGGTTTTTTCCCCCCAGCTTTATTGAGAAGAAACTGAAATATAACATTGTGTACGTTTAAGATGGACAATGCCAAAAAATGGTGTACAAGTGGACACTTTGGTCAGCGGTGCTCCAGCAGTAGTTCGCCGTCATCAGAAGTGTCTCGACGCTGATGGGAACCACTTTGAGGATCTCTTGTCATTGCAGAAGTCAAACGTGGCTTGTACTCATCTTTTGTTATCGGTGTACATTATTACAATTTTAATACTGTTTTCCTTTCTTAAAATGTGTGTACATTTTTTTGGCACCCTCTGTAAGTATATCTTGTCAGATGATCACCACAATAAGTTTAGTTAACACCTTTATCACCTAACATAGTGAGGTGGGGTTTTAGCGGTGATAAGCCTCTGCCCATCTTCATCTCTTCTGAGATCCAGGTCTGTGTATCCCGATGCAAATGGCTTTCACACCCCAGCACCTCATAACCCCCGTAAGTTCAGAGCTGGAGCCAGCGCCCAGGTGTCCTGGCTCCTAACTCAGTTCTCATGTCACAGCGCCACACTGCTTCTCCCATGGCATAGCATAAAACATGGACCAAATGAATGTCTGGAGAAGGTCGAGATAAAGATCACATGCTGGCCAGAGTCAGGATTTAGACCCCCGTTGGAGTGGCAGCAACCCCGGTATGTTTTCTGGAGCACGCCATGTTCCTCCTGGGGTTCAGAGAAGGGCAATGGCTTCTGACACACACAGATAAGGGAGCGTAAGACCCGCTGAAGGGCTGCTGGGCCGCCTGGGGTAGCTGGACAAAGGCTTGTGGCTGAGGAGTGGTGGGAAGGGAGCCAGGCTAGGGAAACTGCACAAATGAGCACCCACGGGGAGAGAAGGTGGAAGAGGAAAAGCAGGGCTGAGGCTGGGAGCTTGGGTTCTGGCCTCACTGAGAGGACCAGAGGAAGAAACAGAACAAGAGACAAAGAAGGAGCAGTCAGCCCGAGGAGCTGAAGCCTGCACACTGTAGAGACTGACTCCTACATCTTAGAGGAGGGGTTGGGACATGACAGCCCACGACCTTCTTGTGTTTGCACTGTTCTCAATCTCAGAATGGTTTTTACATTTTTGAATGGTTGAAACATTCAAAAGAAGAGTAATGTTTTATGACATCTGAAACTGATATGCAACTGAAATCTCAATGTCTATAAATAAAGTTTTATTGGAACACATGCTCACTCTCTTATGCATTGTCTGACTGCTTCCCGTTACAATGGCAGACTCGAGTCGTGGCAACAGAGAACATGCAAAGCTTAAACTATTTATTAGATGGCCCTTTGCAGAAAAGTGTGCAGAGCCTCCCTTAGAGGAAAAGGGCCCTGGGCCACAGGATCTGTCCCCGTGTTGGAGGGGAAGCAGCCTCGGGGAAGCTCAGAGGAGCAGAAGGAGGGGGTGGGCTCTCCTGAGGCCTTTGCCAGAGCCAGCTGCCCTGGTTTTCCCATGATAACACTCTCCCAACAATGAACCTACATCTTTCCAGCCCTGAGCTAGCTTCCAGTGGGGATCCCAAAGGGACCCAATCCCCTCCACACAGCCTCTGGCCTGGGAGTCCCAGCTCCACCATTATGAACTGTGGGAGGTTGTGCAACTCCGTAACCTCTAAACCTGAGGGTCGCCATCTGTAAGACAAGGATGCTAACAGGGAAGCACCATTGAGAATTCTATAAGATGACAAATTTCGTAGCACAGTTCTTGGTGCCCGATGGCATTCTGAAATCCTTGCTGCTGTTACAGAAGTGGGTGCACCTCCTAACTGTGCCCACTAGGGGGCAGGAAGGCCCTGCTGGCGGCCACTAGGGTGTCAGATGGAGTTGGTCTGCAGGTTCCCTCCTCCGGAGGGGTGCTACCCTGCTGTTTACAACCCTGGCTTTTGATCAGCTCCTGTTCTCTCCGCAGCCTGCTGGGGGCCAGACTGGTGCAGAGCTTCCCACTGAGGGAAGGCCAGGCTTCCTTTTTATCCTTTCTCTGTCTCCCAGAGGCAGGCCAGGCTGCGTCCAGGTCGCTGGGTAAACACTCCTTTTCCACTCTATTTGCACATCACCTCAAGTCATCCTCCAATGACCCTGGATAATGGCAGAGCAGGTGAGGTAATGCCCCTCGTCCCAGTGAGGGAACCAAAGCCCAGAGAGGTTAAGTGACCTGCCCTAGGTCCCACAGCTGGTTAGCAGGGTGGCTGAGTTGTAGCTGGTGTTCTATCTTCTGATGCCAGGTGCAGCTCTCCACTGGTCAGCCGCTGTCCTTAACTGTCCTTAACGACCCCATCTCCCTGAGGCTCCACCTTCTGCAACTTCTTTCAGCATTCCCACCCCTGCCTCCCTTTTTTGGTGAGATACCAAATCACCCCTCTATCCCTATGGAATTCGGACTGTTCCAAGTGCTTCCACACCTGTGAGCTCGTTTTCACCAAGAACAAGCTCCCCCAGGATATCTGAGGGCTTTTGATGCGGTTGCAAACTCAAGGGCAGACAGGCACATACACACGCAGATGTGACAGGGACAAAGAGGTTGCCAGGCGGAAGTGGTCAGGGAAGGCTGCGGGGAGGATGGGCTTTGGGAAGCTGCAGGAAGGAGGGCGAAGAGGCAGGAATACTCAGTCTTTCAGGGTCTGTCTATAGAACCAGACAGAGGCCTGCAACAGACAGCAGAGCAGAGGGCAGAATGGAAGCCCATCGAGTTAGAGGAGGCTGCTTCACAAGGATCCTGGAATGCCAGGCTCAGGGAGGGGGATTTGGTCATGTGGGCAACACAGAGACATCGAAGGCTTTGGAGGGCGAGCGTGACAGGAAGCAATGGTGTTTCTTGCCCTCAGGAAGCCTGATATGAAAGTGATGAGGGGACTGGGAGCATTGGGAGGGAAGCAGAGGGGGATGTTTCCATGGTCCAGGCTTAAGGTGAATGTGTAGACACAGGGGCGAACGCACGGGTTCTGGAAGAACAGCCGGGGTGTCAGGCCTGATGTGATGTGAGTGATGAAGGAGGGAACTAGCTCAGATTGGGACCACCTGGAGAGTCCAGTGGTGTGTGTCTGTGAGGGGGTAATTCTAGGGAAAAGATTAATTCTTTTATTTTTTAAAGATTTTATTGGGTAATTGGGGGAGGGGAACAGCACTGGGGAATTGGGGGAAGGGGAACAGACAAGTTGCTATTGTTTTGTTCTTCAGTCTAGTTGTGGAGGACGTTGCTTCACTGGCCCAAGTTGGCACCATCATTGCGCTCTTCCCGGGCGAGGTAGATCAGTCGCCAGCTTCTGGACGGCCGCTCACTGCGGCTGCTGGCCGCTCACGCTGGCTGCTGGCTACACACAGCAGCCCACGGCAACCCACTGCCACAGGGACTGCAGCCTACGCCGTCACCAGCGACCCACAGCAGCCCAGCTCCAGGTTGAGCTGTTGTTCAGCATCTTAGCTGTAGAGGGCAGTGTCACTGGCCCTCATGTGGGATCCGAACCAGGGCCCTCTGGCATCCCAAGCCAGTTCTTAACCATCGCGCCACTCGGCCGGCCCGACTAATTCTTTTTATAAGAGGATGAATTTGAGGACATGAAGTAGAAACGCTCCATGAATACATCAGGATACAGGGCGGGATGTTGGAAGACAGTCAGAGCTTGAGATGTGGGCTGCAGAAGAGGATGTAGAAGAGGAGAAACTCAACCACAAGGCCATGATCCCTGAAGCCTTGAGAGGGAGTGCGGACGCCAGCACAGCAGTGTAGACAGAGACTGAGGTGAGGCAGGGATAAGGACTGGAAGGCGCGGGCCCAGCGGAAAGGTGTGTGTAGGGGCCTCCCCAGGAGTCAATCCTCTCCACCACCCAGTGGCTCTTGGGTGGAGCCCATGACACCCCTCCCCACTCCACCCCACCCCAGCAACCATCATTGGTTCAGGGGGGACATTTGCCCTAATGCAGGCCAATCAGAGAATTACAGCACTTTTGATGGCCATATAAAGAAGCTCTTTCCATCGGTATGTGAAAAAAGAGGCAGGTAGGGCTAAGAGTCTTTGACCCCCATCTAAGACCCCACGGCGAGCCAGTCTTAGGCTGAGGAAGACAGAGCAGGAGATGGAAAGAAATGTGGCCCTCAGCGACATCCAAGACTTGCTCCATAAATCCTTGCTTGAATCATTGCTTAAGGCAGGTAGGTAGAGTTTTCTGTTTCCTGCAATGGAAGATTCCTAACTCGTACTGAGGAAGGAGAACCTGAAGAAGGCCACTTTTTGGTAATTGAGGGAGAAGATTTCAAAATGGAGGGAGGGGTGAAGAGTATCAAGTGCTGAGAGTGTTGGGTCACAGATGTTTTACTGTCCAAAAGCTGTGTGACAGAAGAGGAAAAGGGTGGATCAGAGAGGTTCCTACACCCAGGGCTCAGGAGTCACAGTGAAATTCAGACTCAGGATTCACAAATTCATTACCTCAAGGGTGAAACAGGAGCTGTGTCTTGGAGAGCTATTCCTGGGGGATCTTCCTGACCCATGGCTTTGGTGTAGTGCCGCCCTCCCCCAGCCCCCACTCAACCCCTTTCCAGAAAGTTCTGGAGGCTTAAAACCCTCATGCCAAACCCTTCGACTTATTTCTACCTCAGACAAGACAATATCTCATATTTTAAAAATTCTTTAGACAAAGAGACCACATGCCTCCTTACTCAACCACCCAGCACTGAAACGGTTCTTCTTATTGTCTAACTTGATCCTTGCAGTTGAGAGGGACCCATTAGCCCTCATGGACTGGCACTGGTGGGTGGACACTCTGGGCAAGGAGAGAGAGGGAGGCGGGCAAGTTGGAGTGACTGCAGAGGCAGGAGGGTGCCCCACCCCAAATGCGGCCCCTCAGGCTGAGGCAGGGCCCTGTTCTTCCTGAGCAGATTACCGTTGTGGTCTAAGTGACTGAAGCTGCCAAGAATGCTATTGTAGCAAGAGGCTTACCAAAATGTAGACACCCAGCCCTGGCATGTCCTGACACACACAGATGGGAGAGAGAGAGAAGAAGCTCCCAGCACTAAGCCGCTCTATTGTCCTGCTTGTTGCTAAAACACCTTGCTGAGTTTTCTGTCAAGTGCTCCTCCCTTCTCCAGAGCTGCACTCAGTGGCCCTGTGGGCGTCTCCTCTCCTAATGCTGTCCTGCAGAAGGATAAGAGCCGAAATGTACCCCTGAAAGCTTTTGCCGTTCAGCAAAATATCACAGAGGAGGCCCGTGCAAGTGAGTCCGTTGCCCAAGGTCACACAGCAAGCCAGCAGCAGGGCCAGGACTAGCACCTAGGTCTCCTGACCCCCAGTGAGAGGTCACTCCAGTGCACCCTGAGTCCTCTCCCATCCCAAGCAGTAACTGCCACACTCCCCCTGCCCCACCTCAGACCTGGCGCCGCCCTCTGGGAACCCTGATGGGTGGGTGACTTGTACCTCCCTTGTGTGGGTTGGTATGGGGTCTTCTTCAATTTGGCACTGGTTCATTTATCGGGGGTGGAGTCACAGGTCAGGTCATGTCAGATAGAGGGAGATAACATTCCCGTACCTGAAAAAGTCCCGTCCTACCATAAGGGCAGGTTGGAAATCAGGAGGGTCTGTGATGGCCTATCCATAGCAGGCAAACCACTGCGGCATGGAGGGGCCTGGGAACCTCCAGCCTTGGGAATCCGGAGTGAGCACTGGAGCTTTCCATTGGCTGGTGGCTGTGGGGCGATTGTGGAAGATAGGGCTGGGCCGTGGTCAGCTGGGTGAAAAGGCAGGATGGGCAGGAGGAAGTGGGACCTTGAGGCAGCTGCATTTCTTCATGTGGGTGTCCCACAGGCACCTCAAAGGCAACATGTCCCAACCAGAACTTGTCACTTCGACAACCTTTCTCCCGGGTTCTGTATCCTGGCTCTTGAAGAACCCGCCCCCAAGCACCAACCAGAAATTGGCAAGTCCCCTTTCACACCCCGCTCTTTGCAACGTTTCACTTCCTGCCAGTCAGCACATTTTTGCCAAGTTTACCTTCTCAGTTTTTCTCAAACCCACCCCTTCTTTCCAACTGGCTCCCTTTGCTCCCTTCTCATCTGGGTTGCAATAACAGCCTGCTAACAGCTCTCTGTGCTTTGCTCCTGAAAACTATCCTCCGCAGGGCCTCCAGGCTGGTCTGAGTAGCGCTCTCCCATTTAAACCTGCAGGGTCTCCCAATCCCTGTGGGATCATCTTGGGCTCCTTAGTATGACCAAAAAGCTGTCTATGGTTTGGCCCCTGCTTGCCAAGGCAGTGCAATGTGTAATCAGAAACACAGATGCTGGAGCCTGGCTTCTTGGGTTCAAATCCTGCCTGCTACTTTCTAGCTGTGTGACCAAGGGCAAGTTAATGAACCTCTCTGTGCCACTGTTTCCTCATCTATGAAATCAGAATTTTAAGAGTACGTGCATCATACACTTGTGAGGATTAAATGAGTTTTTCTGTGCAAAGCCGTTAGAAGTGGGATTGTTACTACCGTCTCTTCCTGCTTCCTCTCCTGCCTCACACGTTTGCTTCAGTACCGTGGCTTTTCTTGTGACTCCCCCCATCTCCTGCAAATTGTGCCATTTTTCACCTCAGTGACTGGGCCCCTCAGAGAAGTAACTTCCTCTTACCCTCCTCATGTGCCCTCCATGATGCTGTCTCCCTGGCTTGTGGCTACCTGATTTCCTGTCTGTCTCCCCAGCTAGACTGGGAGCCCGTTGAGGGCAGGCCTGGGTCCCTGGTGCCTAGAACTCTGCATGGTTCACAGCATGCCCTCGATAAATGTGTTGAATGAATGACGGTTTCCCCTGAGAGTGCTGGGTTTGGGTCTTCACTGCCGTGGGGGGTGCTTACGTGGGAGGATTTTATAGGTGTCACTATGGTCCCAGGGATACACATTACTATTCATGTCCCTCCCCCAGGCACATGTCCTATCCCTTACAATAGGCATCAAGAACACAATGATGGCCAAGCCAGGGGAAGGGACTGGCGCTTCATGGGACCGATGGACCCACTGCTGGAGGGGACCAGCAGAGCGGGGAGGCAAACAGGAAAGAAAATGGATCTGGGTGTCGAGAAGTCTGCTGTCCCCCAACTTTCCTTGGTCTTCAGTAATTCTTGTGATCCTGGGAACCTGCCCCTAGCATGACCCAACAGAGTTTCCTGGGCCGGAGTCAGACCAAGGACCTGCTCCCATAGTCGCGCCATGCCACTGCCCTGAGCTCTGTAAGTGGAGATATTAATACCTCTTCTACCTTCCCAGGCTGATTGTAAGGCTCAGGTTATCCACTTGCCTGTCACTCATCCATCCATCCATTCATTCAATAACTTTAGTAAGTGTCTTCCACGCCACTGGTTGCAGGGGACACGACCTTGGTTAAGACACACACAGCCTCTGTTCCCGGGAAGCTTGGAGAGTTATGACACAGACAGACAACAAAATCTAAAGTCGAAGTATGGGGAGTTATGACCAAGAAAGTGTAGAGTATAATGGGAATGAATGAAATAAAGGGGTACAGGCTTCTGGGACTTCTAGGACTGCCCTCTGCTCATGCAGTGGTGCCAGGTGCCAAAGACACGGTATCTTGTGGTCCCTCGTGGTCAGATTCCTGGCACCATGATCCCATGCTCTCCCTGCCCTCCCATGCCAAGGACTGACATTGCTGCTCTTTGGTGCATAGAAGGGCTTTGACCATTAAGGAGTTAATATGGTGAGGCTCGAAGACCCCCGCCAGTCCCTTGTGTTTAGAGCCAAGTGGAGAGTAGCTCACGCGTCTGGGAAGAGAAGGTGGACGGCCCAGCAACCCCTCACTACCCCTCCACACAGCTGAGAGGCCCTGGACCCACGTTTCTCTCTCCTGTACACCACCTGGAAGCAATCTAGAGTCTCTCCCCACCTTCTTTACTAGCTGGGTGACTTTGGACAAGTTACCTAAGCTCTCTGAACCTCACCTTTGATATTTGTGATATCCACACCAAGGGGTTGTTGTGAGATTTTACATGACTTAATTTAAGGAAAGTGGTTAAAATAGTAATTGCACAAGCTAAGCGGACACACAGTGATTGCACACGGTGAGCTCTCTGTGTTTTATGAGCACTGTTCTTGCTTTTGTGTTATGTGCTACTTGTTTGCCTCTCCCAGGGGTCCTTGAGGGCAGCGACCCTCCAACTTCTTCATTCATCTTGGTATCCCCAGGGCCTGGCCCAGTGCCTGGCTCAAAGCAAACAGGCCAAAAATATTTGTTGAATGACAACTGACTAAACGGTCAGTAGGACCACTGGGATGGGCTGGGGGCAGACAGCCAACGCTGCCCACATAGGGTGGGGCTTTCTATTTGGGGAGGGGTCTGAGGGAAAAGGCCAGAGTTGCAGGGGGCAATGTCAGGGGATGGCTGGTATGGGTGCCATGCTTTTTCTTTTCCTGCTCCCAACCCCCAAGGGCGTTGTGGCCATCTGCTGTAAGCGGGAAGAGCAGGTGACCAGGGGTAGAGTCCAGAGCCAGCCCAGAGGATTTACTCTTCTGCCACTGAGCTCCTGGACTGAGAACAACTAGAGGAAAAGTCTACACAGCCCTGCAGACTGGATAGGACAGCTGGTCAGGTACCCCTGAAACTGCCGGGGTGTGAGGACAGAGAGGTGGTCCTGGTGGTCAACAAGATGGAGGAAACGGGGGGGCCTGCTCAGGGGTCAGTGCAGGGCCAAGCCTCACACACGTCACCGGTGTGTTTCTCACCCTTTGCACAGCCTCACCAGATGCACAAGGACGCCTTGAATCCCAGCCCTTGAAGCTCAGCAGAGGCAACAGAGCAGACAGGGCAGGGACCCTGGCACCCTCACTCACTCGAGTGGGGTGATGAGTCAAGATAATGGGAAACACATTCTAGTGGTGACTATGTTCTAAATCGATTAAGAACTGCTTTTATCGCTAGCGGACAAGAAAAGGTCTGGAATGTTGGGTTGTGTGAGGGGGCATCCCTCTGCTCTCTAAATCTGCTCGGAGTTGGGCTTTTTTGCCTCCTGTCAGCCCTCAACCCTGTAGATGTGACCAGACAAGCAATGCACAGCTGAGAATGTTGGCCAAGCCACCATGGAAGCAGAAGTGACAATGATCTGCTTCCGGGACCCCAGTGGTCAGAGACTCCAACAGGAGGGGCTGCCTGGGCCAAAGGGAGACATGAAGGGGGCGGGGAGGGTGCTGGTTGCTGTAAGATATCAGGAGGCTGTCTCCTGCTGCTCAGACACTGCCCTCACCACCCACCACTGACAATTCTGTTGTTAGGCTCCTGACGACTCCTGCATGTACACACAAACACCCCCACACACCACACGTGCAAACATCCCCACACCTTCTCACACATATACAAGCCACCCGCCACTCACACAGAAATACACACATACTCACGTGCACGCACAAGCACATGCACACACACACACCTTTCCCACACTCACCATCTCTTTGATGCATGTGCACACGCCACTGTGTTCCCTTCACACTCTAAGACAATTACAAACAGACATGCCTGTACTATCTGTGATTTGTTTTCGGTGGGGAATGAAGTGATGGCCGAAGACAAGCTTGGAGATGTAGTTCCGTTTGAAGTTGTTTGTGTAGCTACCATCGAGCCTGTGTCCACAGTTATTTTCCATTCATTTAGTCATTCAACATGCATTTCCATTTTGACTGAACACTTACTATGTACTAGGCACAATTCTAGGTTCTGGGGATCTTAGTTTGGGTTCCCTAAGAAGTGGACCTTGAGATAAGAGTTTTAACAACTAAAGTCTTTATTGAGAGATCATTCACATGCCATACAATTCACCCATTCAAAGTACATAATTCGGTGATTTTTAGTATATTCACAGAGTTGTGCTGCCATCACCACCATCAACTTGACAACACTTTCCTCATCCCATAAAGAAACTCATACCCATTAGAAGTCTTTCCCCATTTTCTCTCCTGCCACCCACCAGCAGCCATGAATTACTTTTTGTCTATAGATTTCCCTATTCTAGACATTTCATATAAATGGAATCACACAATATGTGGCCTTTTATAACTGGTTTCTCTCACTTAGCATAATGTTTTCAAGCTTCACCCATGTTGTATCATCTATCAGTTTTTCATTCCTTTTAATGGCTGAATAATACTCCATTGCATGGGTGTACCATTTTTGCTTACCTGTTCATCAGTTGATGGATATTTAGGTTGTTTCCACTTTTTGGCTATTATAAACTATGCTGCTATGAGCATTCGTGTACAAGTTTTTGTGCGGGCATATATTTTCAATTCCTAGGAATGGAATAGCTGGGTGATATAGTAACTCTGCGTTTAACATTTTGAGAAACTGCCAAAACTGTTTTCTAAAGCAGCTGTACCATTTTACATCCCCACCAGCAATGTATGAGCTTTCCAACCTGAGATAAGATTTTAACTGTAGGGTTTTATTTGGGAAATGATCCCAGGAAACACCAGTAGGAGAACAGGGGAGGGAGAAAGAGAAGGGAAGGCAGCCAATAAAGGATCATTACCAAGCAAATTACCACTGAGAGTAATTGAAGCTTAGGGCCATTTGTAACTCTGGGAGTCAGTATAGAACTTGCACTTCAGAATCATCCCACCTTAGGAGCAAGGCAGTAGGGGGATATATATACTCTGTGGGGTGTGTGTGTGTGTGTGTGTGTGTGTGTGTGTGTGTGTGTGTGTGTGTGTGTGTGTGAAGTTCCAGTTAATTACCTTTTCTTTTCTTTCTTTTTTTTTTTTTTTTGCTTGATGCAGTTGCTAGTAAAGCAGGCACAGCAGGAGAAAGCCATGCTGGCAGCTGGAGTCTGGCCTGTGTGTTCTGACTGCAGAAGGGTAGTGGAGGTGAGCCTGGGCACCAACAGCACCTGCTACCTTGGGTGAACCAAAGTTCCTGCCCTCAGGGAGCTTACACTCTAATGAGAGAGAGAAAAAATATGCGTAGTATACGCGTATAGTCAGGTAGCGCCGTAAGGAAGATAAAGTAAGGGGATGGAGGGATGCCGTGTTAGCTCAGGTGGTCAGGGCAGGCATCTTGGAGGAGATGGATTTCAGCTGAGACCTGACTGAAGCCAGGGACAGGCTATCTGAAGGCCAGCTGACTGTCCCATGGGAAACAGCATTGGAATCTGGGGTGCAGGAACAGCAAGCATTAAGGCCCTGAGCGGGATGACCTTGGTGTGCTGGAAGAACCACAAGGGGTCTAGAGTGGCTTTAGCGAAGGGACTGAGGCAGACAACAGTAGGAAAGAACAGAGATACAGCCAGGGGCCAAGCTGGAAATAAGTTTGGATTCTGTCCTAAGGAGGCCACTGGGTGGGTGAGAGCAGGGGAATTCCTAGCTGGTTTATACTTCTGTTTCTTGTTATCAAAGCCACCGGGTTCCAGAAGTACTGAAACTCCCTAACCCAACATTTAGTGAGCCTGTTAGGCCCCCAAAGTTGCTGCTGGGCATCCAGGCCCCGCCCCCCACGGTCATTCACTCCGCTTATTAGTCCCAGACACTCGTCTAGGCTCCGGGTGTGCAGCATTGAGCACATCTGATATAAGCTCTGCCCTGAGGGAGCGTACATTCTAACAGGAGGAGACACGTCAACAACATAAATACGTACTACGGGTTATAAATCGTATTAGAAAACGATTCATGCTTTAGACTAGAGAAAAATGAAGTCGGCGTGGTTAAGTACAGAGTGTTAGGGGACGTTTAGAAATTTCAAATAGAGGGGTCAGGTGGCTTCCCAAAGGGGCTGACAACACGGAGGCAGCACCTCTCACCCTGACTGGCTCCGGGAAGCCGCCTCTCCACCTGCAGGCAATGGATCCAGGGACCCTGCAGCCAGGGAGAGGAGCGCGAGACCCCAGAGTAGAGGGCTGGCGTGTGCTCATCAGCCGGTCCAGGCACAGCGCCTGCGGGGAGGAGGAGCTGGGTGGGGGCGGGGCTGGGTCTGCCAAGCCACTGGGGAATATTGATGAGTTTTCTGGCAAGAAGCGACGAAGGTGGTGGGAGTGGTGTAATGAAGACAGATGATCCCAGGCCAGCTCTGCTCATCTTCCTGTGGGAAGAGAGTCACAACGGGGTGTGGGGGTGCGTGGGGGGCCCTGCCAAGTGCCTGGGTGTCCTCTGCTCGGCACAACGGCTCTCTAGCTGCTGCTGGCGCCCCCGTCGTCTCCCCTCCTCTCCTGCCGCCTCTCCTCCCCCCTCTCACCTTAGTCCTCCGTCTTCTCTCCTTCCTGACCTGCTTTCTCTTGGGACAAGGCCCTTTCCCCTTTCTCTGCCTTTCTCCGCTCTTCCCCAGGTCTCCCTCTGCTCGTTGCTGCAGCCCTCCCTCCTCACTTCTCTTCTTCTTTGCCCCTCGCCACCCCCAGCCCTCCTGACTGTCACCTCCAGAGCAGCGAGCAGTCCTTCCTCTGGGGGATTTCCTGTCCCCTGGCAACTCTCTAAACAGCAGCCGTCCCCTTTCCCCATTCTCTCAACAATTTATCGAGTGCCCACTGTATGATAGACACTGGCCATGCGCCTGTGGGCTATGGCTACAGCAGTATCAGGGAGGGAAGGGAACAGATCTTTTTGTTTGTTTTTTTGCTTGATTCTTCTTTCTTTCTTTCTAATTGTGGTAAAATACGTGTCACATAAAATTTACGCTTAGTGATATTTAGTACATTCACAAGATTGTGCACCATCACTACTATTTTGTTCTAGAACATTTCATCACCCCACAAGGAAACCCCATACTCATTAACAATCACTCTCGCCTCTGCCCCAGCCGCTGGCAACCATGAGTCTCTGCCTTCTGTGACTATAGACTTGCCTAATCTGGACATTTCATATAAATGGAATCATACAATATGTGGTTTCTTTGTGTCTGGCTTCTTTCACTCAGTATAATGTGATAAAGGTTCATCTGTGTTGTAGCATGTTTCAGGACTTCATCCTTTTTTCTGGCTGAATAATATTCCACTGGATGGTTCTACTTCACGTGTTTATCCATATTCATCAGCTGATGGGCATTTATGTGGGCACTGAATTTTGAAACAGAAGCCCTGGCATTGGGTTCCACACCATTCTTATCTGTGTGGCTTTGAGCATAAGAAAAATGAGCTATGCTCCTGCAGCTTGATAAATTGGAAATTGCCTCTCAACACTCTCTGTGCCCTCTTCCCATTTGCTATTGAATTTGGCATAAACACTCAATAAAAAGGTTCATGTGCCAAAGCCAGGTAGGCTGATGGATATTGTTGTAGTCTCTGCCATTTATACCATCTCACCAAATTTAACATGCATTAGTTTTCAAATTTTAGTATCTTTGAAATCAGCACACATTGTACAACCAGTGGTTGTGTAGTAATTGACAATGCTCTTTGTAGAATGATGGTGCTTATTGCAACCAATGGTCCAAATTTTGTGTAGTATGCTAGGCAGAGGGTAGTGAACATCACTATTAACAATAAAAAAATAAATAAAAAATTAACTCCCTAATAAAGCATTTTTGACGGTGGGATCCTGTGAATTAACCCACATCCTGATATGTGAACTCCCAGCTAAATGAGTTGGTTGAGATGGAAATTCTGATTTACTTGAACTTAAATAATGTCAATATCACTGTAAAAACCATGTAGGCACACCTTGCTGGTACAAATGGCTCTAAAATGCATGGTCCTGTGATAATGTGGGGAAGTCGATGAGAACAGGCCTTGTGAACTGAGATGCTTGATGAAGTGTGACGTGAGGTTATTACTCTCTCATTCTCCCCCAAACCGCCTCCCAAATCTGCCCCCTCCAATCGTCTCAACACAGGAGAGGCCTCATGCAAATACTGAATATGTTTGCCTTCATTAAAATAGACAGTGTATTGTAATTACGTCCCAGGGAGCAGAGGGCTCTATCTGAAGGGGGGAGGGGAGAGACAGATGAAAAGTCAGATGTGCAGAATTGATGAGCGTGGCTAATTGAGCACCTCTACAATGGAGTATATCTTAGCTGCTTGTGGAAGAAAAACTCTCCAGTTGTCCTCAAACCTTGCCTCCTCCCTGGAGTGCTCTCCAGCTGGACCAGCCCTCCTCAGAACTCTCACAGCACATGCCATCAGTCAGGACCCTAGCACTAAGCCCTCCTGTGGACGTCTTTCTCCAGCTGGACTGGGAACTATTTGAGGGCAGGCCATTTTGTAAGCTTCTTATGGTCTCCGCATAGGTCCAGGTGCATAGTAGAAATGTAGAGAGGAGTCACTAGCCAGAACAGTATTTCTCAAAGTGTCGGCCCAGACCACCTGCATGGACCATCACCTGCTGGAGCTGGTTACAAACGCCATTCCCAGATGTCTCAGAAATCTCTATGGAGGATGCCTTATATGGATCATATAGATTATAATTTCTTGTATGGATTGTATTTCGGTGGGTCTGGGGTGAGGGCCATCAATCTGCATCTTAACAAGATCTCCAAGTAATTCTGTGCTCAGTATGATTAAAAAACTACTGAGGCTAAAGATTAAACTAGGTGGTCCACTGAAGCTGATGTTGTATAATATTGTATGTCAACTATAATTGAATATATATATATATATATATATATATATATATATATATAGACACGGGACGTGGAGTATAGTGTGGGAGTGGAGTCAAGGGAATTGTAATAGATATGTATGATATGGTGGGGGAGTGGGGTGGCGGATTTGGGGAGGGGGTTTGTCACTTTGAGGGGTAAAAAGTATAGCTATTGCACTGTGTTGTATACCTGAAACTAATTTAAAAAATGTTTATTTAAAAAAAATTTTTTTAAGCCAACTGTAATTGAAAAAACTTTTTTAATAAAAAAAATAAAACCTAAAAAAAGCAAAAAAAAAAAAAACCAAACTAGGTGGTCCATAGGTGCCTTCCAATCCTGACAGCCTGTAATGTACATTCCCATCTTCTAAGCATTCCCCTAGTCATTAAAAGCCTACTGTGTGCCTCACTCTTGCCAGTATAAGAAACTGAAGCACAGCCAGGGATCAGAGAAATAGCCAAAGAGGAGACTAGCATCACTGATCCTGCTTCCAGCCAGAAAGCAGGGAGGTGGAGGAGAGGCTGAGATGGGGCCGTGGACTGGGGAGAGGGAGGGACCACCGGGACAGGACGGGAAGGGGCTGCGTAGGCAAGCAGGAGGTGCACGGAGAGCTGGCAGTCACTGGGTCCCTGCTGGTCCCAGGCCTCCCCCTGCCCTGCCCACCCAGCCAGCCTTGGGAAGACGGGAATACTGCTACCTGGACACCTCTCTGCTTTGATCACCAAGAGGGCTCACTGGGCCACCAAGATGAGTGAGCTGTTGAGGTTTAACAGGACTAATGCCAGAATGAGGAACAAGTCCCAGGGCCTTTGGATGCACGTCACACAGCTCGTGGCTCTGGACAGACCGATGACATGAAAAGCCCTGTCCTTGACCCTCAGGCATGTCTCTGATGGCTCCCCTTGTCTGTGGTGATCAGCTACTGCAGTAATATTTATTGTGTCAGGCCCCAAGCTAAGCACTTTACATATATTACCTCATTTATTCTTTAGGTCAACTTTACTATTAAACCCCTTTTACAGATGAGGAAACTGAGGCTGTCCAATATTGCATAACTTGCACAAAGTCACCTGGTTCTTTCAACTGGTGAGTGTTTTACCTTTTCCCCAGATGCCACCCTCCTCTATACCTTCTGGAGCCTGTCCCTGCCCTTCTTAGAGTAAGGGGCCTGGCACTCAACCCAACATGGGCACCCCAGGGGATTCTCACTTCTCTCACTCAAGACACTGCCCTTCTGTTGATGCAGCTACGTGGTGGGCTTCTCTGGAAACCCCATCACACCTGTGACTCAGCTTGAGCTTGCTGTCAGGTGAAACCCCTAAATGGATGCTTTTCGGTCTTCATGTCCCCATCCTATTCTGTATAATGGGAATTCTGTGCCCAGGTACAGGAGTTTCCATTCATTCCTACGGGATATTTTCCCCGATGTGCGTTGTGGTCCTGTCTGCCACATTCCCTCACACGCACTCCTCTCCTCGGGAACACAGGTATACATTTTGGACAGTCCACTCCTTGGGAACCATCTGCTTTCCATTCCTTTCCTGCAGAGTGGAGAAAAAGGAGTTGTGACATGCGTCTTCCAGTGTTCTCCTGGTCACGTCTCACAATCAGGCTTCATCCCCAAGAGGGCAGGCTCCGGGTCTGACCTGCCGGGCTAGAATCCCAGCCTGAGCACTTGGCTCTGTGACCTTGGGAAATTAAGTTAGCCTCTGTGCCTCCGCGTTCTTCCCTGTAGAATGGGAATTGCTGTATCAACCTCACTTGTTATTTTGAAGATTAAATGTGACGATAATTGGTGAGTGTCTCCCCCTCCTTGCCTCCTGGCTTCTCTGGGTCCCCCAATTCTACTTTCCCGCCCTGTCATCTCTCACATCTGCTCCATCATGCTCGCCCTTTGTGACAACGTGGAACCCAGAATTTCTGTGATAAAAGGGCCTTAGATTCATTCTAATCTGGTCCCTTTGTTGTACAGATGAAAAAGCCACAGTCCCTCCTGCCACCCCTCTGTTGCTTCATTTTGTTCCAAAGTGGTTGTATTTCCAGCACTCTATTTACCACCCTTTCTCTCTCCAGCTCATGTAGCAATCAGATCGGGCCGCTTTTCCCCTAGTGCAGTTAGTGAGCTCCCAGCCTCCAGCTGGCCGGATTTACGGCTGTCGGCCATTTTGCAGGGTCCTCAGGGGTCTCTGCGGCTCAAGAGTTATGGGTGCACAGAGACAGGGCTTTCCGTGCACTTGGCACAACTTATCAGTCACCTCCTGGGACCAGTTGCATAGAAAAAAATAATAAAATATCAGGGTCAATATGCTGGTTACAGTTTTATACTCTTCACTCAAATCCAAAATTTTCCTCATGGGGCCTGCTCAGGATTATTCAGAGGAAAAAGGCAGAGACCACTAGAGAACTGGCCAGGGAAGGACTACAGGGAGGTGCCGCGTGTCTGAGCAGTTTGGGGGTCCTTCTCAGAAGAGGCTCTGCCGTGTGCAGGGACACTGCAATGACGGATGGTGAATGGGGAGGGGTTCTAACTAATCCTTCCAAAGTCTCCACTAATCCTTCCAAACCAAGGCTAAAAGTTATGCAACCAGCTTCGCATCAGTTCCCCAGCTTCCTTCTTCCAACCAAACCACCACCTTTAGCCCCTGTAATGCAGAAATCCTGGGGCCAGCCCTCTGCCAACAGGGGGAAGGGCAGCAGCCTATTGGGATATTTGAGGCAGTTTTGTAACAGTGGGGATGGATGTTGTACAGTTAACTTTCTTTCCAAATGAGGAAAAAAATACAACAATCACTTTTTAAGATAAAGGACATTCTAACACTAAAGGAGAGAGAAAGAGAAAGAGAACAAAATGACAGACTGAATGAAGGACAACCCTTTAAATTGAATTAATTTGGCTTTATTAAAAAGTCACTAGATCATATTTATGTCTCCTTTTTTGCAGCAGTGCTAGAAGCCCTGGGCTGGAGGCTAAGATCCGGGATTTAATTTGGGGTCTGCTACTCAGCAGGGTGTGATTTTGGGTAAATTAACCAGTAGACTTGAACATCAGTAGACTTGCCTTCAGTTTCCCCATCTGTAAAACAGGAATGAGAACACTTATAAGGTGGTGGGGACAGAGAAGAACAGGGATGGGAACGAAACATTTACTGAGCATCCGTGAAAAGACAGGTATATGACATAGGTGCCTTATTTAATTTTCAGGACAACCTAACAACCTCAGGTGTTATCATGGCCATTTTACAGATGAGGAAACTGAGACTCAGAAGTTAAGTAATTTGTCCAAAGCCACTCACAGACCCAGAGTTGGCACTCACACCTGCCTGAATGCAAAACCCACACTCTTTCCAGAAGGGTAGGCAGGAAGGACAAAAGGGAAGGGAAGAGGAAGGGATATGAGTTCCTGGTCTAGCCTCAGTTTTCTCTGTGAAATAGAAAAAGATCATCTACTCAGACAAGGAGGCCTGGAAGTGTCAGCGGTGGTGTACATTTGGAGAAGCTTCTTTGGGTAAAGAGAGGGGGCTTACCCATCCTCAGAGGGAGTGTTGTTTAAGAGCTGGTTATCTCTGTGACATGCTCCTCAGAGGGAGGGTCACCGTGCAATTCATGAAGAAGGAACAGATTTTTTTGCTGTTGTTCTTTAGTCTAGTTGTGGAGGACACCGCTTCACTGGCCCATGTTGGTATGATCATTGTGCTCTTCCCAGGCGAGGCAATCGGTTGCCGGTCATTGGTCGGCCGCTCACAGTGGCTCCAGCAGCTCACACTGGCTGCCGGCCGCCCACGCTGGCTGCCAGACACCCACGCAGCTCACAGCAGCCCACTGCAGCCCGGCTGCAGCCCACGCCGTCGCCGGCGACCCACGGCAGCCCAGCTCCAGGTTCAGCCATTGCCCACCATCTTAGCTGCAGAGGGCGAGCGTCACTGGCCCTCAATGTGGGATCCAAACTGCAGCCCTGCTGCTCAGAGCTGGCGTCCCAAGCGAGCTCTTAACCAGCTGAGCCACTCAGCTGGCACTTTTTTTTTTTGCTCATTTCTGAATCCCCAGACTCTAGTACAGTGCCTGGCATATAGTAGCACTTTGTTTATTTAATAACTATCCTGGGGCACCTCTTATGCCCTGACTCTGTTGTAGGTGCTGGGGATCCAGCAGTGACAAAGGCAGATTGAACCTTACCTTTATGACATTTATGGTCTAACAGGAGAAACAGATTATAAACACAGAAATACATAAAGCAAATAAAACAATCTCAGATAGCAATAAATTTATGAACAGAAAAAATAGAGTAATGGGAGAGAGCGTGCCTAGTATAGTGGACAGTTTTTCTCAGGAGGTGACATTGAGGAATGACTGAAACGGGAGAAAAAGTTATTCATGCCAAGATGGGGGAGGGGTGCTCTAGGCAAAAGGAAGAACAAGTGCAAAGCCCAGAGGCAGGATAAGCTCGGAAAGTTCAAGGGAGACAGAAGGAAGGCTGTGCAGTTGGCGAGAAGGCACGTGTTTGGGAGAGTTGTAGGAAATGAAAAAAAAGGGGGTTGGATCATATAAAACCTCATAAGCCAAGTTAAGAAGCTTGGATTGTATTCTAATTCCAGTAAGAAGTCTTTGAAAGGTTTTAAGCAGTGGGAGGGATGTGATCTGACTTATGCTCTAAAACGATCACTCTGGCTTTTAGATGGAAAGTGACTGTAGCGGGAAGCAGGAGTGGAAACAGGGAGACCAGTTAGGAGGCTGGTGCAGACAGAGGTGAGATTACTAGACTCAAGTGGTAGCAGGGGAGACAAGGAGAAGGGGTTGGATTTGGACAATGGGTCTTGCTGATAGATTCTGTGTAACTGTGAGGAAAAGAGAGGAATCGACAATGTTCTCTAGGCTTTTGGATAGAGATGATGATGCTGTTAACTGAGATGGGGAAAAGTGAAAGAGGAACAGGTTGGGGGCAAAAGGTATAGAAATGAAGAATTCCATGATGGACACGTTAAATTTGAAATATTTAGTTGACATCTGTAATGGGTTGACTTGTGTCCCCGCAAAAAGATAACTTGAAACCCTAATCTCCAATACCTGTGAATGTGACCTCATCTGGAAATAGGGTCTTTGCAGATGTAATCAAGTTAAGAGGAAGTCAGTAGAATGGCCCTAATCCAATATTACTAGTGTCCTTAAAAGAAGAAGAAAATTTGGGACACACACGTAAAGGAGAACACCACAGAGGAGAACACCACATGAAGACACAGATACAGAGGGAAGGCGACCATGTGAAGATGGAGGCAGAGATAGGAGTGATGCTGCTACAAGCCAAGGAATGTCTGGTTCTACAAGATCGAAGAGGCAAAGAAGGATCCTCCTCTAGAGGGTTCAGAGGGCGTATGTTCCTGCCAACACCTTGATTTTGAACTTCTGGCCTCCAGAGCTAAGAGACAATAAAGTTCTGTGATTTCAAGCCATCCGGTTTGTGGTACATTGTTATAGCAGTCCTAGGGAACTTGATACAGCATCCAAATGGAGAGGCCAAGTGCGCATTGGATATACAGGCCTGAAGCTCAGGGGAGAGGCTGGTTTTTAAAGCCAAAGGACTAGATGAGCTTCACTAGAAAGTGAGTTAGAATTAAGAGAAAAGACCCCACAGAGAGACGAGGGTGGCCAGTGAGGTAGGAGTGGGAGGTGTTTCTAGGGAAAAGAGGGTTTCAAGAAGGAGAGAGTAGTCATTTGTGTCAAACACTGATGATAGGTCAAATCACACTGGCTTTGCTTGGCCTTTCGATTTGGTAAGAGGGAGGCTGTTTAAAAAAAGAAGAAGAAGAAAGTTACTGATGACCCTGATAGGAAAATGTCAGCAAGTGATGGAGACAGAAAGTCAAACTGGGGCCGGCTGAGTGGCTCAGTTGGTTAAGAGCGTGAGCTCTGAGGAACAGGGTCATGGGTTCGATTCCCACATGGTCCAGTGAGCTGCACCCGAGCTGAGCTGCTGCTGAGCTGTCAACAGGTGGCAGGATGGCTCAGCTGGTGAGAGCATGTGCTCCTAACAAGGTTGCCTGTTTGACTCCTGCACTGGATGGTGGGCTACACCCACCCACAACTCAGATTGAACATGACACCTTGAGCTGAGCGGCCGTGAGCTGCCGACGGATGGCCAGATGGAGACTAGACTTGGAGCTGAGCTAGCTGCATCCTCCACAACTAATACTGAAGGATAACAACTTGGCTGTTCCCCTTCCTCAATTCCCCAACACTGTTCCCCTCCCCCAATTCCCCAATAAAATCTTAATAAAAAAAAAGAAAGTTAAACTGGAGTGAGTTGAAGAGAGAATGTAGGTAAAGAAGTGTAATTACAGAGAACTGTTTTGAATTTTGCTATAAAATGACAAAGAAATGGGGCCTTACCTAGAAAAAGATGTGAGGTCAAGGCATATTTGTATGTTGGTGGGTCTGACCTAAGGAGAGACCAGTGACTCAGGAGAGAGGAGAATTGCAAGCAGCCAAGTCATGGAAGAAGCAAGAGTGGATGGGATTAGTGCCCAAATGGGGGAAACGGGCCCCAGGTAAGACCAGAGCCTCTTCATCTGTTAGAAGCACAGGCGTGGCAGTGAATATGAGTAGAGATCATGCAGATAATGGGTTGGTGAAAACATGAAGTAATTCTCAGTTGTTTGCATTTCTTTGTATTTCGTATATCAGTGGAGTATGGGACAGAGTCATAGGGCGGGAGGGTGCTAGAAGTTGGAAGAGAGAGAGAGAAGGTATGAAATAGCCCTTTGAGGGAAGGGAAGATGAATACACCATGAAAATGTAGAAGATTTGTGGGGTAAATTTGAGCGCTCTTTTGAGATTTAAAGTCATAAGTTTAGAGGGAGACTAGTCAATAAACATGGTTGTGTGGTTTTCTTCAGTAATGTCCAGTTGCTTGGGGAGGTGGCTAAGCTGGGTTTAAATTGGATTGGAGTTTTGCCAGATAAGTATAACAAAGGAAAAGAGAGACAAAGAAGATGAGGGTATTTGTAAGAGAGAGATCATAGTAATGAAATACAAAAATTAAGCTAGAAAAGGGGAGATGTGGTCCCATGGAGGACAATAAAAATGGGCTCAGTGGATTAGGTTCCTATGAGATCAAAGGATAGTTTAAATGAGGGTCCAAAAAAAAGTTAATTGGAAGGATAGATAGCATCAGTGGCTGAGATGCTTGAAAATGACATCATTGGAGGTGCAGATATTGGTGAGGACAAGATTTAGGGTTTGATCGTGTGAGTGGGTGGAGAAGACAGGAAAAAGGTAGCAAGTAATGGGGTCTAACCCACTCATATCAAAGATGCTGGAGTTTTTGCAGAAGGAAGAAGTATAATAGTTTGGAAGCCCATCTATAGACCCTCAGATATGTGAGTCTTCACCCTTCATCCTTGCCTGTAGGCAGGGCTGCAGGGCAGGCAGTGTCTTCACGGGACAGCCAAATGTCAGTAGAGCAAGACAAGGACAGGAATGCTTGAGGGCGGATTTAAGGATAGAGGGTGGGGAGAGGTGGCAGATGAAATTCAATTAGTAGCTGGTTTGGAGATTCTAGTCTATGGGATTATGGATGATGTGGGTGGTTAGAATTTGTGATATGAGGGATGTCCTGACATTGTCATTGAGGAAGGTGGGTTGTCAGTCAAAGCGACACACACAGTCCACAGTATTTAGCTGGCAAGTGTGAGGACTCTACCAAAGAAAAGGATGAATAAAATGAATCCTCTATCCTTGAGATGTCTAGTGCTGTGCCAGGCACACGGCATATTCATTGATTGGTTAAAACAGCATATATTTGATGCTCTGATAGCTGTAATAGGAGCAAGCCATAACCCAGCACACTGCAAACAACAGGTCTCAGAATTTGTGGGTGGATGAGGATAATCTCTAACTACCTTCAATTGCTTAATATGGAAATATTTTTGCACTTTGTCCCGCCTGATGAAGGTCATTTGTGTGTTAAGACTGACCAGGGACTGGACTCTAGTTGTGTTCTGTCTTAATTAGGAAGACGTGGACAGTAGGCCAAGGTGGGGTCAGGAAGGTGACCTGTCCAAGGTTGGAGTTGCAGGACATCCCTGTGCCCCAGCCCCTACCTCAGACTAAAGAAACCCTTATTCCAAGCCCTTCTCTGAAAACTCAGAGCAGGAAAAGGAGCAACCACATCCTCCTTTAGACTGAAAGATGGCCATTCCCACCCTGGTCTTCGACTTTCCTTCCTTTTCTCCCTTGGCTGCTGCTCCTCCAGAATAAATAATTTCCATCTTTTTTTATTCCTATTTTTTCTAGCCTTTCTGATCCTGCTTGCCCTCCTCTTCACTGGGCTGTTTCACTGAGGCTGGGGCCACTATCCCTGTCTTTTCCTCCCCAGAATCTCCCAGAAAATTCTTCCTGTCTCAACCCTTCCCCCAATACCACTAGATGTGAAAGTCCAAAGCTTTTTTTAAGAGGCCTCTAAAGTTCCAACTGATGTTATGCACCAGTGTCTGCGGTGACCTGGCCTGGTCTCTGTGCAGCTGAGAGAGTGTCTCTTTGTGCTGGCTGATGAATGGCTGCCCTGTCCTGTCCTGGACCTCAATACCTGGAGGGTAACAGGAGAAAGCCCACTCCCCTCCTTAGGCTCTGCACCTGCTGCTCTCAGCTTTCCTCGGGGGCCACAGGGCGCCCAAGCGGGTAGCTCGCTTGCTAAGTCTTAGAAGAGAGACACTAAGGAAGTAGGTCCAGGAGTCCTTCCTGCCCTATCTTCTCTGGACAGAATGGCCTACTGAGGGGTTGCCCAGACCCCATGGCCTTTCCTCTCTATCACCTCTGCTACATCTCCATTTATCTCATGTTACTTCTAGGGATTTGGTCTCTCAATAGAACAATGAACCTGCTGGGATGCTGCTTCCCTCTGTGACAGGGGGTTTGAACTGTAAAATTTGGGGGCTGGAAAACTTCTTCACCTCTGCCTGTAGACAGGGCAGTGTGCAAACCTTCAGGCCAGAGTCATTTCTGAAGCAGACTCCATGATTTTCTTTGATAATACATCCTGGTGTTTCAAATTGCAAAACTCAATTCAGTTCAATAACTGTGTATGAAGTTTTTGTATTTGGTTGTGTATTTGGTTGTTGTTGTTACGTTGCTACACATATTATCTCATTAAAATATTCTCTTTTTTTTGGACAGGTAATACATGCACATGGTACAATATCACAACCACTAGAGGATAAACCATGAAAAGTGAGTTTCTTTTTTTAACTCCTGTGCCCCATCCACTCAGATCCTCTTCCAAGCAGTCCTTGCTGTTACCAATGTCTTGTGTATTTTTCCATAGATATTCCACACACATGTCATTTCACTTAATCTTCACCACAGCTTTCTCAGGTGGGTACTGTGACTCCTGTTTGGAAGATGAGAGAACTATGGCTCAGAAAGCCTGAGTAAAGTGCACAGAATGTGTTAGTTACAGTGACAGTTCCAATTGAGGTGTGTAAGTCCAAAGTCCATGCAGTTTCTGCCATTTAATAATTTCCTTCCCTTCCACCGCAGCCACTCACTCAACTGTTGGCTGGAGGACCTGTGTTTGCAGGGCCCTGTCCTAGGTGCTGAAGGCTCTCATAGAGGCAGGGGATGGCTTAGCCCCTACCCTCATGGGGCTCACCAGTGAGTTGGGGAGGCCCGCAAATACTTCAAGTCTAGTAGAGAGAAGACAGGGAGCCATAAACTCTGCTTGGCCAGGGAATTTGTATGTGGCACTAGGCAGGCCATTCCGCCTTTCTGACTCTCCGTTTTCCCATTTGTTGGATGGAGATAAACTTAACTTACAGGGTTGTGAGAATCTGGGGATTGTGGAAGTGCTTTGAAAAGCATACAATTTCAGCACGTGGAAAGGAGTTTAGCCTGGTCCTTGGGACAGCTGCCCCATGTGAGGGCCAAGTGTCACTTAATGAAGAAGTAAACAGAGTGATACAAGCCTCTGGGAAGTGATCAGACGAAGCAGGAATGTCATCACCTATGTTCTTTCCTTTAGGGTTGTCCTTAGCAGGCACAGATTTGGTCCAGTTGCAACAGACAGGGACTACAAGTAAAATGGGATAGGCTGTGGTGTTGGCCTCAAATGAGAGAGAACAACACACAAGTGAGCCTCTTCCAAAATGTTAGGCTGTAGGACCTGGAAAATCTGCCTTGGATTTTACCTGTAAATACTATTCTGGGCAGCTCTCTTAGTTCCCAGGTAGCAAGGGCCTGGACCTTCCCAGACCAACCTCCCCCTCTGCAAGGTGGGTGTTAACTTGCCTTCTAAAGCCAGTTACCAGACGCTAACAAGTCTTTCCACAAGTTCCTTCTGCCCAGAACTTTTCCCTTGCCCTTCCCCAACCATCTTCACCAGCTCTTTTCCATCCTTTAGGCCTCCACTGAGACTTCCTATCCTCAGAGAAGCCTTCCTGTACTCCCCAGAGTGGAACTCCTGCTATTCACCATCACCCCACATGCCTACGGATTAGCTCATATCTCACCAGTCAGTGCCCATCTTGTCCAGCAGGCTGTCCGCTCTAGGGAAGTGGGCATCATGCCCACTGATTCACCTATGTATCCTCAATACCCAGCACAGAGCCTGGCACCTAAAACATGCTAAATCATTGGTTGAATGAATTGCTAAAGTTAGGGACTCCTGCCTTTGGGTTCAAAACTTGCCTGTACCTTGGTGTAGGACCTCACACACAGTTGTAATTTTATTTTATTTTCTTTCATGACTGCCTTATACGAATCTTTTCCCTTTGTAGTCCTGGTGCCCAGCCCATGTCCTGGCATTAAGGGTGGTCGTGCATATTACTTACTTAATATATGAATGAATGAATTCTTGGCAGGGAGTTGTTTTGAACCCGAATACATTTCCTTTGCAGGCAGTTAACGAGCTGTCTTCCAGGGGGGCTATGGAAAGGCCCGGGAACTGGGGAATAAGATTAGGCAGGAGCTGATGGGGTCAGAGAAAGCGAAGAGCCTTAGTGCCATCTACTCTTTGTTACTGCTACAGTGTGGAGGGCAGGAGATGGCCCCAACGAAGGGGCCTTGGTCACTAAAGTGATCCTCTCCGAGGGCTCTCAAAGGTGGACTTGGCTCAGGTGACTGACCCCAGCTGCCCTCCCACCCCTCCCCTTCTCCTTCTTGGAGAGGGGATAAAACGAGGCGAGGCGGGGGAGGGAGTTTGAGATTTCCATCCTCTGGGCTCCTTTTTCCCAGTCTCTTCCCCAAGACACCAACCAGAATTGGGAGGGGCGAAGGGTGCGGTTGAGCCGGGCGGTTGGGACGAGGGGCGGCGCGGGCAGCGGGCTGGTGTCCTCTGGTGTCTGGAGCCAAGGCCCTGGGCTCTCGGCCCCCGCGAAGCGAGGCGAGCCGGAGCTGTGCGGTGAATGCAAAGAGCCGGGCCAGCCCGGCGCCGCCGTCGGCGGCCTCAGCCACAGCCCAATGAGAAGAGAGCAGATAATTTATTCTCTAATCCGGGTTCGGGTGCCGGGCGCGGGCGAGTGGCGGGGCTGGGGGGGTGGGTCTCCTCTTCTGCTCTCCCCCTCCCGCCGGCCGCCCCCTCCCGGCCCCCCGGCTCCCGGCGCGCACACACACATTTCCTGACAATTAGCGAGCACACCTTGGCCGCGCGGCCTCCGGCGGCGCCGCAGCTTTTGTCTCCCGCCCGCCCGGCTGCGAGGCGCGGGCGCCTGGGCGCGAAGTTGCCTCTCGGACGCGCTGCTCTGGAATGCCGCCGCCCGCCGCCGTCAGGGGGCGCGGAGGGCGGGGGCGGGCCGGGCACGCCCGCGCAGGGCTGGGGGGCTGCAAAAGAGAGGAGAAGAGAAAGAAAAGTAAGGCAGCGCTGGCCCCTCTTCCTTTGTTACAACCCTGAGTGTGTACGGGCGCGAGCACGCGCGGGAGTGTCTGTGCAGATGTGCGCGCGCGCGCGCGTGTGCAAATGCGTGCATGTGTGCGCGCCCGCGTGTGCAAATGCGTGCCTGTGTGTGCGGGTCGGGACTGTTTGGGGGTGGCGGGACCCCCAGGCACCAGGCGGTTTTGCCTGCAGGGGAGTTGCATCGCGTCCCCGGTCTTCCTCGCCCTGCCCGGAACTCGGGTGCGCCGGCAGGTCGCCGTCCCGCTCTCGCCAGCTTCTGCAGGCACTGAGCTCGGAGTTTGTTGCCAGACCCGCGCCGTGCAGGGAGGCGCGGTGGTCCCGGCCGGGCCTGCGGGCTTGAGGAAAGTGGAAGCACCGGCTGAAGGTCGGCCCCGACCGCAGGGGGCGCGCGAGGGGGTCTCGGGGCACAGAGCTCGGCTCAGAGGCCGCCACACGGCTCCCTAACACCCCTGTAAGACGCTCCCGATGGCCACTGCGAGGCCGTAGAAGTGGCTCGGGGGGAGGGTATGAAGGGATTGGGGGGCGGCGAGACAGTCTAAATGCCAAATCCCTAAAGTTCAACGGATCGGTTGTCATTTCATACCTTAATGCATATTTACGCTGCGCCGAAATGGGCTCCGTAATTAACTCCTGGAATCATCCGCAGAGGTTAAAGGGACCCCGAAGATGTGTGCATTGATTGGGTACCACGGCGGGGTGTGTGTGTGTGTGCGCGCGCGCGCGTGTGTGTGCGTGCGCCCCGTGCGAACCCATTGAGAAGAATAATTATTTTTCTCCACTGGAAGCTACTGCAGAGACTCAGACAAGGAGGGAAGAGAGAGAGGGGAGAGAGAGAGAGAGATTGGAGAGAGAGAGAGGGAGAGAGAGACAAAGGGAGTGAGTGCGAGAGAGGAGCCGGCGCAGCATCCGAACTGTGAGTACTGAGCGAAAACAAATAGGCAGAAAGTGCTGCGAGTCTGGGGCCCCTAGGCCGGATCGAGGGCCGGGAGCGGCTGAGGAGGGCTCGCCTCTTCGCGGGAGGTTTGGCTTGGCGGTGAGGGGTCCTTGAAGCATGGGCGGACTCCAGGATGCGGTTCAGGCACTCACCTGAAAGCTGGCGCTGACCGGTCGCGGGCTGCGGCAACCACCGCCCCTGGTTGGCCCCAGGGAAGCCCCCACCCGGCCCCCATTGCCTTTGTTCCCTTGGAAGGTTTTTGCAGCTGGTGGGATTCAGAGGGAGTGTTAGAGGGACCTAAGGCCCTGGCTCACCATGTCGCACAGTCTCCCACTCCTGGCGAGGAGAGACTCCCTTTGGGTGCCTCCGCCCTTTCCTTCACCCCGTGGTATGGGTGGCATGAGGGAAGGGGCTATACATGAGGCGGGGATCAGGACTTTGTGACACCTGTGCATGTGTCTGGCACTAAGAAGGGAAAAGCGGAGGTGTCCGGTACCCTTGAGGCAGAGGTCCTCAAGGGACCCCAGTATGGGAGGCAGGGAGAAACCATTTTTCTGGGCAAATCCGCCAACTCTTGGCCATGAATCGGCCTCCCACCTCCCTCGTCGGGACCCTAGGGGCCTTGCACACCTAAGAGGGGCTAGAGCTGGATGCCAGCCAGGGAGCAGGAACCCTGGCCAGGGTGGGGCCCAGAGATAGCTCTGGACAGGAGGGCTTCTTCCTTTCCTGAGAAAGGGTCTGTGATACAGGGACCGGGGACTGTAGGAAACTGGGCTGGCCACCAGCCCCTGCCTCTACCCAACTGGTCAGGAGAGGGCGCCTGGAGGCCCAAAGGGGAGCCCTCTCCTCCTGACTGACATTCCACAGCCTTTCTTTGGAAGCACTAGTATCCTGCCCTCCTCCCCGCAACTCATTAACAAATCCTTCCTTAATCACTCTTTTCTGGTGATTTTTCAATGTACCTTCATCTGCCAGTGAACAACTTAGCCTAACTTAAGCCTTGAGAGAAGAACTAACTTTGGAGGGAAATTCAGCTCTTTTGAGGCTGGGACGGGAGCCCCAGGATCAAAGAGCTCTAAATTGATTGTCCTCTAAGAATCCCCCTTGGGGGGGCGGTTTTGGTGGCCTAAAAACCCTGCTTACATCCTCCAAGAGGAGGACACAGCTGAGTCTCAGAGCTGGAAACACCGTCTATCTCTGTCACTCAATTCCAGCTCCCCATTGCCCCATCAAGGCCCTGTCACAATCAGAAGAGGAAGATCTACACACACACACACACACACACACACACACAGTTATCTGGCTGAGGCCATTCTCCTAAAGGCATGAAGGGGAAGGGAGACCCTTAAATGGGAAGGGCCAAGTTCAGTTTAACAACCGCCGTGCCCCCTCCCCCCAGAAAAAGAAAGCTTGAAGGCTCTGGGTGCTGGGGGAGACCAGGGGTCTGGGTGGTAGGACTGCTCTGAATGCAGTGATATGCCTCTGGGCCTGTCTTACCACTGGACTGACTGCTGGGGACCATATGCCTTACTGAGTGCTGTCTCCCGGTGCCTGGCACAGTGCATGTTTGCTGAATGAGTGGCTGCCCCTGCAGACCTCTCCCCACCCCCACCTCTGCCTGCCTCCTCCTCTGAGAGGTTCTCCACAGGGGCTTGGGAGGGCCTAGCTGTGTCATTCCGTAGGCCACCTAGGCCCTATGTGGGTGGAGGGGGGCACTGGAGGAAAAGGAGTTGGGGGAGGAATAGGGCCTGGGCAGGTCGTTGGAACATTTTGATATTCATAATTTGCTCAGGTTGAAATGCATGTGAGTTTGCCAATGACCCATTATTGTATTTTTCTTTAACAGCTTGACTGCTCTGAGAGGCAAAACTGTGGCCTAGGTCCTATGCTTGGGGAGGCTGGATCCTGGTAACACCCACTTCCCTGTGTTCTTCTCCTTTCCACAGCTCAGCCCTGGAGCCTAGGAGAGATCAGATGCAGGGGCTAGAAGTGTCAGGGCTGTAAAGACCCTCCCACCCCCAGCTCTGCCTTTGCTCTCTCTCTGTCCCCTGGTCTCTCTCTGCCTTGACTGCCTGAACCTATCCCAGGACTCCTTTCTCTCCACTTCCCTAAGGCCCCGGGGGCCCTGCCAAGCTGGAAGCTCCCTCTGTCTGCCTGGGAAGGCTCATAACTGAGGCTCCTGACAACTAAAGAAAGCCCTTGGAAAAGAAAACTCATGCCTGACCCCTCTGTGCTTTCTCCTGCCCAATGGAGAGCACCCTCCTCCTGGGGGGCTCTGAAGCCAGTGACTGCGAGGGAACCTGAGCTGATCATGCTTTGGAGTAGAGCAGGAGCTGGGGAGCAGTGGGAGTTGGAGCCATGGGGAAAGCTACCTAGGTATCCAGAAAGAGGGTGGTCATCCTGGTAGCAGCTACACCGCTGGTCTGGTTCATGTCTGGAGGACCATGTAGGGGAGACTGCCAGGTCCGTCTGGAACTAGTCTTTTCCTGGGTCAGTTCTGGGCCAGGGACTGCACCTATAGACCCATCGCAATTACGACTCCAAATCTGGAGGCCTGTTTGGGGCAGAGGCAGCAGAATCAAATCCCTGACACTCCTCAAAAGTTTCAGCAATGCCTGTGCCCCCATGGTGAGTAGAGTCAGATGCCAGGGTGTATTCCCACACACACACACACACACATTCACACAGCCAGCTCCAGCACAGGGACCCTCCTCCCAGAGAGCACAGGCATGAGGGAGCACCAGGCACACACCAGACCTGAAATACGGGAGAACCTAGCTCTTTTGCCCTTGTTTCCAAGCTTCGTCAGCCATTCATTCATTCATTCGTTCATTCATTCATTCAAATACGTACCTATATCATTCAGCCAACATCCTTAGAATAATGTGGTATGCTTCCAGTTTAATCTTCTCCATGTTAGGATTGTGGGGTTGTGAGACTGAGTGCCTCACTTTCCTGATTTAGTATCTTTCTAGTTCCAGTTTCCTGCTACCATGGGCAGGGCTGGCGGGCTCTAAGCCCCTCAAAAGATACATAAGTCTTTCAAAGCTCTGAGAGGAGAAGTCAGTTACAATGTAGACTCATGAAATCTTAGAGGTGATGGGACCTTAGGTTTGATCTAACTTCTTTCCATGTGTGAGAACCCCATCTGCACTAGCGTACCTTTTACTGAGCACCTACTGTATGCCTGGCAGTTGGTCTGAGAAGCGGCTGTGCACCCTGTGTTTGACTCTGGTGGCAGGGAGCACACTGGCTCCTTTGGGACTGGTTCTAGTTCTTCAGTCCTTTCTCAGGCTGACCCCAATCTGCACCCATCACCCCTTCCTTTCATGGCTTTTTCTCCTAAGAAGGGTGAATGGCTCACTAGCCCCTTCCCCACACCTCTCGTTGCAAAGGTGTGCTCCTCAATGTGGCTTATCTTCAGCTGGAACCACCTCCAAACCCAGTGCCCAGATGTAGGCTGAGGTTCAGGTCGACTGTGTGCCCTCAGAGGTAGTTGTGAGACTGGGGGTCTCCTGAAAAGGGAGTTGCTGCAGCCTATTCCCCAGTGAAACAGGCTTTAGTTTCCAGGCTGGACCTGGATTCTGTAGCAGGCATAGGCATTAAGGGACTTGTTACTGGAGAGGCGATGGCATTGCAGGGTCCTTAGAGTGTGTGCTGTCCAGCAGTCAGGCAGCTGGACCCTGAGGGGAATGGCAGGAAGTCAGGGATACCTGGAGTCCCTCACTATCCCTCTCCCTCTCCCTCTTCCTCCTCATGCTTGCTCATCTCATCTCTCTCTGCCTCCTCCTGTTATGCTTGATTTTCACATTGTCAGCGTTCTTCCCTTTTCAGGCTCTCTCCTTTTTTTCTCGTGCTCCTTGTGCCCTTTGCTCTAAGAGCAAAAATGCCCACCCAACCTCTGTAAGCCTCAGTTTTCTCATCTACCAAATGGGAATAATAATAATAATAGTAATAATAGTGTTTGTGTTATTGAAGGGCCTAGTGCATGCGTGGCACACAGTTTTCACTTAATAAAATATTAGTTCCTTTCCCTTTCTCCCCTACCTTTTCCTCCTATATAATTTCTCTTACATTTCCATCTGCTATCACTTTCTTCTTTCACAATTTCTCTGTGTCTCTGTTCTGTCTCTCCCAGTTCCATCTCCTCCACGCCTCTGTTTTGTCTCCCACCTCGTTTCACTCCCTCCTAATAGTCCCCTGCCTCCCTCCCCCAACTTCTGCCACAGGCAGGCGGCTGGGCCTGGGCTATGCTGACTAGAGCAGGGTGGGAAGGGCGGGTGGCTTCTCATTAGAGGCCCAAGAATGTGTGGAGTCATGAGGGACAATGAGAGCCAGCAGCAGGAAGAATGGGGCCTCTGTCGGGGCAGAAGTTTCCCAAATCCTCAGCTCAGCTGAATGGAGTACCTGGGGGGCAGGGAGGGGTGAAAACTCCGGAGGTGGAGAGGAGGCCACAGGTGGTGCATGGGGGAATTGGCAGGGACTCTTCTCAGGCTACCATGGGAACTCTTAGCATCTGTTGGCATTCCTGGGGAGAGCTCAGACCTCAAAGATGATTGCCTCCCTAGAGTGGCCTGCCCTGGGGAACAGGGCCAGGGAATCCGGAGAGTATATGCAGCTTCTCGAGCTGCCTGGGCCCCAGTTCTCACCTGCAGCAGAACTGTAAGAGGTTTGGGGGTGTCCCCAGCTTGAGGAGGGTGAGACTCTGGGCTTCTCACCAAGTGGCGGCCTTTCACTAGAAAGCTGATTCTCAGGATTGGAGGAAGCAGGGTTTCCTCAGAAAAGGAGGTTGAAGCCTAGCTGAGCTGCTTGTCCTTTCTCCGTATTCCAGGGAGATCTGGCTCGGCCATTGCCTGAGACCTGATAGCTGTTCTCGCCCCGCACCCCATGCCCCCCAGTCCTCTGGCTCCAGAAATACCTTGGAGAGAGACTGCGCCATTCTGGAGTTTACTAGGGGCTGGTCAGGTGGGCTGGGGCTGGCAGGCAGGCCACGGGCTGAGCTTTTCATGGGCCCAGGGCCAGGAAGCCAGGAGCCCAGGGAAGGACCAGGTGAGGATGGGTGGAGTGGCCAGACCTGAGCTGGTCTGGGGATCTTCGAGATAGAAAGACAGACATGGACGGGCAGGAGCCAAGGCTGTGGAGGGATACAGAATGGGGTCTGGGTGATGCAGAGGTGGGGAGGGGCAGTCAGGCAGGAGAGGGGGCCTCTGGGCAGCTGCCTCAGGTCTCCTGCCAAAAATCAAACCATAAAAAAGCTGGAGGGGAGCAGCAGGGGAAGGAAGGAGAGAAAGGAGATGAGGAGGGAGGGAGGGGATGAAACAGTCCCTCCACACCAACAGCCTGGCTGGGGGATGTGAGTAATACATGGCTGGTTCTGAGGGAGTGAGATCAAAAGCAAGCAGATACAAGAGGTTTGTGCTTCACCGACCAGACAGCCAGAGGCTCAATGAGACCTTTGTTACCCAGGCCCAAGTCAGGGTTGAAGGAATACCTGACCTCCCCTCTGCCCAGCCCGCCCTCACACCCACCAGGCTGGGGGAGGGGCAGGTCAGGTCTTCACACGAGTGAGTCAAGTTGAGTTGGGCACAGCTCAGACCAAGCAGTGGGTGGAAGGGGAGGAGGCCTGCGCCCGTTGCTGGGGTGCGGAGCTTCTGGGGGTAAAGGGAGGAGTGAGTGGCTGCCTGGAAGGCAGAAAGTGGCTCTTCAGGAATTGTGCGGGAGACTGCGATGGAGAGGGCGCCTCGCTGGGCCCACCAGGTGAGCAGCCCTTTGGACCCCAGCCCCTGGTTCAGGGTCCCTTGGAAGGGGACTGAGGGCAATCTGCTTGGAGCCCACGGTTTTTGCAGGTCCTGAGAGTCTGGGATTTGGTGGCGCATGGGAGAGGAAGGGAAGGACAACCAAAAGCTTCTGGCATTGGGGCCAATGACCCAAAGTTCAGATGGGAAGTTGGAGGATGTCCAGTTTGGTCCTTAAGGTTGGACAAGACTGGTGTGTGTGTGCATGTCCGTGCGTGTGCTCCCATACTGTTGTTGGGGAGTGTGGGAAGCCAGCCAGGGTCCTGCAGAGAGCCAGTGAGCCTGACCCTGAGGCTGGGAGTAGGGCTGAAGCGGGAGTTACAGCTGCACCCTGGCCGGGACAGGGCCCGATCTGTGCCTAAGGCTTCTTACCATTCTGTTGGGAGTACCTGAGAGAGGTCAAGGCCAGGCTTGGAGATCTGAATTCCCTGGGGTTTTCCTGAGCCCCTCTCCTCCAACGCTGATGCATACCCACAATTAACCCATCATAGGAGAGGGCAGGAGGAGACGGTCCTATTTTTATTATTTATTTATTTTTCCAAATCTTTCTCTTTTTTTAAAGATTTTATTGAGGGAATTGGGGGAGGGGAACAGACAAGTTGCTGTTGTTTTGTTCTTCAGTCTAGTTGTGGAGGACGTCGCTTCACTGGCCCAAGTTGGCACCATCATTGCGCTCTTCCCAGNCAGTCTAGTTGTGGAGGACGTCGCTTCACTGGCCCAAGTTGGCACCATCATTGCGCTCTTCCCAGGTGAGGCAGATCAGTCGCCAGCTTCTGGACGGCCACTCACGGCAGCTCACGAAAGCTCATGCCAGCTGCCAGCCAGCCCCACGGCAGCCCAGCTCCAGGTAGAGCTGTTGTTCACCATCTTAGCTGTAGAGAGTGCAGTGTCACTGGTCCTCATGTGGGATCTGAACCAGGGCCCTGCTGCTGAGACGTGGCATCCCAAGCCAATTCTTAACCAATGTGCCACTCGGCTGGCCCAACAGTCCTGTTTTTAGAACGCTTCTTTTCCAGGGTCCTGAAACCTTGGTTCTCCTTGTCTCAGCTCTTCACCTAGTATTGGAGACACCTGTGTCAGCCACCGCACCCTGCCAATGAGGGAGGCAGAGACCCCTCCTACAGTGTCTCCCAGGCATGGATCCAAAGCTAGCTACCCTCAGCTGGTGGGGATTTCAAGCTCTGGCCCTTTTCCTGCCTCCATCTAGGTCTGAAGACAGAGGTCCCACTCCCCTCGAAACCATGCAAGAATGGGCATAGTTGGTGACTACCCGGACTAATCTAGGAAGTGTGGGCCACCCCCCAACCTAGAGGGTGCTCAGGAAACGTCTTGACCCCTCTAAAGAAAAGCAGGCCCTTTTGTCTCTGCTCTCCCTGACCCAGACTCTGCCCTCTGCTTCCTGTGGCTGGACTGGAAAGGGTTAAGCTTGTAAGGAGAAAGCCCAATGGGCTGATCCTGGGCACTGGCAGCAGGAGTGCTGAAAAGATCCGGCCCTATTCTCTGGAGGGGGGGTGGGTGTAGTTAAGGACCCTGGGTAGGGGGCTGGAGGCTAATTAAGGGAATTTGAGGAGGTCCTTTATGGCCAGGAAGCCACCCCCCCCCCTCATACCCGGAGTGAGGCCCATTGTGTGGGAGCTTTTGTAGGCCAAGAAGTGGAAACTCATTACTGAGATGGCTTTAGTGCTTCTGGGGCCAGGGCAGATGGTGGGGGATGGTGAGAGAATGTAACCTGGGGGGCCAGTACCTCAAGGAGGCAGTGTGGGTGGGTGGGGTTGGTGAGAAGGGGAATGGGGGCGCCCAAGGTACTTTCAGCTCCCTGGACTCGCCGCTGGACCCCCTCAGCTCTGCTATGGCCTATGGCTTTTCATTCCTATGTGATTGCTGTTCCAAACTCATGTAGGGCTAAAAGCCATGGGCTACGGTAAGGGGCCTACTCCTTCCGCAGCGCCTGTATCTCCCCTCAGCACCAGGCTGGGAGCCAGCCTCAAAGGGGACACCAGATGGGGCTGTGCTTGGGGGTGGGGCTAGGCTGTGTGGCTTTGGCCAAGTTACTTCCCCTCTCTGGACCTAGTGCCTCACTCTGAAATGAAGAGGCTGGACTGGTGATTTCAGAGGGAGATTCCCTCTGAGGATGGAAGGAGACATGAGTCCGTTCCTTCCTCTTTGCCAAGTTACTGAGGTCGGTCCTGTGCTCAGGGACTGAGGGGCTGGGGTCAGGAGCATTGGGCCATGCAGCAATTGGACCTTTGCTCGGTGCCTCTAGGATAGCCTCGGTTTCTTGACCTCAGCTCGCTTCTCTATGGTCAGCTCAAATCCTCCGCCTTTTCCCGAGAGACCTCCTCGGGGACCTCTCAGTGGCTGAAAAGGGAGCGCTTAGGCTGGCCACTTGGGGAGAGGAAGTTCATCAGAGTGAAACTAGTAAGGCAGCTACTCCGCATAGCCTGCTAGTTGAAGTTCAGGGTGCCTAGCTCCCGGTCCACTACCCTGCCCAGGAATTTTCTCCCTCCTTCCTGGGTCTGTGACAGACCTGCTCACCCTGTTTCCTCCCGCCTGGCTTGCCATGCCTAGTCCTCTCCCACACCCCACACCCCCAATTTAAAAAATGCCTAACTCCATTCCAGCCATCCTGGAAGACTCCAACAGATGGAAACAAGGCAGGCATCCTGACGGGAGCGGCAGAGGAAGCACCCTCACCTCCTCTTCCCTTCCAGCCCCCAGTCTGCCTAAGACAGACCACCGAAGAGTCAGTACTATTGAGAACCAGAAGGCAAGTTACTTATGTCTCAGAGCCCTTAATTTCTCCAGCCAACATCTACCTAGTGCCTGCTATGTACTAGGCGTGATGCTATCCATCTGACTTGAACTAACTCACTTAATCCTGGAAACAACCCTTGAAAAAGGTACTGTTATTATCCCACTTTACTTATGGAAAACTGACATACAAGGGAGGTAAGAAACTGGCCCAAGTTCACATGGCTAGTAAGAGGCAGAGCTGGGATTTGAACCTCTGCTTTTTTGTGTGATTTTTTTTTCTTTAAACTTTATTGGGGGAACAGTGTGTTTTTCCAGGACCCATCAGCTCCAAGTCAAGTCGTTTTCAAACTAGTTGTGGAGGGCGCAGCTCACTGGCCCATGTGGGAATTGAACCAGTAACCTTGGTGTTATGAGCCTGCGCTCTAACCAACTGAGCCAACCGGCTCTTACCACATCATGATGGAGGTTAGTTAGGAGTGCCAACAAGTCAGTGCATAGGAAAGTACTCTGAGAACTGGAAAGTGCTGTTCTCATCCTAGGAGTTCTCACCCAGTCCCTATTGGATGCAGGTCTACAGTCTGACCCCAGGACCCAACTCTAATCACCCTAACAATAGGAGAAGCAAAGAGAAAGCCCAAGACAGCTGGGTTTTTGCTGGGGCTGATCCAAGCCACTTCCCCTCTCGCTCAGAACAGGGTGGAGAATATGCAGGGGTTTCTCACTTGCCCCCTGGGCTTTCAGGCCCAGAGATGAGAGGTGGCTAGCACCTTCCTCCACCTTCCTCTTTGTCCAGCTGCCTGGGCTCAGAATGAGCCTACCCTATTCCCTACCCTTCTCTGAGGACACCCAAACTCCTGATTTGCCTCCCTTTGCTCCCGATCTCCTAGTTGGGAAATCAGGTTAGAGCAGTGCCCGTTCTGACCCTGCGACTGGAATCCTGTTGCACAGTTTGCCGAGAAGTCCCTAGCATTGGGCTGGGCCTGGGACCAAGGGGACGGATGACCATTCCAGAGATTAAAGTTCAGCAACGCAAGGCTTGCAGTAGGGGCTGCTGGATAAATGTTTGTTGAGTGAATTGAAGGAGTTGTGAACTGCGAGAAAAGGAGGGTAGGGTAAAAGCAAGTTGCTCTAAACAGGGACAGAGCAAGCCCACAGCTCAGCAACTCACCTGAGACAGTCCCACCCTGCTGGCCTGGTGCCTGGGGGGCGCTTCTGGGGTTAGAGAGGCAGCTCCTTTCTATTCTTTGTCTCTTGACCACTGCCAGTGGGGCAGGCCTGGAAGAGAGATGCAATTATATATTTCACATAGTTGTTGAGTTGAATGAATTGAATAGGTGAGCTGACCTCATACCCTCTGTCTCCAGACACAGATCAGAGGGCTGCGTCTATCCTGTTCCCTGCTTGCAGACAGCTGAAACCTCAAATATTCTGAGCAATCTGAGTTGGTTTTTTTTAACAGTCCTCGGAGAGCCCGCAGAAGGGCCTCCCTTGGGAAAGTGGGCCCGTGTTTAACAATGCTGAGATTCAAGTGAATCTCTCTGGTTGTATTTGTGCCATTTTTCATGGAAATGGAGTTTGACTGCTAAAACTCTACTTCCTAAATGCAAAGACTATTGGGGGGAGGGAAATCTCTGTTCCGTCTTTAGAAGGGAATAACACTAAAGTTTGACCTCTGGGGTGCTTCTGGCACTGACAGTCCAGACCTCCGGGTTCCGAGCTGCTGTTGCATGTCAATGCTCAGTCATGCTTGTGATGACTCTTAGGGCCGGTCAGCCTCTGCCAAGCTGGCCTGGAAGACCTTGGAAGTCAAGGAATAGGACATTTCAAGACTTGGTGTTCTGACCCCTCCAGCTCCCATACGTGATCCCCAAGTCCCTCAGAACCACTTGTAAATGTGTGACTGCCCTTGTAGTCTTGACAGGTAGGGGGAGCTTCCCCTCTCTCTGCATAAGTGGGCAAGCAAGAAATAAGGGGCTTGTTTCTTGGGTGAGCCACCGAAGGCAGAGAAGACCTTGGCTGGGGATTTCAGGGTGCTCGGTAAGCCAGAGGCAGGAACTCAGTCTCAAGCAGGCCAAGAAGGAGTTAACCTCCAAGGAGAACTGGGACTTCTCCCAGACTGGAAGCCTGTGCCCAGCTTTGCTGCTGCCAACTCTGGGAAGAAGTCCTGGGATCTGTAGTCTGTGCCACCACCCACCCCTGGCCTGTCTGTTTATCAACACTGTCGTGGAGACTACAGTTCCCAGAAACCTACAGAGGCCAGGCTCTGGGGGGAAGGGATGGGGTGTGAGGCTCAGTGGTGGCAGGAGGGAGACGGAGAGGGAGGAGGTGGGGAGAGAAAACCCAATTCACCCCCTTCCTTTCTAATTCTTCCTCTTGGTGTGTCTGCTCCAGCGCACGAGCTAATCCCCCAAATCCGGTCTCCCAGGCCGCAGCTGCTTCCCTTCGCAGTGATGAATGGCTCAGGGAGGGAAGGTGAATTCATATTTTAATTACTGAGGCGCGGTGCTGAGGGAGCTGGGGAGGAGCGGAGGCCTCAGTATTGTTCTAGAGGCTGGGGGTGCCCCTCCTCACTGGGTCACTTCTCTTTGGCCCTTTACCTGGGGTAGGAGGTGGGGCGGTTTGAAGATGGGGGGGTTTGAAGATGGAGGGGTTGCCTTGCTGCTGCTTTGGGAAGTGAGGGGATGGGGGGTGGGAGGGACAATATCTTTTTCTTGTTTGTCAGAGAATTCCTGCCATGTTCCAACACTTGTAAATATTTTTGTACCCTTACCACCCCCACTGCCGCCCACTTTGATAGAGGACATTGACAAAATTGGAGACACACAGGAGTTTGCGGTCTGCAAGCCTAGAGCCCTGGCTTTCTCCTCATCTTAGTGTCAACCTGCTCTGAGTCCCTTCCTCCTCCTGGTTCTTCCATGTGTTCCCATGGACTCTGACCCACTGCCCCATTTTCACTAGATGTGCTGGGGCTGGAGGACCCCAGAGGGTGTCTGGCGGAGAGACGAGGGATGGGGTGAGGACCAAGGGAAGGGGTCAGCAGGGAGGCTGGGGAACCTCCTGGTGGTTTGAGATGATGCTCTTCTGCTTGGCTTCCTCCACGCTGGCTGGGCAGAGGACCCCCCATGCCCCACACCCCAGGCCATCTTGGACCTAGGATGGGGAAGAAATCAGGGAACAACAGCTTGCAGTCAGATGCAGCCAACTGTGGGATGGCAGAG
>NW_017731484.1:2799739-2805278 GCF_001890085.2 Hipposideros armiger | reverse complement strand
GGGGCCCACAGCAGGAGGAACATTGAAATGGGAAGGGGTTCTCTGCTCCATGTCTCCCCGCTTCTGGGGCTGGCCAGGGACCTGTGTGCCATGGACAGAGCCCAGATGGCCTGCAGGGCTTGGAGTCGTGCACCTTGCAGTGAAGAATCTGTCAGGTCCTGACAGAGAAGTGCGAGACAACCAGAGCATTTCGGATATGAAGACCTGAGCAAAGTAACCAGGCTCTCCTACTTCCTATCCTTAGAAACAAGGGCCCAGGAATCCCTATGAGGCAGTAAGCTCTGGACAGCTCTGGGAGCCAGATTGCAGACCCGAGCCCAGCTCTGAGCTGCTTAACAAACCTTTTCTTTGCTGTGTAGGTCCTGGCTCCTCCTATCCTGCCCCCAGACTTCTCTACAAGGAGACCAAACCTCAGGATTTTCTCCCCTTCCCAAAGGAGCCCAGGAGGAATGGTTGTGTCAGGGGGCACATTTTGCTGTTTTTAAGAAAGAGCAGACCTTGGAGGGGAGGTAAGGTAGAGAGGCGAGAGATCTGTACCCTGGGACCAGATATCCTGAGTCGCATCGCGGCCTGGAGCGAGTGGGAATGGAGGAGTGAAGCTCTGAGCTACTACTTGCCTGGCTTGTTTTCCTAATGCATTCCTTACCCAGATCCACTCTGTTGATTTCTTACTAGATATTTTCTCTGTAATCATGGGCTAGTACCCTTGATGTACATCCCCCAGCAAAGAAAGTGTACATATCGCCATTACTGATGACAAGGACACCCACCTGTTCTCCCTCCCTTCTGTCTATCAGGCTAGGATTCCCAGTGCCCTTCCAGCCCTTAGGTTTGGGCTCTAAGCATTAAACCTTGATTAACCTGGAACAATGAAATGAGGAAATGAAGAGCCAGAGGTGTACAGCCACTTGCCCAGTGTGACAGCATGCCAGCGTCTCAGCGCCGAGAATAGAACCCAGGCCACCTAAGCCCAGTTTAGATCCCTGTCTCTCTAGGTTTGTCACGGGAGGAATCCAGAGATAGCTGCAGTAGATAGATCTAGAAATATAGTAGTTGTGTCTCAGCTCTGTCTATATATATCCTGGAGATTGCTCCTTCTCTCTATTCCAGGAGAGTGGGTGCGTGGGTGGTGCTGGAAACTGGGTGATTAAATAACCAGTCTACCCACCCATGCTGACTCAAGATGGGCCTCCTGCCCACCCAGCTGGCCATTAGAAATGCATTGCACCTATAAATTACAGTCATTAGCTGTATTACCAGGACACTGAGAGGGTGAGGGAGGAGAGAATCCTGACAGAACCCGGCTCCACTGTTGGCACTGTGCTTGGAGGCGGCCTGCCAGATGGGCCCTCTGCTCCACCTGGAGGAACATAAAGGAAGTTTGTCCAAAGGAACAAGGTTGGCCAGTCCTGTGGAGTTTCCAGAGAGCCACCACCTGGGCCATGCCGGGTTCCTCAAAGGTGTGCCTAGCATTTTGTGCCTGGGACATCGAATGCAATCTCTATTGCAAGAGGGTCTGAGGCAGGGACGTGCCTTACGCTTCCTTATTCCATAGCCCCCTGCCTCCTTCCTTCCTCTCAGTCCCCAGTGTTCTTCCTAGAGAGAGGTGATTCACATCAGGCCCAAGATACAGGCCTGGGTTCCATGCAGGGGGCTGTCCTTTGGGCCCAGCTACTCTGCTTGAGCTGATGGGAATGCACTTGTACTCCCTCCAGGGAGGGCCTGGGGGCAGAGGAAGGGCAGAGAAGTGAGCGGGAGGAACCTGCAGGTGGCTGAGGCTGGGGAGACCTAAATGAGTGTTTGGAGAAAGGGACGCTGTCACAGACTGAGAGTGGATCTCCTGAAACTGCTCCCCTCCTGCCACAGACACCAGAGGGGGCCCTGCCTCCTGTGCTGAGAGGCCATGTCAGCCAGAGGTGAGGGACAACATACCCAGCTGGGGCAAATCCAGCTTCGATGTCTACCTCAGACTTAATGTTATGCCAGGAAAGAAACTATACTTTGACCCTTATGTCCCTACCTCCCTACCCCTTTGCCCTGCGTAGGTGCTCAATAAAATAGCCTGTTGGCAAGAGAATGCTCTGCAATCTGTTCTCTGCATGAGGAAGACCGCAATGTGTGTTGCCCTGAGCAGTTAAAGAAAGTGTATTATGTTCCCTATAGACTTCCCTAAGGGTATCCGACAAATTGGGGCTGCTAGGGAAGGGAGGAATCCCGACTGAGTTCCAGGTGTCAAGGTCAAGGCTGTGCTAGACAAGGGACTTTCTTCAAGGTCCACAAAGTCCCACACTTGGATCATCAGACCATGTGACCTAAAGGAGTGAGTGCAATCCCCTACCCCAACCTGTGTGAGGTGGCGCACAAGCCAGAGCTTATTTTGAGTCAGCTGACTTCCTGTTCCACAACCACAGGTGTGTGATGATGAGGCGAGGCAGAAGGGAGCCGGAGGGAAACAAAGATGGGTCAACTGGGACCTTTCTTCCCGAGCCTGGACTCACCCAGGCTCCAATTTGAGGAATGACATCAGCTCCACACAGATCGGGAAACACTGAGGTTTCAGAGCCAATGTTGTTTGGTGGCATGACTCCTCCCCCAGCGGGTGTCAGAGGTCCAACAGGGCCTGGGCAGCCCCGGAGAGTGGCCGTGATTCCGGTCAGACCTGGAGGGCCTCTGGGAACATTAACCCCAGCTCGCTTCTTTTTCTTGCCTTTCTCCCACCCCCTTTTCCTCCCCACCTTTCCCTGCAGATCTCCAGTGAGGAGCCCCCAGCCTGGCCCAGGGCATGCCCCAGTTCACTTTTGCCTGCTTCTGTGGCCTCCACGGCTTCTGCAAGATGAAGAGAAAGAAGGAAGATGTTCACAGAGAGCGGGAAACAGCAGTGTGAGCAGGACCAGGGCCCCTGCGGCAGCCCTCCGCCGCTCCCAGACCTCAGGCGCCCACTTCTGGCTGAATCTTAGAGCAGGAAGTTTTGATTTGGCTGCTGCTCTTCTCAGCTTGACCTGACTGGATCTAACCTGAGGGCATCCATCTCCTGTGTGTCCGAGTCTCATGTCCACGTCCTTGGGCTTTCAATACCTGGACACCTCCCTGGGGAGAGGTCCCAGCCACTCCAGGGGAAGCCCAGGATCTACCATTTGCTTTCTAGAGACTGACAAGCTCCAGGGAGGCCACAGGAGTAAAACCCCTCCTGCTCTGAGGGCTCCAGGACTCTGCTCAGGGTAACTCCTCCCTTGAGAGACACGCTGCCTCGCTGTTGCAAAATAGGAAACAGGCTGCTTTGCCAGAGAAGCTCCCGGCAGCCCTGACTTTGGGCGAGGCCTCAGCTAGGCGGGACCTGTTGGAGGTGGAGACGAGTCTCCCTCAAGCCCAGGATAATCTCTCCTGGGACCCCAGGACCTGAGGCAGGAACCTCGTAGCTGTGGGAGTTGAGCCCTTTCCTATCCCTCTAAGCATCCCCGTGGGCCAGGTGGGCCAGGCCTGAGGGAGGCAGGCTGGTTGTGAGTAGGGCGGCTGAATGTGGACTGTGAGAAGCGGGTGGCAGGCTGTGTCCCCCTCTACCTGCTTTCCCCACACACCAGGGAGCAGCCGCCCCTCCAGCCCTGGCCTCTCCGACCCACTCCCTTCCTCCATGCCGCCTGGGCATCAGCACAGATGTGGAGGGGCCTGTTCCCCGGGCTGTGGCTCCCCTCCTCAGGGCCAGGCTGAGGGGGGACTTAGCCCTGTCCTGGACTGAGCCATGCCCTTCCTTTAGTCTGTCTCGTGGCCTCACCCACCTGCCTCTTCCTTCTCTTCTCAGAAGCCATAGAGGGGAATGCTTGCATGTGGTTGGTGCCTTTCGGGGAAACTTGGGCGGGAAGGGATCCCTCTAGGACCTTCCTTGACTTTTCCCCTAATCTCCCCAACCCTATCAACCTTTGGGGTCAGTCTCTGCCCCCACTCCCAGCCTATTTCCAGGAGGTAGGAAGCAAACAAAACCATTTCCTTCCTTTTCTTCCTCCTTTCCTTCCCCCATTTTGATAGAACAGCCTTCTGTCATTGTGTCTAGACCCCTCAGGTGCTACAGGGTCATGCTGAGAGCAGTGCCAGCCGCAAAGACACTTTAGCAGATTCTGTAGCTTTAGCAAGTCTGCCCTCTATTTCATCACAGGAACAGGACAGCCCAGGAACAAAGTCACGCCCCCTCTAGCATCCAGGCCAGAACTGCTTTTCTGACAGACAACAGGTGACCTGGGTAGAGGAGGTCAGAGCCCCAGGACAAAAGGAGGGGCTGTGCGCCCCTTTCCTTGGAATGTGGGGTGCTCTGGGCAGTTAAGGAGGGCAGGAGACCTCTTCTGTTGGTTCATCCAGAACCTGGGAGAAGCAAGGGCATATTCTATCCTGGCAGCCTTTGCCTGTCCAGCTCATGCTTCACGCTCAGGGCATTTCCTGGGCGTCTGGCAGATTTGGTGGGATCCAGGTCATCTTTCTGAAGTTGGAGCACAGCTTCAGGTTTCTGTCCTCCCGTCCTTTGCCCTACCCTTCAGCCCCAGCCTTCTACAATCTGTTATTTCTTTTTATATTTAAAGAATTATAAATAGAAATCGTTCCCTCAAGGAAACAGCAATAAAGGAAAGTGGGGTCACAAGGGTCAGAAGAAAAACGCCCGGGCTCTTCAGCCCCTTGGACAGCAGAGGCCTTGGATAAGGCAGAGATGTGCTGAAAAGCCTTCAAGGGTACCTTGATACAAAGTAGGAGAGAGCCCACCTCGAGGGCACGTGTGTCCCTAGTGGTCGCCTATGAGGCCACAGCCCCGGGGAAGTCACTCCTGTGGTTGAGGATGAAATTGTATCCCGGAGACTCAGAGGTGTTGGGTGTTCTGTCCTGACCACACAGGCTCACCCGGAGGAAAGGTCAGGAGAGTGGAGAACATATGCGGGAGGGGTGGTGAATGAGAGCTTTCCCCCAGCTGCCTTGGCACGAATGTCAGCTGCAGGGGTTTGGCAGTGAGCCTGTTCAGAGAGCTGCTTCCCCAGGGAGAGCTCCCTTGGCTCTGGAGGGATACTGGATATCTTGAGCCCCCGCTCTGGGAACATGGGAGAGGTCCCAAGGTCAAGGTATTTGAGTGGAGGCCCAGCTGTGTCTGCAGACAGCTACCCTTGGCCTCCAAGCTGGTGGTCCAGTCTTCATTTAAGGATAAGGTTGGGGCCAACACTGCAGCTGAAATGGCCTGAGCAGGAGGCAGCAGCAGCTTCTAGCCAGACACCCCACATTCTATTGTCCCTGTTTCCTTCTCAAGGAAATGGGGACTTCGCTCCTCTAAGCATGTCAGGAAGCAGCCTGGAGACTTGTTCCCACCTCTCTGCCCCTGGGTGAGCCCCGGGCAGAGATTTAATCCCAAAAGGCAGATGTGGCCCCAGTGTCTACAGCCCATGGGCCCCAGGGCCTCTGACTTGTAGTCCAGGCTTTGCTTCCTCCTGTTCTATTGAAAGGGGGTGGGGTCTCACCGGCTTGTTTCGTGCCCTGCGGTGAGTCTCACCCCTTCCCAGAGGTCAGGTTGTAT
>NW_017731484.1:2778815-2798252 GCF_001890085.2 Hipposideros armiger | reverse complement strand
CTGCCCCACCTCATTACCTTGCCTTCTGCAAGGGGAAGTGCCTCAGGCTGCAGTCTGCTCTGTCTACAGACTGAAGGTGCATTTGTCCAGTGGCTTGGGATGTGCTGGTGGTAGGATGGACTGTCTTTGGGTGGAGAGCCGCAGCCCCAGTTTCCCAGAGCTCTGCCATGGCTGACTCCTGACCTCGGCAACTTGCTTCCTCTCTTCCAGCCTCTATAAAAGGTGATGAAACCCATTCCCTCCTTACCTCACAAGAGAGCTGCATTGCAAGCGCACATTGTATCAGGTGTGCCAGATGTGGCTTGAACCTTTGGAGACACCCAGCTCACACCCATGAAGACGGGCTTTCACCAGAGAAGGAAATCTCTGGCTGCTGCATTTGGTGGGCTCCTCGCAGACTGGTCCGGAAAACCTGGTGTTCATCTTGAAGGCGGCTGCTGTGCCCAACAGGTGACAGGGCTGACAATACTACCAGAACCATGAACCAGAACCTATTTCCAAAGAATGAAGGTTCCATCTCTCTGACACAAAAGCAAGAGCAAGAGATAGCCCTCACCCATCATCACCCTATTCCTAATACAAACAGCTCCCTAAGACCATGTTGCTAAACTACCTAGGATCAGGGAGTGTGGCTTGTCAGAGTGAATCCTCCACCCCACTCCCCCAGGTCAGTGCCTACTGTGCTGGGCTCTCTGATCAGTCGTGCCTGGGCTCTCTTCTCTAAATTCCTATGGAATCAGACCATGAAGAGGAAACAGAGACCTTGGCTGTTCACAGAGGAGCCCAGGAGGTCAGGACCACCCACAAGGATGGTGAGAGGAGGGCTCAGGGCATCCCTGGAGAAATTAATGCTGAAGAAAAAATTCCAAAAACCAGGAGCGCCCAAAACTGGGCGGCCCAGGCTCTAGAGTTCCAGAGTTTCCTAGTGGGCAGGTTTGCCTCCTCCCTCAGCTCATTCCTGTGTTCTGAGAAGGAAGAAGCAGAGGAAAGCTGGAAGGGGAGATGGCAGGACCCAGAGAGATCCTCAGGACTCTCCCAGCCTTCGTTGCCATGGCAACATTGCTATTTTTATCCTGTTGTTCATGATGCTCAAAGCTCTGACTTTTCTCTCTTCCAGAGAGGCCAGGCTGGCTTCTGCCCTCATCCTTCAATGAAGCACTTTCTCCCAGAGGCCGAGAAGGAAAAAGAGTAATAGAGGAAAGGGGAACCCACTGGGTCACCGCTCAACCAGGGGAACCGGTAGACAACTGCTTGCCTCTGCACTTTTGAGCCTTTGGTCTTCCAGTTGGCTTAGGCACTCAGTTTCATATTTTCAAGGAGATCACAACTCCCCGTGGCCTCCCTGAGAGGCTGTCCCCTCAAAAAAGGAAGAGGTACTGCTCGACATGAGTTTTCCCATACAGCTATGACACGGGCTGCTGCCCTTCTTGGCTCTGAAGAATGTCCTGTTGGTACAAGCCAACCCCTGGCCCCTTGAAAGGAGATGGAGAGCTGAGTTTGGTTAACAATCAGATCCACTCAACATCGCTGGGGAATCGAGACCAGTACATCCCTTTCTTCTCCCCCTCCACCAAAGAACTGGAGCAACTGGGTTTCATGTCTTCATCCAGTCTTTATGCTCAAAGCAGGTTAGCATTCTCCAGGCTGGAAAGCGGACTCCTGGGTTCCCATCCTTTCCTAACCCCTATACAGCCTTGCTTCTCTGCAGGGGCTTGAGGTGAAGGCAGGGTTTAATGAAAGGATTTCTTAGAGCTGTTCTGTCCCATACCCGGGTCCTCTCCCTATGTCCCCACTTCCACCTCAGTAGCAAGGTGCCCCTGAGAGTCAATGGTGCTAACATCCCCCACATATATGCTCTGATGGTCGGTGAGATTTGAACTCGGCAGCTGTGGTGGTTTGGTTGGGGGCATAGCACTTCATGTGTGTCCTCAAGGTCATGACCCTGGAGACAGATCCAAGTCTTAACCCAGTTAAAGTAGCAATCATTGTGTTGGACTCCTGCAATGAGGTTCTACCTCAGCTGAACTGACTCCTGGATGGCTCCTTTTTCTAGGGTGGCTGGGACCCATTTACTAAGCCTCCACTTGGTTTCATTTTGGCTCAAGTTGCACAGTTTCCCAAATCTATGCAACTGGAGTAAGCACTTTTCTGGTTGCCTCTGAAAAGCATGCCGGCAAATGCTGCTCTGTTAATTGCTGTAATAAACAGACTTTATTATATCCCTTTGCAGTAAACGAATTATGTTGTCAGGGTAGATGGGGCCCCCGTGTTTATTTCTCACTGTGATACACTGCAGCAGCAGAAGCTAAACATTTCCAGCAAATCTGCTGGGGAGAGGAAGAAGAAGGAGACTGGGAGGAAGAGTCAGGAGCATGAACATAAAGTGAGGTGACGGGGCCTAGGAGGATACTTCTGAAGCCCCTGGAGCTGTGAGCCTCACCTGTGCTATCTGTAAATTGAGGGAGGCCGGCCCCCTGCCTCCTAGTGTCACAGAGAAATGGTGGGATAAAGCTGGCTGGAGGAGATGGGGTGGGGAACAGGGAACGTGCTTTAAGACTACAATGTGATCACATAGACTTAAAGGTACTTTTATTTTTTACAGAACGAAGCCCAACCTTTAATAGGGCTTCTCAGGACTATTGACAGGACAAATGGGAATTTTCAGACTTAAAAGGAAAAAAAGATGCTATAAGATGGCGTAATATTAAGGACAAGAATTATTCTATCATATGGTATGTGAATTATCAATGAAATTCTTTTTAAAAAGAATTATAACTCCACTTTGATTGGACGGACAGAGAATCCACATTATCATCATTGAGGGGGTAGAGAGCTGGGGCCATCAGGTCTAGCCCCAGGGCCAGCCTCCTGTAAGGCATGGTTTGGGGCAGGATGAGGCTAACATGCCACACACGGCTCTATTGTTGAGAGCAGTGGATTGACTGCTCCTGAGTTCAGCCACCGTGGTGCCTAGCACATAAGCATTCAAGAAGACTTTATTCAATGGTCTAGGGCAGATAAGTGCTCCACACTTTTCAGTCTTCAGGAGTCGGTTGGGATGCCTGCCCCTAGCCCTACTGTGAGCCTCAGTCCTCACGTCCTTATGTGGGGGGAAGTGGGCTGTGTGCTGCTGTCAACTCAAACCATTCAGTGAAGACTTGAGTCCTGATTGTGCAAAGCCCCGCGGGAGGAGCTGCGGGGGAAACAGGGAAATCAGACATGGATTTCCCCTATTAAACTCACAGTTTAATAAAAAGCAACAGGCCAAGGCTCAAAAGATGCAAGATGCCTTAGAGGACAAACAAAGTGCTTTGAAGACTGAGGGACCTGAGAGCACAACTGGAGAGGGGAGGGATCAGGGAAGGCTTCACAGAGGAGGTGGAATTTGAGCTGAGCCTTGAAGGACACAGAGGAAAGTATGTACAAAGCATAGATCTCGGACCCCTCTCTCCTCTTTTCCAACATCTACAGACAGAACCAGTAGTGACCTTGCAAGCAGGTGCTATATGCAGCCTATTCTGTCACATGGGGCCCTCTGGCTCCCAATTTTCTCTCCTCTCCAGGAGTCTGACACCTGAAATTTCATTAGTGCTTCCCCTCTTTTACTTTAGGCTTTGATTCCCTGGGGCTTGTCATCGAGGAGGGAGGCAAACACTGGGAAGTTATCAGGCATTTGCCCCACAGCCTCCATGACTACATCAGATTCCCTCCCTGTAGCAGGTTTCATTAGGATGGAGGGGGAAAAGCATGAGCGCATCAGTGGGCCTCTGGCTAGGGTGATGGGCACCTTCTGAGGAAAGGAGGCAAAGAAAGGTGTAGCTGGGAGCTCTGACAGTGCACTTGCCCTATCTTACAGCTCTGCCTGGCCAGAATAGCTCGTTCGTGCTTACACTCCTTCACTCTCCAGACCTTGTCCCTCCTTTTCTCTTCCTCTTCCTTTCTCCAACTACGTTTTCCCCTCCCCTCCTTCCAAAGAGACAGTCAGGAAACCTCAAAGACATCATACAATCTCTCACCGTGTCCCAGCCCACTGCCTGGGTCTGGAAGATTGGAGACAGAGGCATGGGCTGGCACTCCGAAAGCTGCTGTGTTTCTGTCCTGGCTTTGCCCCAGCTAAGATGCTTGCTGATGACCAGATAGACACATGACTTGGTCTGCCTGAACCTCAGTTTCCCTATTTGTAGAATGGATGGATCTCCACCGCTACCTCCTTTGCCCTCCATTGGCTATGGAGAGCACAAGGCTTGGGTTCTGATCTCACTTCTCTGCACTAGCTGCGGCAGCCTGGAGAATTCACTTATCTCCCCAAACCTCTGTCTTCCATATGTAAAATGCAGATAATAATGCCCACCCCACTAGCTTTTGTGAGGATCAAATAAGATAGTGTGTGCTGAAGTGCTCGCTTTGCTCAGTGCCTGGCACAAAGCAGGGGTTCAACATGAGTTAATTGAAGGGGTTACAAATGGCAAGAGATTCTGCGTATCTCACATATTGCACTGCCTCTAGCGCAGTGTTGGGTACAGGATAGAGATTCAGAAAACAAGTCAAATTGAATTAAAGACAGGTATGGAGATGTCAGGACTTATTAAATTAGCTCGCCTGTGTCCTAGATAACTTTTCCTTTCTCAGGTTAGACAAGAATTAGCGCCTAGATATGCTTGCCCCTGAATGCACTGCTGTGTGGTGGGCTGAAAATGAGCTGGGGTTCTTCTAACTTCTGAGTCTCCTCACCGTCTTTCCCCACCCCGCAACTGGCTGAGCGCTCTAGGACAAGCCATTCCGTCTGCTTCATTTTGGGGAGCGTCCTGCAGGCGGCGCTCTCCCAACATCTCAGCCTCCGCAGAGTTGAGGCAGGGGTAAGGAGCGAGGGGAGGAGGGGAAGTGTGAAGGAAAAACAGGCCCACGCCTAGCTCACATATTTACATCGGAACTGTCAAAACAGTTATTTTAAGTCTAGCTCCGTCTGCTGTGCTGCGGGTTTACAATTGGCAGGGTGCGGGCGGCGCGGGGGCTCCCGGAGCAGTGGGTGTATGCCGGCTGTGCACGCGTGGGCCACAGCCTCTTCCTATTACCACTTTGCACCTAGTTTTGGGAGCTGGGAACCGCTGGCACCGGCCTGCGCTACCATTCCTGGCTCTCTCTGTCTCCAGGGCAACAAGCATCCCATCCCAGCCAAGATGGAGATGTCCTGTTATCAACGTACGTTGGAAGGGAGATTCCATGACTGTCCCCTTGCCTGACCACTCTCAGTCTGGAAATTCTTCTCTGTAGCCCACCTCCACACCCCTTAGCTACAACTTCTGACCACTCCATCTCTAAAGCAAGATTTCATGGGCTCCAGAGCCAGGCCTGACTTTGAGGACCAGCTCCTCACCCCACACAGCTATCCACACCACCAGCCCTTCCCAGGAGGGCAGGAGCTGGGCATGCTTCAGGAACTGGTCAACGTTGGCATAGGCCTGAAGCTGTGGACCCTTGGGTCTGCAAGCAGTGGAGAGAATGACTTAGCTCTAAATATCAAGAGTGGCAAGAATGAACTTTTCCCTGCAAAGTGAGGGTCCCTGAGGGTTTGACACTCCTGACGCTTCTTTCTGGCTCTCTTGTTGGCTCTCTCAGGGGCAGTGAGATTTGAGACAGACGCTGGCTGGCCCTGCTGCCATTAATATGTGTCCCAGCCCTGTCCAATGTCTGCTCTGTAATGAGTCGTGTTTCGGAATGTCACCTCTGTTGATGCGGAAGCGGCACCTGTGCACAGCCGGAACCACCTTTCTGTCTTCATTAGGCAGTGCACAGCCTGGCTGCCGGCCACCCTCGCTGGGTGACAGATGACGGGGATGAGGCGCGAGAGCAGCAGCCTCCTGCTGTCCAGGATTCATTCCCAGACAGTGACCCCGAATGTCCGTGCCTCCCCCCACCAAATGGACAGCTGAAAAAAGATGCCCTTCTAGAGGAAGGTGTTGCAAGGACAGATAATAGCTAAAAACTGGGCAAAGGAGAGTAGAGGAGACATTTCTAGAAATAGCCACCTGTCCGACCTACCGAGGTCTCCTGTCTAGATTGCATTTGGGGGCATCTTCCTCCTCCCCACCCTAACAATCTTCACAGGCCACCTTTTATGTCTCTTCTAATAAGCCTATGCACCATGCAGAAGTCAGAGGATGAGGATAGAACAGCATTCTAATTCCAGACTTCCCTCTAGCCAGGCCTGTATATTGCTTCTCAGCAAAATCCTGCTCCTTTTAAATCTCAGCTCTCATATCCACCTGAGACAAGGGGGCACCGAGATGAGCCAAGCCCCAAAATGGCATGAGACACTGACATGGCTTCAGAGGACCCCTGCTATCATGACAGAAACATCACCATGGATACCATATTCCTCTGATTCAGTTCAGTGATTCCACCCTCCCCCCAAGGCTGTGTTAAATAACGTGGCGTCTCTTTTATCTCCTCCATTGCCCCAGCTGGACCCACAAGTGACCTTCTATACTGTCTACATGACTGGAGGTGGCAGTGGGGTTATGCCAGCTTTGGAGGGCTAGGAGCAGTGATGATGATCACTTGGAATTGCCCGAGGCAACTGGCTCATCCAGAAGCTGCATGGGCAGTTGGTTTCTGGACTGGGCTTGGTGATTGAAGTGGCTTCACTTTGCCAGGCTCTCACTTTGAAAGGCTGTGAGGGGGCCGCCTAAGGGGTTTAGGCTTTTCCCATTACCCCTCTTTCCTGACTCAATGAAGGGCTGCCTTGGCTATCTAGATAGATCATCATCCTTCAATTCAAGCCAGAGTCATCCTTGACACCCCTGCACTGTCCATCCCATATCTGATCCATCACTAAATTCTGTTGGTTCTCCCTCCTAAATCTCCTCATATCTGCTGATCTCCATCTCCACTGCCACCACCTTGTCCAAGCCATCATATTCTCTCACCTTTCCTCTCCAGTGTCATCTCTACCATTTTCTCACTCATGTTTCTCCAGCCATCCTGACTGTCTTTTCCAAAAACACAGGCATGACCCCTCCTGACAACCCAATCTAAATTAGACGCTTGCCTTACAGCTACGTCCACGACCGCCCCTCACTCCCACCCCCACCCACCCCCACCCCTGCACTAACCCCTGACCTAACGAGGTCCTGAGGAAGTGCCTCAGAAAGCTGAGGTCTGATGGAATGATATCAGTAAAACTTCCTCTAGGGGGTGTCTTGGAATGCTGAGACCCGGTGGAATGATATCGGTCATCTCCCTTATTTGGAAGGACGCGGTATAATAACGCTGTCCTGGGGGTTGTGCAGGATGTATGAAGGCATAGTACATGTTGGAGTACAATGAGAGCTGGTTAATGGAAAACAGCCTTAAGGCACGTGACACACGGGTCTTTGAGTAATCCAGTTTCACTTCCTTGAAATTTTCTCAATAAAAGCCATGCAACGACCCGATTCAGGGCTCAGTCCACGAGGCTGATGCCCCTGGTCCCGCTTTAGTTTTATCTGTGTCTCTTGTGCTCTTTAACTCTGCACCGCCGCTCTCGCTTCTCACTGCCCTTGCCACGCAGGACGTGACAAGACGCCTGCCTCCCAAGTCCTTCTCTGTCTCATCACATTTTGAAATTTTCTCATTCACTTCATTTGCTTGTTTGTCTGCTTTCCCCTCCAAGGATGTAAGCTCTAGGAAGGCAGGAACCCCACCCAACTACTTTATTTATCCTTAAATCCACAGCACTAAGAACAGTGCCAGGCACGTGATAGGGCACCGGAAATATTTATTGAGTGAATGAATGAATGAATAAGTGGTTTGCTACAACGTAATGATACCCTTGTACCCAGTTGTGTGCTACTCCTATCATTCTCTCCATAGCATGTAGAGGCGTCTTTCTCAAACACAAATGTCAACCCCCTGCTCAAAGCCCTTTGGTGACAAAACGTTGACAACTGTTGAAGCAGGGTGAAGGGGAGTGTGGGAATCGAACCAGCAACCTTGGTGTTATGAGCCTGCGCTCTAACCACCTGAGCTAACTGGCCACCCCAGGCACTTAGTGTTTTAAACACTTCAGATACGTTAACGCAGTCCTCAATAATTCCAGGGAGAATGTACTATTATTATGATTTTCCCCTTTTACAGATGTGAAAGCCAGGGAGGGCCCAGGGTAACAGCTCATGTAAGTGGCAGGTCCAGGATGCAAATGGAGGCAGTCTGGCCCCAGAGCCTGGGCTCCTAACCACCCTGCATTTGCCTCGCAAGGTCCTCTGATGGGCTCTGAGCTCCTCGTTGAGACCCTGGCTGTCCACAGCTTCCCTGCATTCCCGCCGCTACTGTTCGTTATTGTCTTACAGGGAGATGAGGGCAAAGGACCCACGTGTCTCCCTCCATGCTGGTGTCTCTTCCCCCACAATACATCTTGCTCTGCACAGTCAGATTAGTCTTCCTGGGGGCCCTGCTGTCATCCCTGAGCATCAAAGGGCCACAGAATGGGAGGCTCCTGGAGGCAGAAGGGACCTGGGAGCCTACACCTTAACAGACAATTCTGGGGCTTGCTGGTTCAACCCTATCCATCCACTTCTCTGAAGCAAATCCTTTGCTGAAGACTGGCCTCGTCCCCTTCCTCCCATGATGTGCCCTTGCCTAGAATGCCCACCCTTCTGCTTCCTGCCTATCCAGACCTTACCTTTATGGCCCGCTCTGAGCTTTACCTCCTCCAGGAAGCTTTCCTTGAACACCTCCAGCCCCCAGTCAGTGGTGATTTTTCCTCTGCTCCTGAACTTATGTGCCATTTATGGGTACATGATGTTGGTATCCGATTATGAACTTTGACTTTGTACCTTTTCCCTTGTGTGTTTATGGTTTGTTTCTCCATCTGGAATATAATCCCCTTTAGGACAGAGACCGCCTTTTAGATGTGTTTCTATCATCCACAGATTATCCAAAACATCTCGCCTGTGGTTTACACACACTAAATCTTCGTGTGCAGGACCTACAGGAAGGGAGCCCTCAAAGTCGTACTTTGTCAGCATCTAAGGATTCGTGTGTTTTTGCAACAGGACTGGAGGCCAGACCCACTTTGGTTTTAAGAAGCAGCACAGAAAACAGGGTAGATGGGTAGCTTTTTAATTTTGAGTAACAGTGAAATTCTTCCTCTAAAGGCAATCTTGACGGGAGCAGTCAGTAAAGGCAGGTGGGGGTGGAGTTTTTCTGGCTGCCCAGAGTAGGGCTGCTCGAGCCCCCACCTCTCCACGGCAGCTCCAAGGAAACCTTGGGGCTGGAGTATCACAGTTTGACAACCGCTAGGGAAGAGCACATCTTACTTGACATAAGAATTTACTGAATTACTGGGTTACTGAGAGAAGAAGCTGTATGCACTCGTTTTATTAAAAGCACATTTGTTGTTGTGCTTATAAAGTGGCAATTAAGCGACTTTCCCCTTGGTTTCCTACAAATTTGTTTTTGTTTTTTCTCCATTAACCTTGCTCATGTCTTATTCTCTTGAGGAGGAGAAGTTCCTGCCAGAGCCCTCACTGCATTTGATTAAACAACCCATTCACACTCTTCCGTTGACGCTCTGCTTTGTTCATTTTCTCCTCTTCAGGCCGGGCAGGGTGCTCGCTTGGGACATAGTAGGTGCTCAGTAACTGAACTCCCAAGGGTTCTGAGTCTCTAGTTACACAGCCACCTCTCAGAGAGCCAGACCCAGCTAGTGACCTCTATGGATGAGCCACACTGACTTGTAATGTCGAGGGGCTGTACCCTGCTGCTCCCTCCTCTGTTCCCCCCTTCTCCTGCCCAGCTGTCATGGGCTCAGAGAATATTAGTTAGAATATTAAGAAAGATTAATTAGGAAGGCAAATTTTCTCTAAAAGGTGTAATTAATTCCAGAGCCAAATAGAAGAGCATTATGGATTATCTGCGTTGCTGCTGCCTTCACGTAGTGTGCATAATCAGGGGCTGACTAGACAAGGACAGAATAATTTTTTAAGTGTCAGTGCTGTGTAGACCAAACTCCATATGGTTCCCTAGGTAAGCAGGCTCACGGCTGAGACACAAGATTTAGACTGAGGTGGGGCCTATGTAAGTGAAGTCAAGAGGAACCATCCAATCAGATATCCTGCCCTGGCTATTCTAGCTCCTAAATCACTCATGAATCCTGGGTCTTCATTTCCAACCTCCCCCAAACTGGCGTGGTCCAAGTCTGAATCAACTCTTTTTTGGATTATTGTAGTTACTCCCCCAAGTTACCTCCAGACTCTTTTCTACCAACTCATTCTCCGCTCAGAATAAAGCCTAAATTGTTTCAAATGCAAAACCATGTAATCCTCCACTCAGTATCAAACATAAATTTAATCATGCCATGTCTCACTTGCAAACTTCCAAATGAGCCTAGAGATGGAGGGTCAACTCCTTATGTGACCCACAAGATCTTTCACAAATTGGCCCCCACTTATCCACCTGGCTCACTTCCCCTCTCAATCATCACCAGACTCCTACAGTGGTTGTCCCCAGTCCCCCGTTGGAGGGCCAACTGTTACAGGAAAAGAGGCTCCTTGCCTTCACATAGGAAAGAATTCAAACGTGAGCCAATATAGAGTTTAAAGTAAAAGCAAGTTTATTTAGCAGAGAATAAGAAAGTAAAGTCCACCTCATGGACAGAAAGCTCTAATCGCTAGTGGAAGAGAGAGACTCCCTCCATCCCCCAGGGTAGGGTTTATATCCGTTTTCAGCGTCGACTGAAAACTCATTGCTATGGGGGGAAAGGAGGATAGGAGAACAACGGTAAATTTAACTTTAACTTCAGTAAGATGCAATAGGGGCAGGCTGGTCTTTAACTCTTGTAAAGCACCAGCCGTGTTTTCCCTCCATGGGCTTAGCTGTCGGGACGGTCCTAATGGCATCTCTGGTCTTCTGTGGAGACTGCTCTGTGTCGCTGATGAAGGTCTGCCTGGGTTCTGTGTCTTGGAGCGTGGAGGCAGTGGGCTTGGAACCCAACCTCTTATTTGCTTCTTTTTAAAAAAATAGTCCTCGTGCCATTTTCCTATATTACAACTATTGCCCATTCTGGAACTCTCAACCTAAATGAAACTTTCAATCCTTGGGGGCTTCCAATGCTGGACTCCTGTAGCACTCTGCTAACAGCTTATCAGCTTATCTTATTTTCTGATTTTGTAATTGTTCGTTTTCTTTTCTCTTTAAGGAGACAATGAGCTCCTTAAAAGGACTGTAGCTTGGCATTTTTGTATTCTCTTCTATCTCTCCCTGATTTAGGCCAACCATAATGTCTGCCCCATCGTAGATGATCGATCAATATTTGTTGGAAGAAATTGGTCAGTTAATGATTTCAACAACGACACCAACCCGAGTTGCTCACTGAAACCTAAACTTCTTTTTTTCTCCAGTCAATAGTCAATGCAGTTAAAAAAAAAAAAAGTCAGTGCAGCTTGAACTGGCTGGGAAAATGTCTCAGTTCTCCACTTCCTTTTGCCTGCCTAGCTGAGGCTCAGAGGCAGGTGGTTTCAGGAGGAAAGTCACAGGAGAATGGCAACTGATGCCGACTTCAGCCTGACAGCTGCTGATCTTTGCTTTAGTTGATTTCCCCCTTTGCAAATGGTTCCTTGGCAATTGAAACTGCAAATCTACTACCTGTTCCCCTATGTAAATTGCATTTACATTTAAATTGTGCATTCTTCCAAAGGATGCGGTGAGTAAATAACGGCAGATTAAACCTGAGGAGAGGAAATTGTGCCCGTCAAACCTGAGGCTGAAGTGACATCTGGCTTTTACTATTTCCGCTATTTCAGTTTAATAACAGCATGTGGCATTAAGGGAGAAGAAATTGGATCTACATTTTAATGAAAGGAGGAAGCTCTCAGGGTTTAGATACCTTATCATGTTGAATACCTAGTCGATTGGCAATTAAAACTTGCTTCCCTCAAGAAATGGAATAAAATATCTTTGCAGCCTTGGAGGGAATAAAAAACAAAAAACAAGCTAATGCCCAAGACTTCACAGATAAAACCAAAGGAAATGGGTGCTGTAAACACCAAAAACAAATATTTCAGGATACCGCAGAGTACAGGGATTCTTAAACAGAATAATGCTGAGAATAGAATCATGAATATGCTGGTGGGATCTTCAAGAGAATACCCTCAGACAGAATAGTTTGGACATAATAGGGGCTCAACCCAATCAGGTGATCTATTGAATTCTTTGTCAACCTAGCTTGTTTTAAACCCCAAAGGTCTGATGAAGAGAATATTTTAGAAATGTCTGTTTCATCCCAATAGTTTAACTGCTTAAATGATAGCAGTTCCACCTGTTGTCTGCTTTTTTTGTGGGAAGCAATTCTGGGAAATGTAAACAAAATGTTTGTGCATCCTAATAACCCAAGCCTATCATTTATTTGCTTTGATTGAAACAAATGCGTCAATTTTCCAAGTCTTTGTCTGGTGTACCCAATGTTTGGATGTTGGCAAATGTGTGTATCACATGTTTGCTTGGAAACTGATGCTCTATTCACAAACTCTGGAGCCTTAGCCCTTGGAACCACAGCTTGGGATCCCTCAGTGAGCCTCTCTGACCATGCACCCAAAGGTGCTCAGTCCTTTCTCAGCATTTGGAAAGTGTTGAAATGATGGGGTCCCATGGACAAGTGTAACTAGGATGGAGCTGCCTGAGGAAAAGATGTGGGAACTCTCTGAGGATAGGGCTTATGAATAATTAGAGTAATGGAAAACATTTATGTAATACTTATTGTATATTATAACTCATTGAATGCCCATAACAGGTACCATTGTCATCACCACTACAGATGAAGAAAAGGAGACACGGTAAGGTTAGTAACTTTCCCCACCGACGTCACCCAGCTGCTAAGAGAGAGCTGGGATTTGACTCCAGCCAAGCTGGCTCCATGGTCCCCTTAACCCCTTTCAGGTGACTCCCTCCTATCCTCCGTATTTAATTAAAGCATCCTGTTTTCCTAGTTACATTTTGTCTTTCGTAATTGTTTCAGCATAATTTGTCTTGCATAATTGTCTCATCGGTCTCTTTGAAAGACTCAAGCTAACAGTCTAAGGGATCTTTCCTTAAACAAAATAAAGCAACACAACAAAAACTGGCCTTCTGCAGCACAGATGATAATATCTGCCCCAGAGTTCTTACAGGAGTGTGCAGAGGATGGAATGAGATATGAAAGTGCTTTGAAAAGACTGAAACCATCAAAATTCTGCAATGTATTATTTACCTGTTCTCTATCCTGATTCTTACTTTTATTATTTATTTATTTTTAAAGATTTTTATTGGGGAATTGGGGGATGGGAACAGTGCTGGGGAATTGGGGGAAGGGGAACAGACAAGTTGCTGTCGTTTTGTTCTTCAGTCTAGTTGTGGAGGACGTTGCCTCACTGACCCAAGTTGGCACCATCATTGTGCTCCTTCCCGGGCGAGGCAGATCAGTCGCCGGCTTCTGGACGGCCGCTCACAGCGGCTGCTGGCCGCTCACGCTGGCTGCTGGCTACATACAGTAGCCCATGGCAACCCACTGACACAGGGGCTGCAGCCCACGCCTCCGCTGGCGACTCACAGCAGCCCAGCTCCAGGTTGAGCTGCTGTTCAGCACCCCAGCTGTGGAGGGCAGTGTCACTGGCCCTCATATGTGGGATCCGAACCGGGGCCCTCTGGCGTCCCAAGCCAGCCCTCAACTATCGCGCCACTCCGCCGGCCCTGATTCTTACTTTTAAATGAGCAATTACTTAATAAGTTAATACCGTTTTCTTCCACTTCTTCATTTTCCCTAGAGCTTATGGCCAAACTACCCATTTACTACTGTGGGTCTTTTGATAGTGGCCTAGGCGCTTGAGTTTGCTTGATTTCTCCTTTATCTTCCTAGTTTCTTGGCACCATTTGTTTTGGTAGCAGGTCTTTCTCCTCACTTCCTGTGCATAATGATAGCTTCTCTGCATCCCTTGACATTTTACCATGACAGTCAGCCAACGAAGTCAACTAGTGCCTTCTTCTGTTTGAACTTAGGTTAAATTAATCATCTGACTTTCACATCAGTCTGTTGCTATGGGGGGTTACTGATGTCACACTGTCAATATTATGATTATCATAATATCTAACAGGCAAAAGGGACTGGTTGCTAGCGGGAACCCTTGGGTGAAACTCACCCAGCTTTAGTAACCAACCCCACTGCATAGACTTTAAACAACCATGTAAAGGGGTAAGTGGATTAATCATATAGTTGGATTCCATTTGAATATTTTTCTTCCATATGTGTGTTCCCTCCGGGCAATTGTCTGGTGTCACTTGAAATTGATGAGGGCTCTTTTGGAGGTTATTTTTGGGAAGGTGGTGAAACAACAGACAGCTGTTCTCGGGAAGAAATGTCACAGGATCTTCTAAGCTAGCTTCCAGTAAAAAAAAAAAAAATGGAAGTGCATTGTCCTTTTCCTTCCAAACATTAGGTTGTTTACTAGTGACCTGAAAGTGTTAATTCAGCTTCCCAAACATGTAGAAAAGAAGGAAATGTACATTTGCTAAGCACCTATTATGCATCGAAATGTGACTCTGGTCAAAGCACAGCTCTAAAAGTGGAGGACTCTTAAGCTAGGCACTCTCAAACGAACCTGTTATGTATGACAATTCACAGCTTTTTCTACTTGTGTACAATGTTCTTCCTAATTGGACATTGACTGATCACCAATAAAAGCAAAGTCATTACTTAAAATTGGTCCAGATCCTCCAATGCTGAGTAATTGTCTTGTAGTCGTTTTCACTGTGATATTAAAAAGCCTGGAAACATGATAGAAATGACGTACAATAAATAAGCTCCTAAATTAAAAATCTCTGGTAAAAGGTTTGACAAATGGGTCTTTTTCAGGATTTTGTTAAGTAGGTGGAGCGGTCAGTTTGGGGGATAGAAGGATCAAGTGATTAAGCTGATTGAACTTGAGGCTGTGCAGGTTTGGAAAGCCATATTAAGACGTGCGTAAATCTATATAAATCAATTTGTGTGCCAGAGAATGAACAGCTGACTTTTTTCAAATGCCAATTCAGCAATTACAAAGTCTGCTGGCAGTTAATTAAAAACTACCACCTCATTAGATTCAGAGTTGAATTACAAGTGTGAAAACTACTACTGTTTGCAATAACTAAATGCTCCATACTCTCTGTACTCTCATCAAAAGGAGGGCAGGGATAAATAACTTTTATTTAACTCACTAAAAAAATCCCTCTCAGCTCTTTCATATTTAATTAACTTCTTTTCTTCTCTGAGCCGGAGTCTTACTCCGAGTTCCTAAGCAGTAATAGAAATATTTGTTCATTTTGTGCAGAAGATTTCCCTCACATTCGTTGAGTAGAAAAGTTAGAAATAACTGAACCCCAAGGTCATTGGGGAAGGTGACACCCATCAAAGCTTTGCGTCAAGGAAACTAAACCTGGAAAGAGATTGATGGCAGAAAACAGCAGAAAATGGTGATTTTTTTTCTTCATTGCCTGTTTACCTCCAAGACTGGGGAGATCGGGTTGTAAACCCTTCTGTGGACTAATAAAGTTTTAGTTCTTATTTGTAAGGCTGTCTTAATGAACCTAATGTTTTACTATTTCAGAGATCTCACTGTCAGAGAAGAGACCAAACTTCTATCACCATGGTGGACGTGGAGTGTCTGAGTAACTCTGAATTACAGAATGAACTTCATAAGCTTGGATTTTCAACTGGCCCAATACTATGTATGTATGCAGCAAATATTAAAGAGTAGTCATTTGTTTCTTATAAACTACCAAAGGTTTAAAATTATTTACAGTGGAAGGAACACATGCAACGAAAATCGTTAAAATAGAAATAGGGGGAAAACAAAACAAAACTACAAAACCATAATGAGGGAAGAGGCGATAAATACACTCAGATCCTACTCAAGTATGGCACCAGATAGAAAAAATCTTTTTTCCCTCCACAGTAAAAAACAAGTTACTCTTGACTATATCACCCTAGATGGGTTTTTTTTAAATTTCTAATATATGTACTATGTTAACTATTTATGTATTTATTGTCCATATTCCCCATAGATAGGATTACAACTTTGTCAGTCTTGTTCTCAGATGTATCCAATGCCTGATTCTGTGGCTAACTCATAGAGGCCTCACCTTAAGGAGGGAAGGAGTGAGTTGAGTAGCTGTGGGGTCCACCGCATTGTAAAAAGCACAATTAAATAATGTGAGGTACAAGAACAAGGATCAGAGTTGTGACTATCTTGAACCCATTACATCCCATGTACAAACAGAACAATTTCATCTGTTCTCCACATTTTCCCCCAGCTTCCACCAGAAAAGTGTACGAAAAAAAACTAAAGCAATTGTTGGTCTCACCTCCCTGTGCATCACCTGTGATGAATGGACCCAAAAAGCTGGACAGAGCTCAGGACTACAATGACAGTAAAGGTACCGTCGGAAGCTGTACTGCTTAATAGCAACTTTGTACTTATTAATACCTTGGCCAGCGTGACTTATGCAGCTTTAAATGGCATGCAGGGTGACCTGTGAAATAGCCGTACGGCCCGTTTGCACACAGAGCCTGGAAAATAGGCCCCTGGGCTGCAGAAGGAGTACTCAACTCCATGTTTATATTCATGCAGTGACTCAATTGGGTGGAAAGTGGGGGCAAGGACTGATCAATTTGCATGTCCTCTTACGAACCAGAGCCAAATCTGTGTTTGATTTTTAAAACCAGACATTCCTACAGGTAATTTCTAGGTCTCCTTTGAGGTCTTCGCCTCTGCTTTGCTTCAATCAATAAATTTGACAATTATTTTTTTCGGATTAAATGATTTCACATCCATTAAGAAAGATGAACCAGGTTGTACCTCCCTTTGCCTACTGCCCCCCTGACTTAATGAGAGCTGACCACAGCTGGTCTCTTATAAGTCCCAGGTGGGTGGACTCGGGTCTGAGGGCTTCCCTCACAGTGGCCTCTGCCCAGGTGGACCATTCCCCTGCAGGGGTTTGGGCTCTTAGGGGATAGGCTTAAAGATTCCCACGGTATATTCCAGGGCTCTTTAATTCAGTGAATGTTTATTAGGAGTTCTCTATGAGCCACAGTAAAATAACAGGAAGTACCATTTATTGAAGGCCACTAGTGCGTTTCCGGCCTAACTTACATTATCTCATTTAACCCTCATAACACTTAGCTGAAGTTCACACAGGCCACCTGACAGGCCCAACATCATATAGCTAGTAAGTGGCCCCAGGAGATAAGCATCCATTAGAGTATGCCATGAAGAGCAAGGCCCATCTGTCTTCATGACCATTAATATGTCCAGCTTAGGACAAGACCAGGCCCATAGCAGGAATTTCAGTGTACGTTTGTTGGATGAAAGTGATATAGAACTGAGATTTGAACCCAGATTTGAACTCTCGTAATTGTGCTCTTTCTACCACATGCCCTACACTTTTACCAGAATTTTTACTGTAACGATAAACACACTTTTGAACATGTTTGATCTACAAAAAAAAATGAAATTTCATATAGTTTAAATTAATAGTTTAACAAACAACATAAGTGATTTTGGTATTGAAGGCGGCATAGGTGCTGAGAGCTTTCCCCAAGAGTATGGCTTGGCAGGCCTCATTTAGAGCGGGTAGCAAGGTTTGGGGATGAACCCCTGAGCAGGACAGTTAGCATCAGGGAACCTCAGGGCAAGTGACTACCCCAGACCCTTTCTGGATGTGGGATGTGTTCAGCGTCTTGTTCCAGACTTGGGGCTGCCTGTTTCCTGCCCTGGAGAGGCGCCAAAGGGACCAGATCAGCCTTCTAATGAAATGCAGTGCCAGGCTTGAAGACTCCAGAAAGGGGTCACTGCTCATGAGTGCCGAGGACTGCACGTCAAAGCTGCAAAGTCAAGCTGTCATGGTCTCGGGCCGAGCTGCCCTGGTTCCCAGCATGCAGCCCTCCACGCAGCACCCCACAAAGGTGCATTTATGCTGGGCTAGGAGAAAATTGGTCTTTTGGTTTGTAAACTTTCCCAATGCTTTACATTGTGTCCATCTGAAGTTAGTCACCCATGGGCAATCGAGTCAGTAGGTGGAAGCTCTCGTTCAGTCCTACCCTTATAATGCTATTCTGCGATGTGAATGGCCTATGGTGGGTACAAGTAGGAGACCTGCTTCTCCAGGTGAAGTCTGAATCAGACATTTTAGTTTGCTCATTGGAAGAGCCTCATAAACCCTGGTGTCATTAGAATAGAGGGGTTGACAAGAACTGGTTGGGTCCTTGAGCCTTTTACAGAAAAACCTAGTCCTACGATGGGGTTGTGGTTGGGGAGGGGTCAGGGGCCAGTTCCAGATCTGACGCTGGGACTAAGGTCATCTACACAATGGATAGATTCAATGTTTCTCATTTTCACTCATTATTTTAGTGGACATAGCTTTAGTGATCTACCCTGTTTTCAAATTTCCCAAATATTTCTGACATGGGAGCTCTCTGTTCAAAGCTCTGCTGATGTCCAAGAACACACAATTGCCCCAAGTTTGTCAAAATGCTTGTTCACAGGCTGAAGACCAGGGCTGATAAACAGCAACCTTTTCTGCCCTGGCGGTTCCCCTGGTTTAAAAGCTCTTTAGCACAGGTCTGGCCTTCCCTCCCCTGGGTGCTTCTTTGAATAAAGGAGAAAATTCTCCTGCCCTCTCTTGACATTCAGAGATGTATAAGGCTTACAATTACAGCTGGCTCGAAGGGGCAATGATTAGGCTGCGAACAGACGCCCAGAGGAGCGGCCAGCTCAGCTCTGCAATGTGTTTCTCTCAGAGGCGTACAAACAGGACAGCCTCCCCGTTAGGCGCCCTCCCCGCGTCCCCAGGGGAAGGCCACCGCAGAAATGCTTGTTTCCTTCAGAAGGGCAAAGTGAATCTGAACTCTCATAATTGTGCTCTTTCCACCACATACCCTACATTTTTCTCACAAAAATCTGCCCTACAGTTGGTAGAATTCAGAACCCTGATGATGCTTGGCGCTGATTTCCTTGGCTAGCTAGTATGTTCTCATGGTCTATTTTCCTTTTGTTTCCCATGATCCAGCGCTTAATGCCACTATCATTTTGAAAGGAAATATCATACTCTCATCAGAAAAAAGCAAGGGACCCAAAAAAGTATGTACAATTCTAATGCATGAATACTTTTACCCATACATTAAGTATAGGAAATAGCACTTTTCATATGTATTTAAAAAGGGAATAGCAAGTCAATACATTCTGCTATAGTGGGAAAATCCTAGTTTAAAGACGCTCGTTTTTTGTTTGTTTTTTTTTAAAGATTTTTATTGGGGAATTGGGGGAAGGGGAACAGACAAGTTGCTGTCTTTTTGTTCTTTAGTCTAGTTGTGGAGGACGTTGCTTCACTGGCCCAAGTTGGCACCATCATTGTGCTCTTCCCGGGTGAGGCAGATCAGTCGCCGGCTTCTGGACG
>NW_017731484.1:2769423-2775500 GCF_001890085.2 Hipposideros armiger | reverse complement strand
CGTGAGCGGCCAGCAGCCACTGTGAGCAGCCGTCCAGAAGCCGGCAACTGATCTGCCTCACCCGGGAAGAATGCAATGATGGTGCCAACTTGGGCCAGTGAAGCAACGTCCTCCACAACTAGACTGAAGAACAAAAGGCCAGCAACTTGTCTGTTCCCCTTCCCCAATTCCCCAGCGCTGTTCCTATCCCCCAATTCCCCAATAAAAAATCTTAAAAAAAAGAAAAAAGAAAAAAAGCTAGGTCAATATTTTTTTAATTGGGTATTTTCTCATCAGATAGACTCTAGACACACACAGCTTAGGCTTCCACTGGTGGAGTAGGGAGTGAAGCCAATGTGTGTAACTCAGGCTGTTAAACCTCTTCTACTTAAGAGGGTAAACAAGGTTTGGGAATGGCTGGGAGGCAGGATAATCTACAATGACAGGCCGCATAAAGTAGGGCTTGATAGGGCAACCATGTAATTTATCACTCCAAATAGGATGCTTTTGAGAATGAAAGGGAACACTAACCAGAAGGAATGCTGGAATAACAGGAGTAAAGCTGGACTGGTCTGGCAAACCAGGATATATGGTCACCCTGGGTTTAGAAGTGGTTCCAAAGGCTGAAATGTTTGTACGTGCACACCTGTCTGCATCCAATACTCAGAGGGCAACTGGCCCTGGAGGTGTGCTCCTGAGTGCCCCTGGCCCCATCTGGGTGTTTCCTTATTCTCCCCCAAACACGACATGCATTTTCCTGCCAGAATCTGTTCGTTCTGTTCTCCCGGTCTAGAATGCTCTTGCCTCATCTGGCCGCCTACCCGACACATTCGCCTAAGAGTTTCTCAAACTCTGCACTACAGCCCTGGGCCTTGGAATCTGCCTTTTCCATCAGCCCCTATTTCCACCCTCTGCCAAAAAGCTTTTGCTGTAGGTTATAAAATTTTTATGGTAAACCTATGTCTTTGAACCCTCCGCTTTTAATTCAATGTCAGGCATATGGAGGCAGGGGAGTTCCTCAGTGAACTGAAAGGAGCCTTTGTCTTATAATGATGTCAATGACCTTTCTTTGTCTGACTCCCTATTCTGTATCATCTCTTTTGTCACTTAGACATACCTTAATGTATTCTTTTGAAAGATAGTGCTTAGGTCATAGTGAATTGATGACCATCCAGGGAAGGGTTGCAACAGAGCTTCCACTCTTGGGTCTCCGCTTGTGAGTTAACAACTATTTACTGAATACAGGGCATTGTGCTAGGCCCTTTTGTTCCTGTCCTGAAGAAACTTAGAAATGAGCTCTGAAAACACAGAATATGTGTATCAAAAATACAGATGCTAGAACCAGACTGCCTGGGTTCAAATCCCAGTTCTGCCATGAAGTTGGACAAGACATTTGACCTCTCTGTGCCTTAGCTCCTCATCTATAAATAAGACTAACAATATTCTCAACTTCATAGAGTGTTGTGAGGATTAAGTTAAAGTATATAAAACAGAGTAGTGATGGCAAGTAATAAGAGCTAAGTACAAATAAGAGCTATTATCATTAATATTATTACATAAAAAGCATGATATTTAATTATCTGCAATACAAAACAATAAAGTAATATAAAGGAAGCTGAAACTTTAGTATTGAAAGCCTAAGTGCTACAGAATGTGATTTATCAGAGTACCCATAGATATATTTATATAATTAAATGTACGGATATAATTAAAGATCGTTCTCTCTAAGCACTGCGTGTATAATGCAGCAGACCAAGCTTTAAAATGTGCCCTTCCAGTATATAGGACTCCTTTCTTCATCTTAAGGTGCTTAAATCCTTCCCCTGCCTCTTTAAACTGTTTAAAAAATAAATTCACACTTAGAAAAAGTTGCAAGAGTAATACAAAAAGTATCCCTTTTACCCAGATTATTTAATTGTTACATTTTTACTACACTTGCTGTGTGCTCGAGTGTTGTGTGTGTATGTGTCTGTTTGTGTGTACCCTATGATTGTGTCTTTCTGAATGATTTGAGAGCAAATTGTAGATCGCAAGGCCCTCAGCTGTCTGGCATGTATTCTGCCCACCCCCAAAAGACACTTCCTTACATGACCACCATATAAAACTCCAAATAAGGAAATTCACGTTGATTTGATGCTACCACCCATTATTCAGACCCCATTCAAATTTCACCAACTGTCCCAGTAATGTCTTTTGCTTTCCGGTCCACGACCAGTTCGAGAACACATGTTGCCATTAGTTGTCAGCATCCTTCAGTCTTCAATCTGGAACAACAGTAACCTCAATCTTTCCCTTGGCATTCATGCCTGGACCATTTTAAAGAGTACAGGCCTTTCATTCTGTAGGGTGAATTTTCTGTCTGATTTTTCCTTTTGACTATTCATAGAGGCCATGCCTTCCGGGCAGGAATCCCTCAGAAATGTAGCTGCGCTCTTCTCAGTGCATCACACTAGGGATCAATGTCATCCGGTAACACTGCTGGTGATGTGAACCTTAATCGCCTGGAAAAGTTGCTGTCTGTAAAGTTTCTCCATAAAACCACCATTTTCCCATTTGTAATTGAACAGTATGTTGTGAGGAAATAATCTGGAATGACACCAGCATAGCCTTCCAATTCAGACCTCATCCGTTAGCTGTAGCTCCCATAGATGACTACCTGATAACTTCCATTGTAATGATGGCCCTTTGAGATCCTATTTCTGTTATTCTCTCTACATTTAGTAGTCTGTATTCTGTAAAGAAGAATTTTCCTCCTCCCCACTTATTTATTTGTTTATTCTTTGTTGCATTCATTCATTCATGTTAGTATGGACTCATTGATTCTTTTTCAATGAGCTGTATCCATTATTTATTTTAATGCTCAAATTGTTCTAGATTTGGCCAGTGGGAATCCCTTCAAGATGGATACTATGTCTTTTTGACATGTCCTCATTATTCCTTGAGCATTTCCTTAATTTCTGGCACAGAAAGATGTTTCAGACCTATCTTGTACTTTTCCTGCCCCCGGAGCCTTGGTTCCTTTTACCTGGATTGTGTTTAGAAACCAAGATCTAGGCCTTCAGTGAGCTCATTGCTACTAGGGAGTCATTGTTTCTAGGCCCTCCCAGTGGATAGAGCTGGAAAATAAATGTATACATATGTACACATACACATATGCATTTATAACAAATTTTTTATCTTTCTATATATACATTTAAAAATCATGAGTTCAGGGGCCAGCCGAGTGGCTCAGTTGGTTAAAAGCACGAGCTCTGAGCAGCAGGGTCGCCGGTTCGATTCCCACATGGACCAGTGAGCTGCACCTGAGCTGAGCTGCCACTGAGCTGCCAACAGGTGGCAGGATGGCTCAGCTGGTGAGAGCACATGCTCCTAACAACAAGGTTNTGTTGTTCAGCATCTTAGCTGTAGAGGGCAGTGTCACTGGCCCTCATATGTGGGATCCGAACCGGGGCCCTCTGGCGTCCCAAGCCAGTTCTTAACCATCTCGCCACTCGGCCGGCCCTGAAGCCAGTTCTTAACCAACACGCCACTCGGCCGGCCCTAAAGACAGTCGTTTTAATTCAGGTTCTTGTTTTGTGTAATAATTTTGTGAAACTATTACCATGTTCTAGAACAGGACCCAGAGTAAAAGGGTCCTGCTGGTCCTCCCTGAAACAGCAGCCACCTGCTTTGCCCTGCAGCTGTCATCCCCTCTCACCTTTCACCACCTGTAGCCTACATTCACATATAGCATTGAGCACCGTTCTAGACCCACAGGGAGCACGGAATAAATGTGGGCTCCTGTCCCCTCCTCACCCCCAGACACCGAGATCTGGCTTCTACCCTCACCACCATATTGGAGCACTCGGCCAAGTGTGTAAGTAATAGGTTTTGGGGTGAGGCCAGCTAGTTTAGAGTCCCTGCCCTTCCACTTGCCAGCTGTGCGACTCTGGGGAAGTCACTTAACAGATCTGAACCTCCCTGTGCAGTTTAATAGCAGTACCTACCTCAGACGGTGGGTATGAGGTGCAAGGCAGGTGAAGCCCTTAACCTAGAACACAGCACGTGATTGGTTCACATAATGGATCCCGAGATACCAATGTAGTGACTTTCTCTCAGTCTTCTGACCTCGGTCGGTCCCTCTTCATTTAGAGACGCCTGCCTCCATGGATTTCAGCAACTCTGTGCTCTCTCTCGGTTCTTGACTGTTTTCATTCTGACTCTGTCTTTTGGGCCCTCTCCCTTGGCCGTCTCATTCACTTACCACTTCTGCGTCATGACTCCACATCTAACCCTCACGCAGGACCTCTATCCGGAGCCACAGGCCTGCATATCCAGTACCTCCTGGTAAGCGCCTTCCCTCCTCCGTGCATTCCCCAAACAAATGGTTACGTATGAACATGAGCATTTCATAGGTTTCACAGATGTGTTCATACTTCTCCTGTGGTTATCCTCAGCACCTTACACTCAGGATATCCAGGGCCACCTGTATTTGTGGCCTCTGCTTGTCTTGATAGTTCTACCTCCCCGCTGTCCAGGCTCAAAGTCACAGAGTTACCTTGGAATGCCTACTCCCCACAGCTCTTCACATATAAACAGTTGCCACGTCCTATGGATTTGAATTATAATTAAAAAAAAAAACCTATCCTTCCTTTCTCTTCCCACTGCTGCTATCCCAGCTTGTACTCATATTACTTTCCTTCTTTTCTTTTCGTTTTTTTAAATTTGAACAATTGCAATACCCTCCTAACTGGTCTCTGCCTCAACCTTTACCAATTGCAGTTCAGATCTACGGAGATTGAATCATGCCATTCATTTGCCTGGAAACTTTCAAAACAAGATGCAAGCTTACTACCCACCATGAAGAGACTACAACATCTCCTGTAAATTTATCTCCCTCACCATCAAACCCAACCAATACCTACCTTGTTTTTGCACCTCTCACACCTCTTCCCATGCACATTGGCCTCAACTGTTCTTTATACCTGCAATTCTTTTCATTCTTTCCACCCCCACCCCAGTTTTCTTCCTGTTAAAACCCTGTGCTCACTTAAGGAATGCCACAAAGGCCCTTTTGTGCATCCCTTTAAAATTGCATTTTATCCCCTTCGGTAGCTGTTACAGTGTTTAGCACATAGACGGAGCCCAAAGATCACTTCATCAAGTCTACCAAACAGCTCTAGTGATACATAGGTTAGTTTGCAAATATGGTCTAGCATTTAAGCTACTTGCTGAGTTTAAATAAATGAAAAGAAAACCTCAGGGAAACATTCCTGCAGTAAGCTGTAACTTTAGCTTCTCATCTAAACATAATTTGAATTTGATGAAGTAATTCTAATATCAAATTTTCTAAAAGGATTTTTAAAATCTTTCAAATGGCTCATTAAAGGAACCCTTTCTATTCAGTAAACCTCTTTCCCCAGAAAACTCTTTTGTATAGTTCCTGCAGACATTCACAGGAAAAAAAGCAATCCGGCTATTTAAAATGCATCAGGTGGGTCCAACGCCCTTCAGGCTTTGCTTTACATAAACCTGAACTAAAATCACAACAATATTTTGAATTGGCAATAAAATTAAACAGAAAGTTTGTGATGGCATAAAATGTTTTGATCTGAGGGATTTATATAAGCCATTTTGATTCTCAAAAGGGCCTCAAGACATCTGTTTGACTTTAAATCTGAAAGCAAATGTAAATAAGCATTTAAATTTCCATGTAAAAGATAGTCGAAAGTGTGTTTATTGAGACACTTTTCTAACACCATGGACTTAATTACTTAAGAGCAGTGGTCTGTTCCTAATAGTCCTCTAAGTACCTGGAAAAGTAGTAGTTGTATTTTTTTTTTTTGAAACAGCAATGAACACATACTTTCCTCTCATTTTAGTAGGTTTCTAATGGAATACAAACCACTTTGAGATTTGGATTATGTCAATTTCTGGACAATTTTTAACACTGTACGTGTGTGTTTTATCAAATTACATACGGAGGCCATTTGATTTGGTGATTAAGACCACTTAGAAAACTAGGTCAGGGCCGGCCGAGTGGCGCGATGGTTAAGAGCTGGCTTGGGATGCCAGAGGGCCCCAGTTCAGATCCCACATATGAGGGCCAGTGACACTGC
>NW_017731484.1:2755122-2766043 GCF_001890085.2 Hipposideros armiger | reverse complement strand
TGCACCTGAGCTGAGCTGCCACTGAGCTGCCAACAGGTGGCAGGATGGCTCAGCTGGTGAGAGCACATGCTCCTAACAACAAGGTTGCCAGTTTGGCTCCCACATGGGATGGTGGGCTATACCCACCCGCAACTAAGATTGAACTCGGCACCTTGAGCTGAGCGGCTGTGAGCTGCCAACTGGTGGCCGGATGGCAACTGGACTTGGAGCTGAGCTAGCTGCGCCCTCCACAACTAAAATTGAAGGACAACAACTTGGCTGTTCCCCTTCCTCAATTCCCCAATAAAATCTTTATAAATAAATAAATAAACAAATAAATAAATAATCATGAGTTCGTGTTAATCTCCAATTACAATCCAATATTTTAGTGTTCTTCCTAACCTTCCACTTTCTATGTTTATAAGTCATTTCTGTGACAGAGAGAAACCTCGCTTCCGTTTTCCTCAATATATTTACATTTTGCTCAGCTTTCTAATTTCCTCAGAGTAACCAACTCCCAATCATAATAGCCACCTCCTTCTCTGCATAACCACCATCTCCTCGTCCTCGACCACTGAACATGCTAACACCTCCATGTGGCCCTCCCATCATTGTCTCTCTTCCTTGGACACAGGGCACACTAATGCTTCCATGTTGTCCCCTCCCCTACCTCTGCCATTTTTCAACTATCGGGAACCCCAATATACACAGCCCCCATTTCTTTGGCCTCCAGGCATTCTGACACTGCATTTATGCCCATTTCCTGTGAAGGATACACTGACATACCAGGGAAGGAAAGCTTCATGTCTTTTTTTTTTTTTTTGCTTCCAATTCTGAGGTCTGTTTCAATGTCTTTGTGCTAAAACTTTAATAGGATTTTTGCTCCTGTGTCTCGGTTGCTATTGTTGCTGATAAGATACCTTGCAGGCCTATAATTAGCATGTGTGGAGCCTACCCCAAACGCTGAAATCAGAAGGCCCAGTGAACCGAAGGAATATGTATTAAAGGACCACCAGTAAGTGTGTGGTTTGAGTTGCATGTAAAGGCTTTAAGAGACCTGATGGTAAATATCTCTATAATTAATTAAATGAAAGACATCCTTATTCCCAATAGTAGTTGTATATTCCAGTTGGGGCAAAGTGAAGAGTAAATTACATATTCTATAACTGCTTAATAAGCCCTTAGTTACCTTTGACACATGCTAATGGGAGCGAAATGGCATCTTTACAAGGAATGTAATTTAACATTTTTCTTGTAAAAATCTTGACCTTCTGGTAGATATGCTTAAATAGGTATAATGATCAATGTGTCTTTATCTTATTGATAACATGCCGATTCTTTCTGTGTAATAGAACCCAGTTTCTGAAATACAAGAGCAGCAGGAAGAGATAGTGAAACTAAACTTTTATTACAATGATTCTAAGATGATAATAAAGGTAAACTTATTTATTTTCATAAAACTGAATTATGAGCAGTCTCTTTCTATAGGGAAAATATGAATTGTTTAGAAAACTCAGTTTTCCTTTCCCTTCATCTAAGAATATAACCACTGACTTTAGCTAGTTTATAATTTACATTATGGGTATAGATATATATGTATCCATTTTAAGGAGAGGAGTTTTCTGTTATATCTCTCCTATGAGCACCCCTCAGTTATTTTGATCTCTTGAAACTTGTTAGGGCTTCCTGAGTACCAGGCACTATTCATCACAGTGCATGAGTCCAGGAATGATTTATTGTAATTATTGATCATGGAATTTCCTATCTGAAAGGCTTCTTGGAGAGGCTATATGTTCATCTTACATATGCAGAAACAGGCAGAGAGGGCATATGACTTGCCTAAGACCACATAGAGTCAAAAGAAAATTTGGAAATGGAATTCCAGTCTCCTAATTTCCATTCTATTGCCCTTTCCATTATATCAAGCTGCCAAAGGAAGAGGAAAAACAACCAGGCACCTGAGTAGTGAAATAGCTCCCTCCAGTGTCTCTTTTCATGGTATCCCAGAAGGACTCCAGGACATCTCTTCACCTATGGAAGTAAAGGCCTTTCTGGTGACTGCTTTGCGATGAGAGTCCATATGAGGCACTTTTTGGTGACCCTTCCATCTGCACATTAAAGCCATAGTGCAGAAATCAGCACAGTTAAAATGGCTGACTTATATGCAATACACATATAACACATAACACAATTAACCTGCAATTTGCCCAAGTAAACAGAAGAAAATTCAAACCTGAAAACCTTTTTTGACACTTTATTATAACATACGCATCTAAAAAGGTATAAAGAATAATATAATGAGCAGTTAGATTCTCACCCTAGAGATTAAAAATTAAATAATTGCTAATTCAGTTGAAGACCCCAATGTATTCCTCCTTGATCATATTCCCCTTCTTTCATTTCCCCCAAGATAACCACTATCCCGAATTTTCTACTTACCATTCTTTTCCTTTTCTTTACAGTATCCACAAACTTTAGTTCAATTTCTCATGATTTTGGATTTTATTTAAATGATATAGTGTGAGTATTTTTCTGTAACTTCCCTTTGTCATTCACCATTATGTTATGAGCTTCATCCAATATTTGTAACTCTCATTCATTCATTTTCATTGCTATATAATTACTGTAAAAATATATTTATCCATTCCTTATTTATGAGACGTTTGGATTGATTCCAAGTTTTCCCAATACAAGCAATGCCACTACAAACATTGTGGCACATGATCCATTCTGTACAGTGCAAGAATTTTTTCTGATTGAATGAATATGCCTATGTGTGGAACTGCTGACTTGAAGGCTATATACCTCTTCAACTTAAGAAATTATGCTAAATTGCTCTACAGAGTGGCTGCACCATTTTACATACCTACCAGCAATATATTAATATATTGGAGCTCCATTGTTCTGCGTCTTCAAAATTTAATATTGCCAGGTTCAATTTTTGTCAATGTAGTGGGTGTGAGATTGTATTTCATTATGATTGTAATTTGTATTTCACTTATTACTAATAAGATTGAACATCTTCTCACATGTTTATTGGTCATTTATGTTTTCTCATCTATGAAATGCCTGTACATGTCTTTTGCCCATTTTTCTATTAGGTTGTTTATCTTTTTCCTGTTAATTTATAGGAGCTCTTTATGTATTTTGGATACTAATCCTTTGTTAGCCATAAGTGTAGCATAGCACATATCTTCTAGTAGTTTGGGCTTGTATTTTTTTTTTTTTTGCAGTTTTAGGTTCACAGCAAAATTGAGAGGAAGGTACAGAGATCTCCCATATACCCCATGTCCCCCACCCCCACATGCAGAGCCTCCCTCAGTGTTAACATCTCCCACCAGTGGGCTTGTCTTTTCATACTTTTCTTGTTTTGTTTTGTTTTTTTAAAAAGATTTTATTGGGGAAGGGAAACAGTGTGTTTTTCCAGGACCCATCAGCTCCAAGTCAAGTCATTGTCTTTCAATCTAGTTGTGGAGGGCACAGCTCAGCTCCAAGTCCAATCGCTGTTTTCAATCTAGTTGCGGGGGGCACAGCCCACTATCTCATGCAGGAATCACACCAACAACCTTGTTGTTCAGAGCACGTGCTCTAACCAACTGAGCCACATGGCCACACCTTGGTGCCTTTTAAAAAATGTAATTAAAAAATAATTTCAAACTTACAGAAAATTTCCAACAAAGAATTCCTGTATGGCCTTCACCCCGATTTACCAATTGTTAACATTTGACCACATTTGTTTTATAATTTTATCTACTTATTATTTTTACTTGAACTAAATTGTAGACATCTTTTACTTCTTCCTGAGAACTTCAGTATATATTTCTTTAGACTAAGACATAGGGATATTCATGCTACAATGATGAGAATCAGAAGCATTTTACTGTGGTTAAATTCACAGAACATAAAATGTACGATAATATTTTAAAGTGCACGATTCAATGGCATATAGGATAGTCATAATGCCACCTCTATCTAGTTTCAAAACATTTTATCATTCCAAAATAAAACTTGATACCCATTAAACAGTTATTCCACAACCCCCTCCTGGCATCTACTAATCTGCTTTCGGTTTCAGTGGATTTTATCTTCAGTATATTTCATATAAATGGAATCATTCAATATGTGATGTTTTGTGACTGACTTTTTGCACTTAGCATAAGGTTTTCAAGGTTCATCCATGTGGTAGCATGTATCTGTATCAGAACATCATCTTTTATATGACTGAATAATATTTCATTGTATGGATATACCACAATGTGTTTATTCATTCATTCATTACAGACGTTTGGATTGTTTCCACCTCTTAGCTATTGGGAATAATGCTACTATGAACTTTTATGTGTACATATTTGAGTACCTCTTTTCAATTCTTTTGGATATATGAGGTGCGATAAAAAAATACAGTGAAGGGCCGGCCGAGTGGCTCAGTTGGTTAAGAGCTCGCTCAAGAGTTTGAGCTCTGAGCAACAGCGGTTCGAGTCCAGCCCGAGCTGAGCAGCCGCTGAGCTGCCAACAGGTGGCAGGATGGCTCAGCTAAAAAAAACAAAAACAAAAACAAAAAACAAACAAACAAAAAAAATACAGTGAATGTTTAATTAAAAAAATGTATTATAGTGAAAGACACATTGCCATTAATCCCCCCTCAAAATACTCTCCCTCGCTTTGAACACACTTATCCCATTGTTCTTGCCACTTTCTGAAGCAGTTCTGAAGTCCTATTTTGTGAGTGTCTTTAGTTGCTCTATCGTGGCTGCTTTGATATCCTGAATCGATTCAAAGCAGTTACTTTTCATGGTCATTTTGACTTTGCAGAAGAGCCAGAAGCCGCAGGGTGCCAGATCTGTTGAATAAGGTAGATGAGAACATACTGTAATGTTTTTATTTTATTTTATTTTATTTATTTATTTTTAAAATTAAAGTTTGTTGGGGTGACAATGGTTAGTAAAGTTACATAGGTTTAAGGTATACAATTCTGTAATACATCATCTGTATATCACATTGTGTGTTCACCACCCAGAGTCAGTTCTCCTTTTATCAACATATACATAATGTTTTTATTTGACAGAAATTGCTGTACTAGTAGCAATGTGTGACACGGAGCGTTGTCATGATGGAGGTTAAAACCATATGCCCATTTCTCAGGGTGTTTTTACATACATCGTTTCTTTTTTTTAAATTTTTTTTTTATTGGGGAATTGGGGGGATGGGAACAGTACTGGGGAATTGGGGGAAGGGGAACAGACAAGTTGCTGTCCTTTTGTTCTTCAGTCTAGTTGTGGAGGACGTTGCTTCACTGGCCCAAGTTGGCACCATCATTGCACTCTTCCCGGGTGAGGCAGCTCAGTCGCCGGCTTCTGGACGGCCGCTCATGGCGGCTGCTGGCTGCTGGCCGCTCACGCTGGCTGCTGGCTACATACGGTAGCCCATGGCAACCCACTGCCACAGGGGCTGCAGCCTATGCCATCGCTGTGGACTCACAGCAGCCCAGCTCCAGGTTGAGCTGTTGTTCAGCATCTTAGCTGTAGAGGGCAGTGTCACTGGCCCTCATATGTGGGATCCGAACCAGGGCCATCTGGTGTCCCAAGCCAGTTCTTAACCATCGCACCACTCGGCCAGCCCACATATATCGTTTCTTAAATGCTCTAATAAGCACTTGTAATATTCAGAATTCACAATAGCGTGCCTGGGTACAAACTCAGCTCGCACAATTCCATCAAGGTCAAAAAACACAATTAACATCACCTTGATGTTATTCGTAGATCTTGAGTGATTTCCATTGAGAACTCTGAAACTTGGTCTCAGGATCATAACCATAGACCCAAGTTTTATCTCCCATGATGACATGTCTTAAAAAGCTGGAATCTGAAGTGTCACGATCACGAAACTCCAACGAAATTGACCAAAGCTGTTTCTTTTGGTCAACAGTCAAAACGCGTGGAACAAATTTCACACTCAGTCGCCTCACGTTCAAACCTGTTGTTAAAACGCTTTGAACGGAACCATAAAAGATGTTCAGATCCTCAGAAATTTCTCTAATAGTCAATCGCTTGTTTGATCGAATCATTTCGCTTACTCTTTCAACATTCTCTTGGGTTTTTTATGTTGAAGGACATAATGATCTCTCCTTGTCTTCAATTGATTCACAACCATTATGAAATTACTCAAACCACTTGTAAATCATCTTCATGGTCACTGCAGCATCACCATAACTAACTTTAACATTTCATGTGTTTCTTTAGCAGTTTTTTGCAGTTTGAAACAAAATTTCATGTTCATGTGTGATTTGTGATCCATGATTTATGGCACACTTTAAAACACACCTTCTCTCAACCGTAGTTCACACCCAACTGACTGCCCCAAACAAGTTTAAACTTGTCACACACTGTTACTAAGGTTCCATGTGCCACTTTCTGTATTGAAGATTCCTGCCTTTCTCTTGGATGACACGCGACAGCAGTATTCACCATAGTTTTTTATCACATCTTGTATACCTAGGAGTAGAATTTTTGGGTTATATGGTAATTCTATGTTTAACTTTTTTTTTAGTATTGGCAGAACTGTTTTCCACAGTGGCTGTTCCATTTTAACATTCCCACTACTAATGTATGAAGTTTCCAGTTTCTCCATATAACAAATTGTTATTGCACCCCAACTTTTAAAAATAGTTTTCCTAGTGTATATGAAGTGGTAGCTCATTATGGTTTTGATTTGCATTTCCCTAATGACTAATGATGTTGAGAATCTTTTCATATGTTTATTGACCATTTGTACATATTCTTTGGAGATATGCCCATTCAAGTCACTTGCTCATTTCTTTTTTATATTTGATTGGGGAATTGGGGGAGGGAACAGCATTGGGGAATCAGGGAAGGGGAACAGACAAGTTGCTGTCCTTTTATTCTTCAGTCTAGTTTTGGAGGACCTCGCTTCACTGGCCCATGTTGCTATTATGATCATTGAGCTCTTCCTGGCTGAGGCAGATTGGTCACCGGCCATTGGACAGCTGCTCATGGTGGCTCACGGCAGCTCTTGCTGGCTGCCTGCCACTCACGGTAGCTCATAGCAGCCGACTGCAGACCCACTGCAGCCTACGCCATCACCGGTGACTCATGGAAGCCCAGCTCCAGGTCGAGCTGTTGTTCACCATCTTAGCTGTAGAGGGCAGCATCACTAGCCCATGTGGGATCTGAACCAGTAGCCCTGCTGCTCAGAGCTCCCGCTCCCAAGCCAACTCTTAACCAACGAGCCACTTGGCCAGCCCATTTGCTGATTTATTAATTGGGTTGTTTGTCTTACTATTGTTAAATTGTAAGAGTTCTTTATATATTCTGGATATTAGAACTGTTATCAAATATTGGTTTACAAATACTTTTTCCCATTCCAAAGGTTGTGTTTTCTCTTTCTTCATAATGTCTTTTGATGCACAAAATTTTACAAAATCTTGTTTAAGATGTTTCTTAACATGGATTTCTTTGGGTTTATCCTGTTTAGAATTCAGTCAGCTTTTTGAATTTGTAGATTTATGTCTTTTGCAAATTTGAGATATTTTCAGCCATTATTTCTTCAAATATCTTTTTCATCTTCACCTCATTCTCCTCTCCTTCAAGAACTCTGATGACACAAATATTAGATCTTCTATTATAATCCCATAAGGCCCTGAGACTCTGGGTTTTTGTTTTGGGTTTTTTTGGGTCTATTTTCTCTCTACTGTTCAGTTTGAGTGCTTTACACAGTTCTACCTTCAAGTTCATTGATTCTTTCCTCTGTTTTCTCTATTCTGCTGTCAAGCCCATCTTGTGAGATTTTTTTAATTCAGGTGTTGAATTTTTTTATTCTAAAATTTACACTTGGTTCTTCTTTATATATTCTACTTACCTACAAAGAGTTAATATTTTTCATTTGTTTCAGATGTGTTCGTATTGTTCCTTGAAACAATTTATGATAGCTGCTCTAAAATCCTGGTCAGATAATTCCAACATTGTGTCATCTTGGTGTTGACATCTGTTGTCTTTTCTCATTCAGGTTATGGGAGACTCTGGATCTTATTAAAATATTCTATTTTAGCACCCTCCTCAGACTTTATGCTCTTTGCTATTGGGTGGGTGGAATACAAATCCAGGTCCCCCACTGGGCCTCCATTGACACCCTGTTGTGTGTTTGTGGGTTTCTTGTTATTGCTGGGTTGCTGGGGTGAGGGGCTTCCATGTGACCTCCACTAATACCAGCTGAGTAGAGAAAGTGAGGGTCCAACACATGGGGGTGAAGTCCATGCTTCCCATGCACCTTGGCTGGTGAGGGTGGAGGTGGGCTGTTTGGCTGGAGTAGGGCAGGTTACTGTCAAAAGTTTTCTATGTTGTAAGGCTGCTCCTCTCTCCTTTCCTTGTCCGTTGGCTTTCTGGAGGTTTTTTAAAAAATTTCACTCATTGGTGTTTCCAGGTTGCCAGCTTCTCCACCACCCAGTGTAGGATATGTGAGGTAAAGAGAAAATCCAAGGCATCCACTACATGCCATTCCTATGGCCTGAGTTCCCTAGCCCATTTGCTTTTCTCTACCTTTCAGAGTCTTCTTATGTTTGCTTTATATATGTGTCCAGGTTTTTTGGCTATATTCAGCAGAAGAAATTTGGAGTACATCTATCTTATCTTGTTCCCAATACCATTTTTTTTATGGGTTTCTAAAATATTTTTTTATGGGTTTCTAATATATATATATATTTATTTATTTATTTATTTATTGTTAGTTTCAGGTGTACAGAACAATGCAATAATTACCCTTTCCCAATACCATTTTTGAACAGTCTATTCTTTATCTGATCTGCATCGTTAGCTCTTGTCATATATCAAGCTTTCATTGCATACATGGGAGGTTTTTGTTTTTTTTAGCTGAACCATCCTGCCACCTGTTGGCAGCTCAGCTGCAGCTCAGCTCGGGCCGGGACTTGAACCGCTGTTGCTCAGAGCTCGCACCCTTGAGCAAGCTCTTAACCAACTGAGCCACTTGGCCGGCCCTCATACATGGGAGTTTTAAAATGTACCCAGGATTTGTTTTAATTGGGATTGGTAAGGTGATAGACACAGAGATCACTGCCTTTGAAATAAGCTTATAACCTACAGTTCCCCAAAATATCAGGCACATTGTGCAATGCAGAGCCATATGGAGAAGCACCAGGATCAGTCAGGAGACAGGAGTGAGGGGAAGGCATGGGCACAAGGCTTTATTGTGGTTTTGCAAGAAGGAATGGGTGAGGCAAGGTTAGCTTTTTAGGACTGGCTAGTTTGAGTAATTTCAGCAGGTTCTGGGCTATAGGGGTGGATCCTAGTTGTCCAGTATCTGACCCTAAGCTAATGTAAGGTAGAGAAAATATTGGCTTGGTATGTGAGAGTTAGATAAAGGAGAAGGTTGGGGGTATAGGTTTTGAACTGGTTGGTTTGCATATGAAAGACTTCATCACAGGAAAGTCTTTACTATCTTGAGGAATTAGCTAGTTCTGGGAGAGGTAGTCTTTCCAGGATTAGCAAGGCCCCGAGATGTCAAAGCATCATAAAATACAGAAAATAAAAACCATCATTAATACAATGAAGTCTCTATTCTGGTCAGTTTATCTAGCTTGTGCTCATAGCAGAATGCTTTCATTACCATAGCAACCACATACACACACCTTGTTGTTGTTTTAAAACAGTGTCTTTATTTTTTACTTGTCCCTTTGTTCTTCCATATAAACTTTAAAATAAGCTTATCAAGTTCTATGAAAAACTCAAATTGGAATTTAGATTGAAATTTTGTTGATTTTATAAATTAATTTGGAAAGAGCTGAATCTTTACTCTGTTGAGTCTTCCTGTTCATGAACATGTTTACATTTATTGAAACTTTTTTTTACATTTATTGAAACTTTTACATTTATTGAAACTTTACATTTATTGAAACTTTTTTTAATGTCCTTCAGTGGGATTTTATAATTTTCTCACTAAAGACCATGGTCATCTTCTGTTAGCTTTATTACTAGGTAGGCTTTTAATTTTTGTTGCCAAATTTTGTTAGGAATATTACATTTTTTAAATTATGTTTTAAATGCTTTTTTGCTGGTATGTAGAAATGCAATTGACTTTTGTCAATAACTTTTGTCTTACCTCACTAATCATTAGAGAAATACAAATAAAAACCACAATGAGATACCACCTCACTCCGGTCAGAATGGTTATCATCAATAAATCAACAAACAACAAGTGCTGGCGAGGTTGTAGAGAAAAGGGAACCCTGGTGCACTGTTGGTGGGACTGCAGATTGGTGCAGCCACTATGGAAATCATTATGGAGGTATCTCAAAAAACTGGAAATGGAACTACCGTATAACTCAGCAGTTCCACTCTTGGGTATCTATCCAGAGAAACCCAAGATGCTAATTCAAAAAAATATATGCACCTCTATGTTTATCACAGCGCTATTTACAATAGCCAAGACTTGGAAACAACTGAAATGCCCATCGGTAGATGACTAGATTAAGAAACTGTGGGGCCGGCTGAGTGGCACGTTGGTTGGTTAAGAGCTGGCTTAGGATGCCAGCTCTGAACAGCAGGGCCCCGGTTTGGATCCCACATGAGGGCCAGTGACACTGCCCTCTACAGCTAAGATGGCGAACAACGGCTCGACCTGGAGCTGGGCTGTCCTGTGACACCGCGATGGTGTAGGCTGCAGCCCCTGCTGCAGTGGGTTGCCATAAGCTACCATGTGTGACCAGCAGCCAGCGTGAGAGGCCGACAGCCGGTGTGAGCGGCCGGCAATCGGTGTGAGCTGCCAAGAGCTGCTGTGAGCGGCCGTCCAGAGGCTGGCGACCGATCTGCCTCACCCAGGAAGAGTGCAATGATAATACCAACATGGGCCAGTGAAGCAACGTCCTCCACAACTAGACTGAAGAACAAAACGACAGCAACTTGTCTGTTCCCCT
>NW_017731484.1:2739455-2754633 GCF_001890085.2 Hipposideros armiger | reverse complement strand
TATAGTGTGGGAGTTGAGTCAATGGAATTGTAATAGATATGTATGATATGGGGGGGAGTGGGGCGGCAGATTGGGGGAGGGGCGTTGTCACTTTGAGGGGTAAAAAGTATAACTATTGCACTGTGTTGTAACCTGAAACTAATTTAAAAAATAATAATAATAAATAAATGAATAAATAAAAATTAAAAACTAAAAAACAACTTGTCTTATAATAATGAGCTCTTTGCAATTATAATAATTTTTTTGCAGACTCTTTTTAGTCTAATTTATGTACCTTTAAATTTTTTTGTTTAGCCATCCTGGCTAAGGCCTCTATTATAATGTTAAATCAGAGTGATAATAGTAGGAATGCTTCCTTTGATTCTGATTTTAAAGGAAATGCTTTTAACATTTTACTTTGAGTATGATTTTTGGTGTAGGTGTTGGAAGACAACTTTTATCAAGTTAAGGAATTTCTCACTCTATTCCTGGTTTGCTAGATTTTTTTTTTTAAATTGGGGGGTTGGGGGAGGGGAATAGTGTTGGAGAATTGGGGGAGGGGAACAGCCAAGTTGTTCTTCAATCTTAGGGCGCAGCTATCTCAGCTCCAAGTCCAGTTGTGCCGCTCAGCTCATGGTGCTGTGCTCAATTAGTTGAGGGTGGGTGTAGCCACCATCCCATGTGGGAGTCAAACCAGCAGCCTCGTTGTTAAGAGCGCATGCTCTATCCTCTGAGCCACCCGGGTGGCAGCTCAGCTCAATGTGCTGAGTTCAGTCTTTAGTTGCAGGTGGGCATAGCCCACCATCTCTTGTTAGGAGCACATGCTTTCACCAGCTGAGCCATCTTGCCACCTGTTGGCAGCTCAGTGGCAGCTCAGCTCGGTCGCTGCTGGGCCATGTGGGAATCCAACCGGCGACCCTGTTATTCAGAGCTCACACTCTTGAGCAAGCTCTTAACCAACTGAGCCACTCGGCCAGCCCCTGCAAGATTTTTTAAAGCAGGAATGAAGATGATCATAAAGTTTTAACCTTTATTTTGTTAACATGGTGCAGGTTATTTTAAAAGGCTTTTAATTAATTTAAAATCATTATTTAGGTTAAAAGAACACAATGTTTTAACTGAGAGCTTTATTAAATGGAGGTTGAGGTAAAAACAATAAGGTAAGAGTCTAAAATTATTATAAGATCTTTTATTAGCTTAATAATTTTAGTCAATAAAGGAATTTGAGGTGAACTCAATATTAAGAGCTCTAAATCAAGAGTTTGTTCTGCCTGTAAGCAGATCACAACCACCAATTTGCCAAGTCATTTGTAAAAATGTCTGGTTATATACATAGGCCTTTTTAAAAAACTAATTGCATTAATGAAGTAGAGTGATTGGAAAATATAACACATTTCAGTCAGGAGAGAATTTCATCTCCACCCCTAGGAGTGTCACTGCCTCCTGGCTCCCCAAAGTCCTATAGTAAGAAGTCCTGGAAGAATAAAAGAAAGGAGGGGTGGGGACCTCAGCACTCAGCACTCCTTCTTTGCCCATAATTGTAGGTGTCAGCCTATGACATTTCTGGCTAGGTTTGGGTCTACATTGTAAAATACACATCTTGTCTAAATGCAAACAAACTTATATTTCTTTATGGACAAATATTAATAATTTAGTCACAGTAGATCATTTTTCAAAAACCAAATACATTTGTTTTAAAGAAATTTTATGAGGCAACAGTGTGTTTTTCCAGGACCCATCAGCTCCAAGTCAAGTAGTTGTTTCAATCCAGTTGTGGAGGGCACAGCTCCTTGGCCTATGTGGGAATTGAACCGGCAACCTTGGTGTCATGAGCCTGCACTCTAATCACCTAGGTTAACCAGCCACCCCCACAAAAAACAAATACATTTTTGATGAGTAATGATTTAATTAGAATACAAAATGATTATTGTTCTTTCTCACTCTGAATATTACCCCAGTGTTTTGTAGTTAACTATAATACAGTACGACACTGTATATGAATGTCTCATACACAATTCACTCTTTTTTTTTTTTTTTTTTAGCTGAGCCAACATGCTAGCTGGTTTTTTTTTTTCTTCTGTTTTTTTTTTTATTGAGATATAATATACATACCATACAATTCACTCTTTTTTTTTTTTTTAAAGATTTTTATTGGGGAATTGGGGGGNGGCTGCTCAGCTCGGGCTGGACTCGAACCGCTGTTGCTCAGAGCTCAAACTCTTGAGCGAGCTCTTAACCAACTGAGCCACTCGGCCGGCCCCACAATTCACTCTTATATTCAATGTGATTCACAGGTAGGCAATAAGAATTAGCACGAAATAGTCTACCTGGAGAAATCTTTAAAAGCCAACTCATCTGAAATACTCAAGAGATCTGATGGCTACAATTGTTATTTCCACAGGAAATTAACTAATGATTTAATAATTTATTAATGAATGAAAAGTTTCTAGAAATATTTTTGGTGTGTTTTCAATGAGTTTCCCCAATAGCAATACTACAAAACAAAAACCAAAGAAGCCAGAATATCTGGGCATAAATTATAGCTCTGCCTTTTATTAATTGTGTGACCCGGGGCAAATACTTGAGCTCTGTAAACCTGTTTCCTCATTTATAAAATGGTGACTATAACAGTTAACGCCTACAGATGTTACAAAGATTAAATTAATTGAAGCATGTTGAATGCCCAAGATAATAGATATTCACAACATGGTATTCTAATGCGTTTCTAGTAAAGTTGCACTATCATTCTGCAGTACAGCATGGTGATTATGATCAGGGACTCTGAGGCTTCACTGTCTGGCTGGCTCCACCATCTCAACAGCTGTGTGATCATAGGCAAGCTACTTAAGCTTTCCATGCCTCAGTTTTCTCATCTATAAAATGAATACAATAAAAGCACCTTCCTGATAGGGTGGTATTGAGGATTAAATGAATTTATTAATGCCAAATGCTTAGAGAAAGGTGCCTGGCACACAGGAAATGCTATACGCGGTCTGACAAGTTCGTGAACTTGTTCAACGATGTGGCTAAACTTTTTTAATATCAGAGGGATTATTCATTATGAATTTGTACCAACTGAACAAATAGTTAACCAAGTTTACTATTTGGAAGTGCTGAAAAGGCTGCGTGAAATAGATGAAAATGACCTGAACTTTTCACCAATTCATGACTCTTGCATCATGACAATGCGCCAGCTCACACAGCACTGTCTGTGAGGGAGTCTTTAGCCAGTAAACAAATAACTGTATTGGAACTCCCTCCCTACTCACATGATCTGGCCCCCAATGACTTCTTTCTTTACCCGAAGATAAAGGAAACATTGAAAGGAAGACATTTTGATGACATTAAGGACATCAAGGGTAATACAATAACTGCTCTGATGTCCATTCCAGAAAAAGAGTTCCAAAATTGCTTTGAAGGGTGGACTAGGTGCTGATGTTGGTGCCTAGCTTCCAAGGGAGGGGGTGCTTTGAAGGTGACCATAGTGATATTCAGCTATGAGGTATGTAGCACTTTTTCTAGGATGAGTTCACAACTTAATTATCCAACCTCATATACATGTTGGCTAGTATTGTAATGAGACACTCATTATATTGCCATATCTCGGAATTATTACATTTGTAAATATAGATGTGATCAGCAATATTTAGCTGGGTGTCATTTTCTGACTTGAGTGCTAGGGGTGCAGTGAAGTGGGTGGAGAAGCAGAGGAGGCCACACATTCCCCACTCTCAGTTATGAATGCTTTGTCCAAACAGCCATCTTTGCAAATTCTAGCTTTGGGAATAGGGAGAAAGGAGCAAAGATACTACATTTCCCCATGATGCCACTTACCATCACGAAGCCATGTCTTTTAATGAACACATTGGTGGTTTTAATGAACACATTTATGGTTTTTACATTCCGCTGTGTATGGTGTTTATAGTGAAAACCATAACAGCATTAAATGAATGTTATAAAGATGAAAAATAAATCAGCTACAAACATGCCACCTGACACAAAAACTGACTTCAGTCTTAGATTTCCCTCTAGTTTTTGGTAATGTACATATACAGTATGTATTCATACAGTTGCTGTCACTATGTATGGGCAATTCTATGCTGTTTACTGTGTTTAACATTAATCAATATCCCTTTTCCCTGTTATATAGTCTTTATAATTATTATATTTATTGATGGCTGACATTCAAGTTGATAGGCCATAATTACTCCTTTTTTTAAATAAAAAATTTCACATTTTACATACTGTAGAACTCTACATTTGAATGATAGTAGAGGAAATACACTATAAAAGAAAAGGAAATCAAAGACCTAAACCTCCTATGGCAGGAGGAAAGAGAGGAGGGAGAGTATTTGATTGCCTAAGAGCTGTGAAATCCTATAATTTGATTTCACAACAGACTTCTACCCCAAATGCTTTATTTAACGTACCTATTTTTATTTATTATTATTATTATTTTTAAGATTTTTATTGGGGAATTGGGGGAAGGGGAACAGACAAGTTGCTGTCCTTTTATTCTTCAGTCTAGTTGTGGAGGACGTTGCTTCACTGGCCCAAGTTGGCACCATCATTGCGCTCTTCCCGGGCGAGGCAGATCAGTCGCCGGCTTCTGGACAGCCGCTCACTGTGGCTGCTGGCTACACACGGTAGCCCATGGCAACCCACTGCAGCAGGGGCTACAGCCTACGCCGTCGTGGGCGACTCACGGCAGCCCAGCTCCAGGTTGAGCTGTTGTTCGGCATCTTAGCTGTAGACGGCAGTGTCACTGGCCCTCATATGTGGGATCCGAACCGGAGCCCTCTGGCATCCCAAGCCAGCTCTTAACCAACGCGCCACTTGGCTGGCCCAAAATCTTTTTTAAAAAAATAAAATAAAATAACAACATGAAAGAGATTTTTGGAAAAAGAAAAAATGAAAGCATGATTGTCCCTATTACTGTCCCTCATACAGAACATTTTCATTTTCCTAAATTATTTTCTGGTCGTTGTTCGGAACCAAATTGTTTTTTAAAATAATTTTATTCTTGATATAAAAATGACACATGTTCATAAAAAAAAGTTCCAAGTAATAAAAGTACAAATAAGAGCAAAATAGGAGATGATATTTAAGAACAGAATGTTCCTCACGTCACTGGTGTATCTAATGTTCATGCATGAGTCATTGAAGTCAAATATTACTCCATGGAACGTGGAGGTTTTTTGCTAATGTTGAATAAAGGCAAACAAAGTTTGTTATGACGTACTAAATTACCTGATGTACCACGATCGTTATCAGTCCTTAACTTATATGATTTTTTCTAGAATAAAAAATAAGGTCCTTTGTATAAAACATTAGAAACTGTATCATGAGGCCACTTCTTAATAATTTGATATTATCTTCTTGATAAATAAATTCTTCTTGATATTTTCTTTCTGTTTATTAGAGACCCAAGGCTTCCAGCACTAAACCAAAAGCCCGAGATGTCTACTGTGTGGATTATAAGTGTTCTGAGAAAACAAGGTAATATTTAGCACATGAGGAGATATTATTGACTTGTGTAACTCCTGGAAAAAAATTGTTATTCAGGCTTTTGTGAAGGGTTTGAGTCTGAAAAGGAATCTGTTGAGAAAGAAGATTTGTAATAACTCATAATTTCTAAGCTGAAGGGGATTTACATAATCTCTAGTCCATCACTTATGTTTAGAGATAAAGACAAGCCAGAGAGATTGAGGGGGATGGCAAAAGTCACAATGAACTGAGACTAGAACCCAAGGTTCGTAATTTGTAGTCATGTGGAGACATATTCCTATTTGCGTCTTGGAAAATGAGAAAGGGAAAAAAAAAAGGTGCAAGTAGTGGAAATAAATGCTCAAGACAGGCCATTTTATTAGTGAGAAAGTAAAGCCTTTTGGAAAGTTCCCTAACTTCTAAATAAACTTCAGCCGATTTCCAGGATTAAACTAATGGAAACGTAAAACTCTCTCTAAAACAGGATACTTCAGAAAGTATCCTCTGGCCCTTATAAATGCCAAGTAGCAGATTTCAAAAGCCCTTCCCTTCTCCAAAGGGAAAGGTGACGTTTACACCTGTGAAGAAGGGAGGGCGCTTGCATACTGATGCCTCATCCACTCTTACGAATCCCCAGCGGGACCAAAGGGTCTGCAAGTCCCCGAGTCAGGCCTTGTGCCAGCATTCAAAGGCATTGCACAAGTGCGTGATAAAGAAATGCTTGGTGGGATTTTCTCAAGTTCACACCCCCCTGATACCCTGTTGGAATTAGCATAGGTTTTCAGCAATAGAGCGCTGTTCCCTAAAGCCCCAGTGGTGGTGTTTTTCCTCGCGCCCCAAGGCCCACACTTTCAGTGGGTGCTCAGCTCATAGATGTACACAATCCTAAGAGCCACTGATGTTTTCACAGGTCTGCCTCAAGAACACCAAACACCAGATTCAAAACAGGTAGCAACACCGAAGAGAAAGACTACTGCACAGTAAACAGGAGTGTCGGGAGCGGGGACCTAGACAGCTTCCCAGTGGCCTTGAAGCTTGCTGTGTTTGGCATCTTCATCATTGTGATATTTGTCTACATAACTGTGGAAAAGCAGCCGCTCTTTGGTTAAGTGCTTTAGGAACAGAGCAATGATTGCTCCAAGCCCTCCTGTTTCAGGAAAGAACAGAAGGACTGCCCCGTAGCCAGGTAGTCTTCCCTTGCACTGTGAGGCTCTCAGAGATCTGTACCCAGGCTCAGCCAGGTAGAAGGAATGAGGGCGAGAACCAGGCACTTGTGTCAGAGCGCTGGATCGTAGGAAATTCCCCGAGTCCTGTCTGTCATCATTAAAGGTGTTTCCACGTTGGAGCACACTTCTAAAAAGGAAACTGTGCCTGTGTTTCTCTTTTTAATGATAGTGGCAAACCACTGATCCCATTTTATTCACTCATCAAATTGTATAGTCAACTACGGGAAAAGCCACAATGGGTAATTAACAAAAAAAGAGTATGTCTGGTTCAGCAAACACAAGAATATGTCCATCGTCAATAATGCAAGAAAACAATTTAGAACATGATAGCATTTGCAGCACTGAAACTCAGCGAGGTTTGAAAAAAATAAGACCTGATGAGGGATTGTAATGACCATGGCCTCTGGGACCAGACAGAGCTGCGTAGGTAGGTACCTGACTCTTCTGTGTATTGGCTCTGTGACCTTGGGTAAGTTGGTTGTCTTCTCCTAGCTTCAGTTTCAACTTCTAAAAATAGTGATAGAATAGATCTGTGAGGGTAATGAAGAATTTGAAGAAATAATGCGTACAAAGTACTTAGTGTACTTGCTGTCAGTCAGTACACCTGACTGATAGTAAGCCCCCAATAAATGCTCAATGAATGTTTAAGCAATCTTACACTTAGGCACAATAATTCTACTTCTGTGAGGAGCTAATTCTTGATACAGAGAAACCTTAAGTACCAAGAAGTTGACTGCAGCAATTTTTATGGTAGCCAAACGTGGAGAGCCAACCCAAATATCTAACAATAAGGGAATAGTTTAATAAATTGAAATATAGTCTTTTGATTATGCAGTAATTAAAAATATTAACAGTTTATCATAACAGAAAATGCTTATTTAAAATTTTTATTGAAATATAGTTGAAATATAAATTATTGAAATATAATTCATATGCTATACAATTCACTTATTTAAAATGTACAATTCAATGATTTTTTTTAGTATATTCATAGATTTGTACAACAATCACCACAATTAATTTTAGAATATTTTCATCATCCCTAAAATGGTTTTTTAAAAGGATAAATAAAAAAAGACACAAATTTGTTAGGACTATATTATCACAATGGTACAAAAAACACTGGAAGAAAATATGTCAAAATGTTACCAGTACTTCAGTGATGGGACTTTGATTTTCTTTTTTTAATTTCTACTTTTCTGTATTTTTTAAGATATCTCTAAGCAGGGTGTGTTAATTTGCTGATGAGGAAAAGTAAGTTTTAATTTTTAGAAATTGTATATAGTATTACAGTTTGGCAGGAAGGAACATAAAACTCCAGTAAGTTTAAGTAAGCTTAAACAAATAGGAATTTATTTTTCTCTTATAAAAAGAAAGTTGGAATTTAGGGAAATATTATTGTTAAAAACAACCAAATGTAATATCATTCTGATTCAAATAAACCAACAGTGGAAAAAAGTATGGTCAAGAAAATTTGAAACTGATAGAAAATCAGTGATATTAAGAGATGCTTGAACTTACTGAGCAGCAGCAGCTATGCTGTGACTATGAGGTAACAGTCATAAGAGAAGGACTGAGAGAATCACAGAGACATTGTCCTGCTATCTTTGAACTGCTGAAATTAGTTCTGCAGCTCAAGCCATTGCATTAACATTTAAGGCAGGACTTAAGGACTAATCACATCCCCTTGCCAGCTCTGTGTTACATATTTCATCCAGCACAATAAGGAAGGCTGGGAGAGTGAGCATTTGAACTTTAGCGGCCTCTGTAACAGAGAAGAGAGAAGAGGATCAGGTATAAGAATAGGAGGAAGCAACCTACAGTGATGGTCACATGTTCTTTAAAAATAACACTTGTGCAACTGTAATTGAAAAATAAAAATAAATATTTTAAAAATGTTTAAAAAGGATACTTTTGTTCTTAAAAAGATCAAGCATTATAAAAAAAAGCAAATAAACCTCTCCTAGAAAGGCTTTTTGGTCCTTTGAACTTTCGCCTATTCACTCTTACGAATCGGAATCCTGTAATCAGTTTAAAGAGACTACACAAGACATTTAGTGAAGGTTTGGGTCCCCAACCAGCATCTCAGGCCCCACCCTAACCAGAATCTGCATTTTAGCAGGATCCCAGGATTCCTAACATATTAAAGTTTGAGAAGCATGGTGGTGGTCCATCCCCATTAGATGCTTATGTAGGAGGAAACCTAGGTCAAGTCTAAGCCCAGCTGACCCTAAGAGTCAGGCCAGAGGACAAGTAAGATAGGTCCATCAGGAGTCTGTTACATTGGGGACTGGTTCCTCCTTTGGGAAAAACTTGTCTCTGGCATACAAGTTTGGTCCCAGGTACTGTTTCACTATTCATTCATCTAACAATTTATTTAGCACCTCCTGTGTACTCTCAATAGAATGACAAGTTAAATCAATATAAGATACAGTCCCTGCTCTCAAGGAACATACAGTGTGGCAGGGGAGATGGAAAAATCAACAGACATTACAGTGTCAATGATTGATGGCAAGACAGGGTGTCCTGGGAGCACATAAGAGGGCAACTTTCTCAGACGTTGGGAGTGGACATGGGTAGCTTCCTAGAAAAAGTGGTGTCATAACTGCATCCAGCAGGATGAGTATAACGCAGAAAAGTGGGTGAGGCTAAAGGAATGGTCTTCAGGTGAGATAGCAGTATGTACAGAGGCTAGTATGAGAGACAGCAGGCAAGTGCAGGGACCACAGGAAAACTGAAGGGGGTGGTGACAGATGAGGCTGGAAAAGGAGGCAGGATTCAGATCACGTCATAGGCAATTTGGGGGACCACATTAAGGAGTTTAAACTTTAATCTTGAGGCCAATGCTTGAGAAGAGAAACTCTTGTAACAATCCCTGTCCTCCTGGTTGTCTTCCACTGGCAGTTTCCATTGTCAGTCTCCACAGTTTCCCCTGAAAACTAGGGAGAGAGACTTCTAAAGAGGCTGCAAACCAAAGGAGCTGTTTGCTGAAACCCCTGAGGGTCACTGGGAGCCCGCAGGTCAGCTCTCCGTGTGCTGGGTGCCAGCAGCAACAGCAGTGGGCAACCCAGCACTTGTGGGAAGCAGCACACTTTTTGACATGCACGTCAAGTGTGTGCCCGTGACAAGGAGAGCAAATGTAGCAATGCTACAGGAGTCAGGGCAACGGAGGAGAGATCAGGAAATGCTACCGGTGGCGGAGACACTTGTATTGGTGAGCAGACGTGGGCACTTTTGCAGGACTCCCAAGGAGAGAAGGAGAAGGCATAAATGGCAGGGGGCCGGGGAGGTGCCGCTAAGGAGGACCAGTTAAAACCCCTCTGTGTAGAGAGCTCCACAATTGTACTGGCTCCATTTTGTGAATATTTGTGATGTGACCCAAGTAATATTTCATGACCTTCTCTTTAAGACTCACCTTCCCCTGGTAACCCAGGGAAAGTGTATATGGGGAGTGGGGCTGGCTGTCATGCCAGGACCACTGTCCTTCATCGATATGACTGCTGCCACCAAGCTGACCTCAGCAGAGGGCTAATACAGGGAAGGCCCCTTCTCCCATTGTGGCCCTGTCCCTAAATTCTCCATACTACAATAACACCAGCGGTGAGTATAACAGGCTTTTCTGACATTTTAGAAATAACGAGGAAGCTAAAATGTGTGGAGGAAAAAACTGGGCCTGCCTCAGTGCCTTTCCCAACAACAGAGTCATTTACCCACCCCCACCCCACTTATGCTACCTTGATCCAGCAGAAGCCATGACGTTTAGCTTTCCTTGACCTTGGGCCAAATCAAATTCCCAGACACGGTCTCTCCCCAACTAGTCTCAGTAATAGAAAAAGAATTGGTATAGAGATTTATTTTTCTACTTCTAACTACTTATCTGCCTCCCGTACAAATCTTGGATCTCCTTGGGCTGGGGATTGACTGTATCTTAATCATTTCTGGGTCTCTTCTCAAAGTGAAGTCTTCACTTCCCCCAGAACGAGCCCACTTCCTTTTCAAGCCATTTCCAACCATTTCCAACCCAAACAGACATTTGAAACCACAACACCAATACCCCAGATTTTGCCTCCTATTTATTTATTCCTGTGAGAAGTTCCTAAAGTGAGCAAACTACTGTTGAAAGGCGTTCTCAATCAACCTCATTATGCAGTGTTTATCCTTTTAACAGGCTGTCATTCCCAGGGCCCCGGTCGGTCGTGCTGGTAATGCTCATTTCTGTAAATGTCACTATTTACCTCAGGGTAAGACCTGCCGCCCAGGAAGGGTGTTCTCCCTCTGATTGCCAACCAGTTAAGTGGAGTGCTGGCTGGAACAGAATTCAGCTAATTGCATCTCACACAGGGGCGGTGGATTTCACGGGCTTGTGTTCTACATATGGGGCAATGAGGCCTATTCCATCACATATGTGCCATTTAAATCTCTACCCAGCCAACATTCAGGCTGGCAGATGGGAGAAATTCTTATAGGCTCTATTTCTGGTTTTTGACATTCAAAGAAACACTGTGCTACCACTTCTTAAAAATAATTGGTGAAGTACCGAGTTATTTTCATTGCCACAGCCATAAATAAAGAAGTGCTAGACCACATTATTCATATCTATAGTAATTGATGGCAATTCTTACATATAAGAAAAAGGAGTATTGATGTTTGGAGGGGTGTCTTTTCTTGCTTTTTTCCCCTTCTCTCCCCAAACCCCATCCCCTTACTCATTCAAAAAGAGTAACGTGAAGGAGCTGATCTTTGAAGTAAAATGCAACTTTACTCTTTTCTGAAGCAAAAAATTATCTCAAGACTAAAATAAGCAAGTGCCTAACCAACTTAGCATTTGATTCTGGGGAAGATTCCCCGTAGGTCTTAGATGGCAGAAAATGAAAGGGAAGCCAATTAGTGTGTCAAGCCACGCTAGCTTTTAACAAGCTTGCTCAAAAATAAATGAACCCGTTAAGAGGGTCCTCAAAGGCAAGCGTGACTGTCATCCAGAGCTTCCTTGATGCCTTGGGGCACAGCCTGGTCACGCTTCTGTCCAGTTCACTTTGGCAAAGCAGGTGAGTGAAGAGCAGAGGAAAAATTTGTGCAGGTGTTAGAGCTACACGCTAATCAGCACTGTTACAATGAGCTCCCGCATTACAGGACTACAGTGACTGACAAATGAGGGCTCCTGTGAATGTTCTCATGTGTGGGCGTCACCTAAACACAAGGCTGCCTAATGAATCAATCTCTGGTGAGCTGGAAGGGGGCTGCGCTAGGTACACTGCAGATGTGAATGAGGACGTCTTTCATTTCCTGGCAACGAGAGACTGGTGTGACAACTACAGTTCCTAGAGAGCTGTAGTTAAAATCCTCCTTGGAGTTCAAGGATTAGCTAACAATATGTGGAGGGGACAGGATGAGTTTGTCTTCCCCCCCCCTTCGGAGAAGGGGTCCATTATTGTTCTGACTAGAGGGCACTCTGTTCCCTTTCACAAGATTGATGTTGGGCAATCCCTCCAATACACAAGCGGGAGAAGGGCAAGGTTGCAACCTATTGGGTCGCCGGGAAAGTCATGATGCATTTTTGCATTGAAAAACATAGGAAAATACGTCATGATTTTCCCGATGACCCAATAGACAAATAAGGTTGGCTCTGCTGCTATGAAGAGCACTTTTTTTTTTTTTAACTTACATTACTGGGGAGTTGAAACCTGGCCTAAGAAGAGCAATAAGGGGAAAGTGCCGAGCAGGGAATCAGGGCATCCAGGTTCCAATCCCAGGTCTGCTCCTTACTACTTGTGAGCATTGAGGGCTTTCCTGGAGCCTCGGTTTCCTCACCTGTACCATGAGCACCAGAATTCTGAGTCAAAACCTAAGCAATGATAGGTTGCCTGTGACAAGGACAGCAAACCTTGAAGACATTGTGCTCAGTGAAAAGGACAAACACTGTATGACTCCACTTATATGAGGGACCTAGAGTAGTCAAATTCACAGAGACAGAAAGTAGGATGGTGGTTGCCAGGGGCTGGAGGGAGCAGGGAATGGAGAGTTGTTTAATGGGTGTAGGATTTTTAGAGGATGAAAGAAGTCCTGGAGGTGGATGGTGGTGGTGGTTGCATAGCAGTGTGGGTGCGCTTAGGATCTCTGAACTGTACAGTTAAAAATGGTTAAAATGGTGAATTGCATGTTATGTGTATTTTTTCACAATTTTAAAAAAGGAACAAAACAATTACCCACAGCATGAGCTCACGCAATCTCAGGGGTCTCAAACTCAAATATCCACAGGGGCCAAGCAAGCAAGTTGTGTAAATGAATGTGAGCCCAGTGACTTGCAGGACGCGCATTGCACAAGAGGGGCCAGTGATTCCCCAGCCAAGACTTGCCATGTCGGAATGTGGGTAGGTTTTTCAAGAAAGGGAAAATTCTGGATATTTAGGTGAAACCCCTGAATCCTCCAAACTGGCAACTAATTTAAATTAAAAAAAAAAACAAAAAACTGTGGGCCAAACAAAGTAGTATATTTGTAACTTAGATTCCACGTGCAGGCCTCTAGTTTTCTCCCTCTGGGTAGATAGCCGATCTATATCATCTAGTTCCCTTTTCTTCTTTCTTTGTCTGGATTGCACCCCACACTTCTCCCTCAACAACAGGTTGTGGCCAAGACAAGCTGTACCTGAACAAGCTTGACTTTCCACATTGTGTGCCCAGGGAAACCCAACCAGAACATGCCAGAACAGGCCGGGTATACTCCACCCTAACAGGTATCCTGGCATCAACATGGTAGTGGTTCTAACACAGCCCATCAAAGATGTGGGGGTCCTTATGTCCATTTTATAGCCCCAAACTCTACTATTTCTTATCTTTTTTTTTTAATGGAGGCCTAGTGAAATGGTCCTTAACTCTCCTATATCACACTTGATGCTGTCCATCTCTTGATTTCTGTTTTAAAACCAATCAACCTTCTCACTATATCGGATGTCTATTCTCATTACCATTTTCAGAAGTCAGATGATATCATGCATCTTTCTTGATTTTTGAAATGTGGAAAATACATCCCAGTATGTGAGATCTCAGGGTACAGGGATTTTAGTTTATCGGAATAGTAACAGCCATGCAGATTCTAGAGGTCACCTGTACAGTATTTCCCTTATAAGCACAATACTGCAACTTGGCAAAAGAACAATAGGCAGCTTTCTGCATTTGCTAGCAGCTTTATTTAAAGGTGGGACGGTGCTTGCAAAAGTAGGCCATTTGGGGAGCACATCACTAATCACCTGCCAAGCTGTTTCTTGCTTATATCAAATCTGGTAGCAAAAAGGAGAAATTTGGGCATTTCCTTAGGCTAGGCGTTCTACAATTAATTCTCAGTGACAGCAGAGATGTCTCCTGCTTGTGAGAAGCCATTGAAAGCTTCTTTTTTGATGTGATATGCTCTACCAAAGGAGAAGCAAAAGTTGTGCGTAGAGGAACAGATCTGCACTCTCAGCAAACCCTGGTGGTGATGAGAAGTTTGTGGCCCTGTATTCAGTGAGTCTTTCTATCTACTGCTGGGGTCCAGCATGGCCTTATGCCCAGCAATACCACATTTAGGTGGCAATTTTTTCCAGTAACTACAGTTTGCCTCTTTGAGAGTGATGCTGATATTTATGGAGCACCTACTACATGCTAGGTCCTGTGCTAAGAGCTGGGATACACTGAAGTTCACGATCTAATGGGGGAAGCAGAGACATAAACAGAGGATTATAACTTGTCCCGAGTGTGTGAGTGGATGCTGTTTTGGTGCTCTGCCCAGACCCCCTACCCTGGCCCAGTCTACCCACCCCTGCTGTGTGGGCTGGCTGCTAAAGGCTTATGCATGCCGCTCTCCTTCTGAGAGTTGTCCTCGCTGATGGCAGCTGCTTCTTCCTGGTCAGTTATACCCACCTTGGGTAGCCACAGCTGAAGACTAACTGATATGGAAAAACAAAAGGTGTGGAGAGGACAACTCTGCCATGTTGTTTATGTTCCTGAGGACCTCAGTCTCCCACCCATTCACCATGAATCAGGCCAGGGTTAGACGTGACCATGTGGCTCTTTCCCCTTATCCTGCTCCAAACCCTTACAGGTCTTTCTGAAGAGCTCTTCTGTAATAGGCCATATGTCCCAAGTGCCTACCTCAGGCTCTGCTTCTCAGGAACCCAACCTGTGATGGTGTTATAGGGATGATATTTGACAGATGTCTTCCTGAAATGTTATACCCTTCTTTGTCTTTTTAAGAAAAGAATCCTAGTGGCCAGCTGAGTGGCGCGTTGGTTAAGAGCTGGCTTGGGATGCCAGAGGGCCCCGGTTCGGATCCCACATATGAGGGCCAGTGACGCTGCCCTCCACAGCTAGGATGCTGAACAACAGCTCAACCTGGGGCTGGGCTGCCATGGGTCTCCGGCGACGGCGTAGGCTGCAGCTCCTGCTGCAGTGGGTTGCCATGGGCTACCGTGTGTGGCCCGCAGCCAGCGTGAGCAGCCAGCAGCCACGGTGAG